>NW_026652278.1:55412685-55909370 GCF_009828535.3 Hylobates moloch | reverse complement strand
GAAAATGCTCTTTGAATATAACTGCGTTTTGATGTTTTTGGTCTTTTGTTCTATTCTCTGGCAGTTCAAACAAAATCAGAGTGGATAATATTACCCCTGTATATTTCTTTAAATATTAATATACTTAAAAATAATAAATTTTTTACAGTGTTTTGTGCTCCCAGTGTTCCTCAGTAAGGTATTGTTCTCATTTTATTGATGAGGAGGCAGAGGCTTGGTATCGTTAAGCAACTTCTACAGGGTTCTAATCTGATAACCCAATGGGGCTGGGAAGCAGCTGAGTCATCATAGGCAACATCCTCATTCTTTCCTCTGAGGCGTGCTGGCCATTCGGGATAGGAAATACTTTCTGTGTTTTGATTTTGTAACATGATCCTGTAAAAATTTATAATTGATTCTCTGGTTTAAGGCTTATTCTTTTTAAACTAAGTTGCATATTGGATATAAATGCAATTTAAATCCCTCACATTTTACTCCCCTTACATTCTTGTTAATTGACATTTAGCATCTATGCACTTGAAAATATTTCAACTTCATTCAGAACTAATTATTACTTTGTGATTTAATTGAGTATTATTGTATATGACGTGAAGCAAATATCTATGCAATACCTTCTGAAAATAATTGATCAGTACCTTACTTAATGAAGGTCATTGTTAGAATTTTGAATTTTATGCTTTTAAATGGATCTTGGGGTCAATTATTTTTTAGATTTTATTTCTGTCTTAACTCATGAGCCTTCTGCTAACGATTTTGGCCTGCATTGGTTTCTTTTGAGCTAATTTATTCTGGTTTCTCTGTGCTTTGAGACTTTCAATGGCTAACTTTGCATGAAACAAGCTTACAACAGGACCATCTGGTGTATCAAGGTGACCAATTCTCAACTCATTTGATTAAATGTTTCTTTTTGGAGTGTTCTCTGCTATCTTTGTACACACACAGATATCTTTATCTGGTGTAATATTTTGTGTCTCAGATTTAAGACAAGGTCATTGCTTCTCAATTTTTGTCTCCTTATTTCACAGAATGTGATAACTATTATTTCATGTACAATTATAAAATTATCCCATAATAAAATCTCTTTTATAGTTTGCCCTAACTTGACAGTATTAGTACAAGAAATTTGACACTAAGTTCTTCTTCTTTATTCATCCGAACCATCTAGAAATTCTTGGAAGTGCTGGATCAGATTTTAAGCTGAGTTCGTATCAGGGTTCATGCTGTCTCATGTGTCCTCTTTCTGCTTTGTGCCCTGACAGCGCGGTGGGAAGCTGAGTGGGTGGGTAAACGGTAGACTGCATTTATGTTCCCAGGAAGGCTGTTTGTTTTGCCTTCTGAGATAGGCAGGATGCAATAAGAGGAAGAGTGCTACATGATTCGGCAGATAAGATGCATTTGATTTTGTGTAAGCCCTTTCATCTGTCTCATTTCATTTCTTACTTAAAAATATTAGGATCTGCTCTGTTCTAACTGCCTCACTGCTTATTGTTGCAAGAATAAATAAGACACGATTTGTGAAACCTCATTGTAAATTCAAAAGCTTTATACAGAAATAATCTTGTATGTATTAATTTGGAGAAATAAGTTAATGTGCTACCTACTAAAGATGAAAGAATTAAAATAATTTACTTTAAATGGTACTTTTACAGTTTCAAAGTGCCTTTACATATAAGTTCTCATTTGAGTATTTTAACACCATCGTGAAGGTAGGAGGAAATGCTATTATCAGATGTATTCTGTTAATAAGAAAACTCAGTTTTGGTGCTGTGACTGAAGTCACAGGAATGGAGTCTAAGGGTTGAGACCCTGGGGCTTCCCTCCAAGCCTGGACCACTGTCACTACCTCTGCTTTCCCTTCGTGCTCTTGAGCAGGTGTGAGGAAGTCATAGCCCTGGACAGAGCTGACCCACTGTGGTTTCATGTTATCTCCTTTCAGCTGAGCCTTGTAACACTGGTCAAGGTAGAGCTGCTTGGGTGGAAACAAGAGACAAGGGGCATGGGGACCCTTTCTATTAGCCAATAGCTTCAACCAGGAGCCTTCTCAGTGGAATCTGCCTCTGCCTTCTCCCTATGACCACTGTATAAAAATCATAGCCCTTTCCCCACAAAATGCTTGTACTAGCTTCTTGAATCAGAATTTCAAACCTCCTGGTGGCCAAGAATGTATAATAGGAAGTGCTTTAATGGCAGCAATCTGATGGGGGAACGTGTGCTATTTGCATAGCTAGCACATTATTTTTATGTGAATTGCTCATTTTGGGGGACTGATTTTGTGAGCGGAGTTCATGGAGGAGAAAAGACTTGGTATTACCATGAACTCTTATGTTGTTTGACTCATTTCCCCAAGTAGTTTGCTCTTCAGGACTTTGAAGGACTTTATGTAAGGCTTATTTGTATAGCTCGTGAGGTCTTACACAAGTGTTCTGTAAATATCCCAGTAACCAAATGAATAAAACATAAAGTCCTGGGACAGTTTAACTGTTTATCTTGAAGGCAAGTTTAATAGCAGACTGTACTCTTAATATATTCATCCATTCAACAGATATCTTTTGAGCACCAACGACATGCTAGACCTGGCTCTAGATACTTGGGATAATGTAGTGAACAAAACAGACTCCTGTCCTCTTGAAGCTGGCGTTTATGTTTCAGTGTATAAAACATAGATATAAACATTTGCTAGGGATTGATAATGGTATTTGTTCTAATTAAAACTTAAGAAATCAGTCAGTATATTTTATATGTTTATTTTAATAAATGATTCAGATTGCATGTTATAAAGTGACAGACAATAATGAATGTGTGTAGACATATATACACATATTTAGCAGTAGGTTAGATTGTTAGGATTTGGTTCTAACAAATCCTAAGATTGTTAAGGATTTGGCTCTAGAGATCATATAGCTATTATTTTTGTTGAGTTTGCCCAGAATTTTGTTGTAGAAAGATTAGTAAAGTGTTAGTTGAATTCATATATAATTTCCATGTTATACATTTGTCTTTTTTATTTTTTAGTACTTAACAAAAATATCCATCAGATATGAAGTAGTACTTAACAAAAATATCCATCAGATATGAAGTGATATGAAACATACTGTGTTTCAGATCACAATATATCAGTGGGCCAGTTGAAAACATTTTTGCATTTTCTTCTCATTGCAGGACAATCCCACAATTATAATTGGCTAGACATGGCATTTTTTTCATCCTTTATTTCTCTTTTTCCAAAATAAACTCAAAACGACCAATAGTAGTCATAGATAAAAAGTGTCTATAAATTTTTCATAATTTTTTTTATAATTTGTATTCTTTTTTGATATACTCTAACTGATCTAATTTAAAAATCACATCAAATTGATTTAAAATAGTTTCTTTAGCCTTGATTCCTATTCTTGACAGCCTGGTAGTATAGCAGCTTAGAGCTAAAACTGGAACGAGATGATCTGGTTCAAATCCCAGTCTGGCTTTGTTTGGGGGATAAAAGTGCATACTGGTGTTTGAGTCAGCTCACAAAAATTTAACTCAGAGGAAGTAGTAATGCTTTTGTAGCCCAAAGGAGCCAGATGAAGATAAGGGTGCTCAGGGCCTCCCAGTGGGTGGCCGGCATCATTCCTGTTGATGCCATTTTCAGATGCTTTTTCTTGCAGCTACACCTGGAAATAAAATGTTTGCCATTCATCTGAGCAATGGTTGCTTGAGACTTTTAAGTCTGCAAGGTCGTGTACAGTGAGCAGGCCATCACTATGCTGGAGGCTTAAAATCCAAAATAAAGAGATAATAGAAAAAGATAAAATATAGGATAAAAGTTAGTGGAATCTTCCTGGAGTCAACTGATGTCCATAAACAAAGCTGTAGAATACACAGGTGAAAATAATGAAGTTTTTAGAGGCTAAAGATAAGGAAACTAGAAGGGCAAATGATTAGGCCCTTATAATCTGTATGTCTGGGCATGGTGCCTTTTATGAGTTGGAAGGACTCCCCGAAGAGCATTACCTTGGTAGAGGGAAAAAGAAATGCCTAGAATTTACAGTAGTTTTATTTCTGGCTCTCATTCTTTCACTTTCTAAGAAACAATTTCTTTAGTTTTATGATTACGAATTGGAAGTATAAATATACTATTTTTGTAATATTTGCTTATATGTTTATATGTAATTTTGGCAAGTATACATAAAACTGTAACCTAGACACTAGTTATGGTTCCATCATTGACAGTGTTTGAAAAAAAAAAAAAAAAAACCAAAACACTTCCTCTCCCTGCTCTACCCCTAGCCCCATTACTTCTTCCTCTATATTTTATTTTTCACGTTTCCACCAGACTCATCTTTCTGATCATTTTACTTACCCACTTAGAAACCTTTCTTGGTGGTTCCATAGTTTTTAGAGAACTAAGCCTAAACTTCTTGATATACTTTCCAAGTCGATTGGTTGTACATTATGTGCTATGTCTTATAGATGTGGGGTGTGTGTGTGTGTGTGTGTGTGTGCGCGTGTGTGTGTATTTAAAACTCTGAGAGGTTTGCTCCTTTTTTTCTCAAGGCTTTAGGCAAGATCACTTCCTGATTCCTGAGATGACTGTTACAGAGTCACACTGTTAAGCTCATAACATGTTATTGGCCTCTAATGCTCCCCCGTCCTATCCCTACTTCTCTGTGTAGGAGAATCATCTTACTTCCACTTTAGGGACCAACTTAAATGCCAACTCTTCCAGGAATCCTTCCAGCCTCTACCCCAGAGAACTATTAATATTTTTCCCTATTCCATCGCATTTCTGCCATAATCCTCAGAGGAATCCAGCACAACCCAGAGTTGCTATGTTATCCCACTAGACATGCAAAGAAACAAGAACTTTTGACCTATATTCAGGAAAAAGTTTTCAAGTAGAAGGGAAATTACAACAGGGGCAACTTGGATCCACAGAAAAAATGAAGAGCATCAGAAATGATAAGTATATGCATAAATGCAAACTATGATTACTGTTGCAACAATAATTATGACTTGACAGATGTTTTACTTAGTGATAAGTATGACAGTATCTCACCTGATTGAGGGGAGAGATGCTGCTATTTGAAGCCTCTCTGCATCCTTAGTGCCTAGAGCAGTGCCACACATATGTTAACTTTGCAGTAAATATTTGGCATATTCATGCAGAGGTATGTATATTCAAGAAATATTTTAGTGCCTGCATGTGGTAGGAGCTTCAGTGAATAGGATGGTGAATAAAAGAGGGTTCTTATTCTGACACGGCTCGAAATTTAATATACAAGCAACTGTCTAATCAGAAAAATAGGTGCCACAAGAAAGGCATAATCCATGAGTCCAGGGAGTTCACAAGGAAGAATATACTTATGTACCTTCATATATACCTACCTGCCTACTTACCTACCTGCTTTTCTATCTAGATAGCAAAATCAATCTCTAATATTAACAAATTTTAAGAACAGGCAGATTACTGATCAAATTAGTAGAGTAGAAACAAATCCTAAGAGCTTGCAGAGAATATTTGGTAATATTTTATCTTATTTGTTTCAAAGTCTCATAGAAACAAAGGATGCCCATTATCAGATTCCTTTGTACCCCTTGTCCCATTTTTTAAGCTTTCTAGATCTTAATTTGCCTTTGTGTAGAAGGCAGCCAATTGTCTTTTCCTACTTGCATTTTTTTCCCCACGGATTTTATAACAATGTACCTTAAAGCAAGGGGCAGTCTTTTCCTTAGTCACTTTAATGATTATTGTATCTTATAAAAAATTTATGATAAACTAAGGATACACTCTTTTATTAAAAATGTTTACATGTACAGTGATTATGGTGTTTCAGAAAGGCCAAATAACGATTATGTATCTTTGAGTTTTAAAGTTGTACAACTGCTGACTACTTCCAGCATAAGCAGAGAGGTGATAAGGTCACACGAACTCTCTTGCAGATAACAATGATAAAAATTGAACAAAGTAATAATTAAAAATAAGAAACTACAATTATTTACAAATACTGGAAAGTGTCGCAGAGCAGATAGAAACTAGAAAAGAAACTGGAAAAGAGCAAATAGAACTGGAAAAAAGAACTATGACTGAAGGGGGTCAACATGATGAGCTGTGTCATTCTGGCCCAATAGTATCTTTTCCCTGCCATAATTGTGTCAAAACTGCAGCTTTGCTGGCTAAAGGTACCAGGGATCAGAAATCAGAGCTGGAAAAATAGCCACTTTATTAATTCTACTTTTTGTGTCCCAAGAAATCTTTGCATAACTCAGGATCACAAAGATATTTTCTTCCGTAAGTTTTATACCTTTAGCTTTTATATTTAGGGCTACAATTCATTTAGAGTTAATTTTTTAGACTGGTTTGAGGTAAAGAATGTTGTTAATTTTTTCCCATACAGATTTCGAACTATTTAGTAGTATTTGTTGAAAAGATCCTCCCCTCCCCTCTCCTCTCCTCCCCTCCCCTCTCCTCCCCTCCCTTCCCTTCCCTTCCCTTTCCTCTCCTCCTGCCTGCCTCTTTTTTCTCTTTTCTTTTTTCCCTTCCTTTCCTTTCCTTTTTCTTTCTTTCTCGCTCTTTTCTTTCTCACCTCTTCACCTCTCCTCTCCTTCCCTCCTTCCCTCCCTACCCTTCTCCTCCCCCTAATAGGCCAGTCAACTGCCTACTAGGATGAAAGACCAATAATCTTTAGAGAAATGCAACACAATCCAGAGTTGCTACATATATTATCCAACTAGACATACAAAGAAACAAGAACATTTGACCTATACTCAGGAGAAAAAATTTAGGTAGAAGGGAAATGATACCAGCTGCAACTTGGATCCACAGGAAAGAATGCAGAGCACCAGAGATGGTGAATATGTGGGTAAATATGAAAAGCTATAATTGCTTAAAAGAAAATTATAACTCTATATTATAACTCTGGTTTATAATATATATAAATATAACATAAATGACAATAATAGTTCTAAGGATGTGTGTGGGGGCAGGTCAGTAGAAATATGCCATTACATGGTTCCTATATTTTACCTGGATGAATTCAGTATCAACTATAATTAGAAAAGGGTAATTTAAAGATGCATATTTAATTCCTAGAACAACTGCTAAAAAAAAATGAAGAGATACAGCAGAAAGCCAATAGTGGCAATAAAATTGAGTTTTAAAAAGATACTTGATTAATAGAAAACAAGGCAGGAGAAAAGGAATAAAGGAACAAAAAAGATGAGACTTTTTTTTTTTAAAGGCAAACCTAAATATAGTCACATGGATACTTACATTAAATGTTAACACTCCGATGAAAAGGCAGATTGTCAGACTATCTAACAAAAGCAAGGACCAAGTAATGCTCTCTACCAAAGATGCATTTTTAATAACAGGATACAATTACATTGGCAATAAAAGGCTGGGAAATAATACATCATGGAAACAGCAAAAAAAAAAAAAAGTTGGAATGGCTATAGACTTCAAGATAAGGAGTAAAATTAGAGTCAATGAGCAGCATATAATAATAAAACAGTCAAAATAAGAAGATGTAACACTTATAAATGTATATGTACCTAGTAACAGAGTTTCATAATATATGAGACTAAAAGGACAAAACTAAAGGAATAAATAGATATAATCCTATAATAGTTAGAGACACATCTCTTAGTAATGAAGTTTTTTGGATATAATTAAACCCAAAAAATCAGGAAGGATATAGAAGATTAGAACAATATTCATAACCATTGTAATTTAATTGATATTTATACCACACTACACACAAGTACAGAATACTCCTTATTTTCAAGTGCATATGGAATATTCCACAAGATAGACCATATACTGGGCCCTAAAACCAGTTTCAATAGATTTCAAAAGATTGAGATCTTATAGAATATGTACTCTGGCCACAATAAAATAAAACTAAAATCAGCAACAATAAAATATCTAGAAAAGCCCCAAATACCTGGAAATTAAATAACTTTCTTCTAATTAACCATAGGTCAAAAAAGAAATCAAAAAGGAAATTAGACCAGGCATGATGCATGCACCTGTAATCTCACTGACTAGGGAGGCAGAGATCTTAGGATCACTTGAGGCCAGGAGTTGGAGACCAGCCTGGGCAACAGAGCAAGACCTTGTCTCCTGATATGGTTTGGTTGTGTCCCCACCCAAATCTTATCTTGAATTGTAGTTCCCATAATTCCCATGTGTTGTGGGAGGGACCCAGTGGTAGGTAATTGAATCATGGGGGTGGATCTTTCTCATCCTTTTCTGGTGATAGTGAGTAAGTCTCACGAGCTCTAATGGTTTTATGAAGAGGAGTTCCCCTGCATAAGCTCTCTGTCTTTGCCTGCTGCCACCGACATAAGATGTGACTTGCTCCTCATTGCTCTCTGCCGTGATTGTGAGGCCTAGCCAGCCATGTGGAACTATAAGTCCATTAAACCTCTTTCTTTTGTAAATTGCCCAGTCTCAGGTATGTCTTTATCAGTAGCATGAAAACGGACCAATACATCTCTTAAAACAAAAAACAAAAAACCACCAACAACAATTAGCCAGGCAAGATGGCATGTGCCTGTAGTCACAGCTACTCAGGAGGCTGAAGCAGGAGGATTTCTTGAGCCCAGGAGATCAAGGCTGCAGTGAGTTATGATCGCACTACTACACTCCAGTCAGGGAGACATGAGAGGTACCAGATTCAAAGAAAAAAAAAAGAAATTAGATATTTTGAGTTCAATGATAATAAAAGTACAACATATCAATGTTTGTAAAAAAATAAGTTGTATATGGGACAGCTGAAGCAGTGCTTACAGAAAAATTTATAGCTTTAAAATGTTTCTATTAGAAAAGAAAGACTGCAAAGTCATTGATCTAGGCTCATTCATTCACACTTTAGGTAACTAGAAAAGGAAAAACAAAGTAAACCCTAAGCAACAAGAGGGAAGGAAATAATTATTACATTGGAAATTAGTAAAACAGACAAAAAGACAAACAATAGAGGGAAATCAGTGAAACCAAAAGTGGATTTTTTAAAAAAGATAATAGCGTTGATGAATCTCTAACTAGACTGATTTAAAAAAATAGAGAGGACACAGATTACCGTTTTCACAAAATAAAGAGAGGATACCAAGACAGATACTACAGACATTAGAAGGAAAATACTGGAATATCATTAACAACTTTATGCCAATACATTTAACAACTTAGATGAAAGGTACTAATGCTTTGGACCACACAAATGATCAAATCTGACAAAAAAAGAAATAGCAAATTTTACTAGACATTCATTTATTTAAAATGTTAAGTTTGTCATAAAAACCTTTCCACAAAGAAAACCCCTGGCCAAGATGGTTTCCTAGTGAGTTCTATCAAACAGAATCATGCATTGCTTAATGATACAGATACACATTGAGAAATTCGTCAGGTGATTTTGTCATTGTGTGAGTATCATAAATTGTACTTACACAGACCTAGATGGCATAGTCAACTACACACCTAGGCTGTATGGTGTAGCCTGTTGCTCCTAAGTTACAAACCTGTGTAGCATGTTACTGTAATGAATACTGTAGGCAATTGTAACACAATGCTAAGTATTTATGTATCTCAACATAGAAAAGATACGGTAAAATATGTGTCTAAAAGGTAAACAGTGGTACACCTGTATGGGGCACTTCCCATGAATGGAGCTTGCAGGACTGGAAGTTGCACTGGGAGAGTCACTGAGTGAATGGTGAGTGAATGTAAAGGCCTAGGACATTTCTGTACACTACTCTAGACTTTATGAACACTGTACACTTAGTCTACACTAAATTTATAAAAATATTTTTATTTTTAATAATAAATTAACCTTAGCTTACTGTAAATTTTTCACTTTATAAACTTTTTAATTTTTAAAAACTTTTTGATGTTTTTATAGCACTTAGCTTAAAACACAAACATATTGTACAAATGTCCAAAAAGATTTTTTCTTTGTATCTTTATTCTAGAAACATTTTTCTATTTAAAATTTTTTTCATTTTATTTTTTCTTTTTAAACTTTTCTGTTTAAAGCTAGACACAAATACACACATTATCCTAGGCCTATACAGGGTTAGGATCGTCAATATTACCATCTTCCACCTCAGCATTTTGTCCACCTGGAAGGTCTTCAGAGGCAACAACATGCCTGGGGCTGCTATCTCCTGTGATAACAGTGCCTTCTGGAATACTTCCAGAAGGACTTGCCTGAGGCTCTTTTACAGTTAATCTTTTTTTCTTTTTTAATAAGTAGAAGTATGCTCTAAAATGATGATTAGAAAGTATACTATAGTAAATACATAAAGCAGTAACATAATTGTTTATTATCATTATCAGGTAATATGTACTGTATGTAATTGTACAATACTTTCAAATGACTGACAGCACAGTAGCTTTGTTTACACCAGTCTTAACACAAACATGTGAGTAAGGTGTTGCACTATGCTGTTATGACAGCTATAATGTCACCAGGATATAGGAGTTTTTCAACTCCATTATAATCTTATGGAACCATCATGATATATGTGGTTTGTCATTGACCAAAATGTCAACATGTAGTGTATGACTGTATTTAAAAGAGGAATAATAATAAACCTACAAAAACTCTTTGAGAAAATAGAGGAAGGAATACTTTTCAATCCATTTTCTAAATTCATAATTGTTTTGATACTTAAAGACATTATAAGGAAAAAGCCTGTAAATCAATATCTTTTATGAACACAGATATAAAAGAACTTCAAAAAATCTTCAGAAACAAGCCCAATTTTTAAAGGATAACATGTCATGACCATGTAGGATTTATTTCAGGAAAGCAGGTTTAAAATTCAGAAATCAATGTAATTTACCATAGCAATAATGTACAGGAAAAAATGTTTATGATCATCTTAATAGATGAAGAAAATAATATGATATCATTTAACACCATTGATATTCATAATAAACACTCACAACAGATAAGGAATAGAACTTCCTCAACTTCAGTAAAGACATCTATGAAAAATCCATAGCTACCACTATACTTAATGGTGAAAGACTAAATTCTTTTCCCTTAACACTGGGCAGAAGGCAAGAATGTTCACTTCTTTTCAACACGGTACTGGAGATCCTAATTAATGTAGTAAAGCAAGAAAAATAAAATATGTACAAGTTGGAAAGGAGTAAAACTGTCTATTTGTAGACAACATACTTGTCTATGTAGAAAATCCCTGGAATGTATAAATGCTACTAGAATTAAGAAGTGAATTTGGCAAGGTTGCAGGATATAAGAAAAATATATAAAATCAATAGTATCTATATATAGTAGCAATAAACAATTAAAAATAAAATACAAAAACAGATTCATTTACAATAGCAGTCAAAAACATGCAATATTAAATGATGCACAGGATCTGTCAATGAAAAATACAAAAACATTGCTGAAAGAAGTTTAAGAACACTCAAACAAATGGAGAGATATATTTATGAATTGGAAGACTCAATTTTCTCCTTAACTTCATCTATAGTGTCAGTGCAATGCCCATAAACATTTCAACCTAGAATAGCCAAAGCAATTTTGTTTGTTTTTGAGACACGTTCTCGCTCCGTCACCCAAGCTGGAGTGCAGAGGTGTTATCTTGGCTCACTGCAGCCTCAGCCTTCTGAGCCCAAGTGATCCTCCCACCTCAGCCTCCCAAGTAGCTGGGGCCACAGGTGTGCACCACCATGCCCAGCTGATTTTTGTATTTTTTGTAGAGATGGGGTTTCATTGTGTTGGCCAGGCTAGTCTTGAGCTCTTGGCTGAGGGATCCTCCCACCTTGTCCTCCCAAAGTACTGAGATAACAGGCATGAGCCACCACGCCCAGCCCGAAAGCCATTTTATTTTATATTATTTTATTTTATTTTATTATTATTATTATCCTTTAAGTTTTAGGGTACATGTGCACAATGTGCAGGTTTGTTACATATGTACACATGTGCCATGTTGGTTTGCTGCACCCATTAACTCATCATTTAGCATTAGGTATATCTCCTAATGCTATCTCTCCCCCCCTCCCCCTACCCCACAACACTCCCCAGAGTGTCATGTTCCCCTTCCTGTGTCCATGTGTTCTCATTGTTCAATTCCCACCTATGAGTGAGAACATGCAGTGTTTGGTTTTTTGTCCTTGTGATAGTTTACTGAGAATGATGATTTCCAGTTTCATCCACGTCCCTACAGAGGACATGAACTCATCATTTTTTATGGCTGCATAGTATTCCATGGTGTAAATGTGCCACATTTTCTTAATCCAGTCTATTGTTGTTGGACATTTGGGTTGGTTCCAAGTCTTTGCTATTGTGAATAGTGCCGCAATAAACATACGTGTGCATGTGTCTTTATAGCAGCATGATTTATAGTCCTTTGGGTATATACCCAGTAATGGGATGGCTGGGTCAAATGGTATTTCTAGTTCTAGATCCCTGAGGAATCGCCACACTGACTTCCACAATGGTTGAACTAGTTTACAGTCCTACCAGCAGTGTAAAAGTGTTCCTATTTCTCCACATCCTCTCCAGCAGCTGTTGTTTCCTGACTTTTTAATGATGGCCATTCTAACTGGTGTGAGATGGTATCTCATTGTGGTTTTGATTTGCATTTCTCTGATGGCCAGTGATGATGAGCATTTTTTCATGTGTTTTTTGGCTGCATAAATGTCTTCTTTTGAGAAGTGTCTGTTCATTTCCTTTGCCCACTTTTGGATGGGGTTGTTTGTTTTTTTCTTGTAAATTTGTTTGAGTTCATTGTAGATTCTGGATATTAGCCCTTTGTCAGATGAGTAGGTTGCGAAAATTTTCTCTCATTTTGTAGGTTGCCTGTTCACTCTGATGGTAATTTCTTTTGCTGTACAGAAGCTCTTTAGTTTAATTAGATCCCATTTGTCAATTTTGGCTTTTGTTGTCATTGCTTTTGGTGTTTTAGACATGAAGTCCTTGTCCATGCCTATGTCCTGAATGGTATTGCCTAGGTTTCTTCTAGGGTTTTTATGGTTTTAGGTCTAACATGTAAGTCTTTAATCCATCTTGAATTAATTTTTGTATAAGGTGTAAGGAAGGGATCCAGTTTCAGCTTTCTACATATGGCTAGCCAGTTTTCCCAGCACCATTTATTAAATAGGGAATCCTTTCCCCATTGCTTGTTTTTATCAGGTTTGTCAAAGATCAGGTAGTTGTAGATATGCGGCGTTATCTCTGAGGGCTCTGTTCTGTTCATTGATCTATGTCTCTGTTTTGGTACCAGTACCATGCTGTTTTGGTTACTGTAGCCTTGTAGTATAGTTTGACGTCAGGTAGTGTGATGCCTCCAGCTTTGTTCTTTTGGCTTAGGATTGACTTGGCAATGTGGGCTCTTTTTTGGTTCCATATGAATTTTAAAGTAGTTTTTTCCAATTCTGTGAAGAAAGTCATTGGTAGCTTGATGGGGATGGCATTGAATCTATAAACTACCTTGGGCAGTATGGCCATTTTCACGATATTGATTCTTCCAACCCATGAGCATGGAATGTTCTTCCATTTGTTTGTATCCTCTTTTATTTCATTGAGCAGTGGTTTGTAGTTCTCCTTGAAGAGGTCCTTCACGTCCCTTGTAAGTTGGATTCCTAGGTATTTTATTCTCTTTGAAGCAGTTGTGAATGGGAGTTCACTCATGATTTGGCTCTCTGTTTGTCTGTGATTGGTGTACAAGAATGCTTGTGATTTTTGTACATTGATTTTGTATCCTGAGACTTTGCTGAAGTTGCTTATCAGCTTAAGGAGATTTTGGGCTGAGGCAATGGGGTTTTCTAGATATACAATCATGTCATCTGCAAACAGGGACAATTTGACTTCCTCTTTTCCTAATTGAATACTCTTTATTTCCTTCTCCTGCCTGATTGCCCTGGCCAGAACTTCCAACACTATGTTGAATAGGAGTGGTGAGAGAGGACATCTCTGTCTTGTGCCAGTTTTCAAAGGGAATGCTTCCAGTTTTTGCCCATTCAGTATGATATTGGCTGTGGGTTTGTCATAGATAGCTCTTATTATTTTGAGATACGTCCCATGAATACCTAATTTATTGAGAGTTTTTAGCAGAAGGGTTGTTGAATTTTGTCAAAGGCGTTTTCTGCATCTATTGAGATAATCATGTGATTTTTGTATTTGGTTCTGTTTATATGCTGGATTACATTTATTGATTTTTGTATGTTGAACCAGCCTTGCATCCCAGGGATGAAGCCCACTTGATCATGGTGGATAAGCTTTTTGATGTGCTGCTGGATTCGGTTTGCCAGTATTTTATTGAGGATTTTTGCATCAATGTTCATCAAGGATATTGGTCTGAAATTCTCTTTTTTGGTTGTGTCTCTGCCCAGCTTTGGTATCAGGATGATGCTGGCCTCATAAAATGAGTTAGGGAGGATTCCCTCTTTTTCTGTTGATTGGAATAGTTTCAGAAGGAATGGTACCAGTTCCTCCTTGTACCTCTGGTAGAATTCGGCTGTGAATCCATCTGGTCCTGGACTCTTTTTGGTTGGTAAGCTATTGATTATTACCAGAATTTCAGAGCCTGTTATTGGTCTATTCAGAGATTCAACTTCTTCCTGGTTTAGTCTTGGGAGGGTGTATGTGTCGAGGAATTCATCCATTTCTTCTAGATTTTCTAGTTTATTTGCGTAGAGGTGTTTGTAGTATTCTCTGATGGTAGATTGTATTTCTGTGGGATCGGTGATGATATCCCCTTTATCATTTTTTATTGCGTCTATTTGATTCTTGTCTCTTTTCTTCTTTATTAGTCTTGCTAGTGGTCTATCAATTTTGTTGATCTTTTCAAAAAACCAGCTCCTGGATTCATTAATTTTTTGAAGGGTTTTTTGTGTCTCTATTTCCTTCAGTTCTGCTCTGATTTTAGTTATTTCTTGCCTTCTGCTAGCTTTTGAATGTGTTTGCTCTTGCTTTTCTAGTTCTTTTAATTGTGATGTTAGGGTGTCAATTTTGGATCTTTCCTGCTTTCTCTTGTGGGCATTTAGTGCTATAAATTTCCCTCTACATACTGCTTTGAATGTGTCCCAGAGATTCTGGTATGTTGTGTCCTTGTTCTCATTGGTTTCAAAGAAGATCTTTATTTCTGCCTTCATTTCATTATGTACCCAGTAGTCATTCAGGAGCAGGTTGTTCAGTTTCCATGTAGTTGAGCGGTTTTGAAAGAGTTTCTTAATCCCGAGTTCTAGTTTGATTGCACTGTGGTCTGAGAGATAGTTTGTTATAATTGCTGTTCTTTGACATTGGCTGAGGAGAGTTTTACTTCCATCTATGTGGTCAATTTAGGAATAGGTGTGGTGTGGTGCTGAAAAAAATGTATATTCTGTTGATTTGGGGTGGAGAGTTCTGGAGATGTCTATTAGGTCCACTTGGTGCAGAGCTGAGTTCAATTCCTGTGTATCCTTGGTAACTTTCTGTCTTGTTGATCTGTCTAATGTTGACAGTGGGGTGTTAAAGTCCCCCATTATTATTGTGTGGGAGTCTAAGTCTCTTTGTAGGTCATTCAGGACTTGCTTTATGAATCTGGGTGCTCCTGTATTGGGTGCATATATATTTAGGATAGTTAGCTCTTCTTGTTGAATTGATCCCTTTACCATTGTGTAATGGCCTTCTTTGTCTGTTTTGATCTTTGTTGGTTTAAAGTCTGTTTTATCAGAGACTAGGATTGCAACCCCTGCCTTTTTTTGTTTTCCTTGCTTGGTAGATCTTCTTCCATCCCTTTATTTTGAGCCTATGTGTGTCTCTGCACATGAGATGGGTTTCCTGAATACAGCACACTAATGGGTCTTGACTGTTTATCCAATTTGCCAGTCTGTGTCTTTTAATTGGAGCATTTAGTCCATTTACATTTAAAGTTAATATTGTTATGTGTGAATTTGATCCTGTCATTATGATGTTAGCTGGTTATTTTGCTCATTAGTTGATGCAGTTTCTTCCCAGCATCGATGGTCTTTACAATTTGGCATGTTTTTGCAGTGGCTGGTACTGGTTGTTCCTTTCCATGTTCAGTGCTTCCTTCAGGAGCTCTTTTAGGGCAGGCCTGGTGGTGACAAAATCACTCAGCATTTGCTTGTCTGTAAAGTATTTTATTTCTCCTTCACTTTTGAAGCTTAGTTTGGGTGGATATGAGACCCTGGGTTGAAAATTCTTTTCTTTAAGAATGTTGAATATCGGCCCCCACTCTCTTCTGGCTTGTAGAGTTTCTGCTGAGAGATCAGCTGTTAGTCTGATGGGCTTCCCTTTGTGGGTAACCCGACCTTTCTCTCTGGCCGCACTTCACATTTTTTCCTTCATTTCAACTTTGGTGAATCTGACAATTATGTGTCTTGGAGTTGCTCTTTTCGAGGAGTATCTTTGTGACATTCTCTGTATTTCCTGAATCTGAATGTTGGCCTGCCTTGCTAGATTGGGGAATTTCTCCTGGATAATATCTTGCAGAGTGTTTTCCAACTTGGTTCCATTTTCCCTGTCACTTTCAGGTACCCCAATCAGACGTAGGTTTGGTCTTTTCACATAGTCCCATATTTCTTGGAGGCTTTGTTCGTTTCTTTTTATTCTTTTTTCTCTAAACTTCCCTTCTCGCTTCATTTCATTCATTTCATCTTCCATCATTGATACCCTTTCTTCCAGTTGATTGCATCGGCTCCCAAGGCTTCTGCATTCTTCACGTAGTTCTCAAGCCTTGGCTTTCAGCTCCATCAGCTCCTTTAAGCACTTATCTGTATTGTTTATTCTAGTTATACATTTGTCTAAATTTTTTTCAAAGTTTTTAACTTCTTTGCCTTTGGTTTGAATTCATCCTGTAGCTCAGAGTACTTTGATCATCTGAAGCCTTCTTCTCTCAACTCGTCAAAGTCATCCTCTGTCCAGCTTTTTTCTGTTGCTGGTGAGGAACTGCGTTCCTTTGGAGGAGGAGAGGTGCTCTGCTTTTTAGAATTTCCAGTTTTTCTTCTCTTTGTGGTTTTATCTACTTTTGGTCTTTGATGATGGTGATGTACAGATGGGTTTTTGGTGTGGATGTCCTTTCTGTTAGTTTTCCTTCTAACAGATGGGACCCTCATCTGCAGGTCTGCTGGAGTTTGCTAGAGGTCCACTCCAGACCCTGTTTGCCTGGGTATCAGCAGCGGAGGGTGCAGAACAGTGGATTTTCATGAACCGTGAATGCTGCTGCCTGATCGTTCCTCTGGAAGTTTTGTCTCAGAGGAGTACCTGGCCATGTGAGGTGTCAGTCTGCCCCTACTTGGGGGTGCCTCCCAGTTAGGCTGCTTGGGGGTCAGGGGTCAGGGACCCACTTGAGGAGGCAGTCTGTCCATTCTCAGATCTCCAGCTGCATGCTGGGAGAACCACTACTCCCTTCAAAGCTGTCAGACAGGGTCATTTAAGTCTGCAGAGGTTACTGCTGTCTTTTTGTTTGTCTGTGCCCTGCCCCCAGAGGTGGAGCCTACAGAGGCAGGCAGGCCTCTTTGAGCTGTGGTGGGATCCACCCAGTTCGAGCTTCCAGGCTGCTCTGTTTACCTAAGCAAGCCTGGGCAATGGCGGGCACCCCTCCCCCAGCCTCACTGTTGCCTTGCAGTTTGATCTCAGACTGCTGTGCTAGCAATCAGCGAGACTCCGTGGGTGTAGGACCCTCCGAGCCAGGTGCGGGATATAATCTCCTGGTATGCCGCTTTTTAAGCCCGTCGGAAAAGTGCAGTATTAGGGTGGGAGTGACCTGATTTCCCAGATGCATCTGTCACCCCTTTCTTTGACCAGGAAAGGGAACTCCCTCACCCCTTGCACTTCCTGAGTGAGAAAATGCCTTGCCCTGCTTCGGCTCGCGCACGGTGCACTGCACCCACTGTCCTGCACCCATTGTCTGGCACTCCCTAGTGAGATGAACCCGGTACCTCAGATGGAAATGCAGAAATCACCCGTCTTCTGCGTCGCTCACGCTGAGAGCTGTAGACCGGAGCTATTCCTATTCGACCATCTTAGCTCCCAAAAAACTCAAAAGCCATTTTAAAAAGAACAAAAGAATCACATTACCTGATTACTATAAAGCTACAGAATTGGAGAAAGGAGAGATACATGCATCAGTGGAACAACATAGAAAGTCCAGATAAAGACTAACATATATTATCAATTTTCAACAAAAATATTAAGCAATTTAATGGGGGAATAAAAGTCTTTAAAAAAAATACTGCTGGAACAACTGGAAATCTGTATGGGAAAAGAAAAATTAACACCAGTCTTTACCCCATACCATACTATAAAACGAACCCTAACCGTATTGTAGCCCTAAATATAAAAGCTAAAGTTGTAAATGTTGTAGAAGAAAAATATTTGTGACCTTGGCTTTGTGATCTTGTCTGAGATTTCTCAGGACACAAAAAGCATGACTACAAGAGAGAATAATTCATCAAGTGGGTACTCTCAAGATAAAAACTTCTGCTTTTTGAAAAATGTTAAGAAAACAGAAAATGTACAGAATAGGAGGAAATATTTATGATATATATATATCTAAGAACTTGTACCTAGAAATTATAGAGGTCTCTTATAATTAAAACAAGACAACCGAAGAAAAGATACTTCACAAATGAAAATATATAATTGGTCAAATAAACACATCAGGAGAGGCTCACCATTGTGAGTGGTGCTTGGGGAACTACAAATGTGTAAAGGCCTGCACTTTGTAGAACTTACCCAGACTCCGCCTCCTATCTGGTCTCTAGAGAGCCCTTGCCCAGTCTTTCTGTAGTATAGTTTTTGATAGTGGTTTCGTTCTTTATCCTGCCTCTGCTTCGACTTCTAACTACTTCCTGGTTCAATGTTATCAGACTGGAACCTTCGTGGTCCCATTTCTTTGCCCAGTTTAGTTTTTTTTTTTTTTTTTACATTTTGCCTGGAAGGCTGTCACCTCCTCAGACAATAATATGGTAAACAAGCTGGTGTCTTCCTTCCTCAATAAAAACCTCCCAAGGAATTTCAGTACTTGACTAATACTGTTCTTAATTGTTACTCTTTACACGATCATGCCCCCATTTATGCCTCTGCTTCTATTTCCTTTTCTCCTTGGTTTTTGATTAAGGGTTTAAGGTTCTTTTTCTGAATGAGACCTTTTCCAAGTTCTTTATCTCTCCTCCTTTTAATTCCATTAGTGTAGTATAGTTTTTGTTGTTTTTGAGACAGGGTCTCCTTCTGTTGCCCTGGATGGAGTGCAGTGGTGCAATCATGGCTCACTGCAGCCTTGATCTCCTGGGCTTAAGTGATCGTCCTAGCTCAGCCGCCTGAGTAGCTAGGGCTACAGGTGTGCGCCACTATGCCTGGCTAATTGTTTTATTTTTATTTCTAGTAGAGACGAGGTCTTGCTGTGTCTTGAACTCCTGGGCTTAAGCAATGCTCCCCCCTGGGATTACTTGAGTGCTGGCAGTACTTGGCCTCCCAAAAACACTGGGATTACTTGGCCTCCCAAAACACTGGGATTACTTGGCCTCCCAAAGTGCTAGGATTACAGGCATGAGCCACTGTCCCCAGACTATCAGTATAGTCTTTGAACTCACTAAGATGATACTAGTTCTTCCAGAACAATTCTGTTATTTTTATAGGCAGAAGTTAAACAACTATCAGTAAGTTTAATATTTTTTTCTTAAAATTATATTTTATAAGATTTTACTATCTAGTTTTTAGACCAGCAGTCTTTTAACTGAGCACTATTTGAGTGTTTGTTTTGTTGTGTGTGAGAGGTCAGAGTGCCCTGAGTGGAAGGGAAGACAGTTGGGTACATTTAATTAAACACTTGTATAGTGCTTCCTATATGCCAGGCACTATTCTTAGCACTACCACAAATATAACTCTTCTTCACAAAAACCCAACGAATTAGATACTCTCATTATCTCTATTTTACCAGTGAGAAAACTGAGGCAGAGAGGAGTTAGGAAATCCACAGCAAGGACAGGCAGCTAATAAATAACAGAGCTCGTATTTGAAGTGAGAGTCTGGCCCCAAAGTCTATCTAAATTGCTAATCTAGGCTGCATTATATAGCAAAAACATGCATGTTAATTCACAATGTTATTGTTAAAATAGAACATGAAGTTCATTTGCATTTTACTCAGAAAAGTATGTTTCTTGTGTATGTCCTCAATCTGCCAAATTAAATGTCTTTATGAATTTCTTTGAAGTTTTGGGCTTTATGTGAGGAGCTCTGTTAGTTTTGACTGAGGCCCTTGCTGAAACAGTTTGACCAATTTCTATAGGAGAGTGTAGCGGGCTCCCTATGTCAGAAGCTGGAATGACCACTGATCTTGATGTGTTATCATTGAACACACAAAGTATCTGTTTTCTGGCTAAAAGCAGTTTCTAGGACTTCATTACTTCTATCAGCTAATTTTATTTCAGTAGTAGCTAATTTTATTTCAGGGCTAATTTTATACAGGTACATTGTGTGTGTGTGTACACATTCATATACATAAACACACACACACACATATATAAAACTATATTATATATAGTTTTAGAAAAGGGATCTTGCTTTGTCACCCAGGCTGGAATGCAGTGGCTCAACCATAGCTCACTGTAGCCTCAAACTTCTGTGCTCAAGCAGTCTTCTCACCTCAACCTCCTGAGTAGCTGGAATTACAGGTGTGTGCCACCACATCTGGCTATTTTTGTTGTTGTTGTTAAATTTTCGTAGGAAAGGAGGGCTCACTGTGTTGCCTAGGATGGTCTAGAACTTCTGAACTCAAGCAATTGTTTTGCCCTGGCCTTCCAAAGTACTGGGATTACAGGCACGAGCTACCATGCTGGGCCCAGATACATCATATTTTTGACCTTTCATGACAGTTTATTTGAAAACTTTGAAGCTGAGTGGAGAACAACAAAGTTGTGATGAGATACAATTGCTGCAAACACCCTCCTGGGGTCCATTATTAGATTAGTGTCTTGTCTACAAAGCAGTCTCTCCATCCTTTAATTCAAAGTCTTCCCTCCATAAAATTTCAAATTTTTCACAGTATCTTTCACAGAAGCCAGAGGATTGTCACAATTATGCATATTAGAACTATGCATGCCAATGTCTATTGTACTTCATGTAGGGAGCAAATTTTGCCTTATGTTTATTTTGACTGATTCAGCACTTGCTGTCAAAGGGCATGGATCTTATTCACCTTAGTTTTCTTTAGCAGTACCTAGCTAGCATGAGACTTTAAAGCGGGAGCTTGTAAATTTTTTTTTTGTAAAGGAGTACATAGTACTTTGTGAGCTATTCAGTCTCTGTTACAGCTATTCAGCTCTGCTGGTGTAGCTCTAAAGCAGCCTAGCTAATATGTAAATGAATGGGTGCAGCTGTGTTCCAACAGAACTTTGTTTACAAAAACAGGTAACAGGCTGGATTTGGCCCTGTGCCACTCTTTGTTGATCCCTTCCTTAGAGCATAAGTTTAGCAAACTATCTAGCAGTCAGAAGGATAGGCTGCACTGTGTGACAGATAACTCGAAGATCTCAGTGGCTTTGTACATCAGTGCATAGTTTTTGCTGATGCTTTCTGTCTAGTGGGAATTGGCAGGAGATTTCTGCTCATTCTAGACACTCAGGGACCCAGGCTGATGGAGACTTCTTCTAGATGTGCTCTCATGCAGTGAACAAAAGGCAAGGTGACAGATCATGAACTGTCTCTTAAAGCTTCCATCTGAAGGCGACACATTTCATTGGTTGAAACAAGTCCCATAGCCAACCCTAACTTCAAAGGGAACAGGCAGGGAGATAAAATCCTATCATGAACCTAAAAGAAAGAGAAATGGAGTGTTTGTGAATAGCCCAAGAATGATAACAGATAAAACATACAAGAGCATAAAAACATACAAACGCAGAGCTGCTCAGGCTGAAGCTGTAGTGAGGTGGCTAAAAGCTCTCTCCTAAGGCACCTTCAGGGGCCTCCTAGAGCTCAGTAGATTGTAGTTTAAAAGGCTCTGCCTTAGAGAAAACAACGGCCTACTCAGTTGGGAGAACTAGTTCTAGATTTCAAAGAGGTGTATCAAAAATATGTTGAGCTGAATTGATTTCACATAAGATATCATTTTTGAAGCAATTCACTGACTTTGCTAAGCTTTTATTATAATTCTTACCCTTGGTATTTCATCTTAAGATACTTATCTAGGATGTTATCAGAAGTACTGTTCCCATAAACATATTAAGATGCCTGTGCTTTTATAGGTTAAATGATTACTATGGTAAAAATCATTACACTATTAAAGAACTGTAGAGATGTGTCCCTTAAAAAGTATTATTTATTTTTGATAATATACTTTTAAATGTATTTATTAGGAGTTGGTGTTGATCTGGGTGGTTTTTTGATGGGGAGACTTGCTCTTCCTCCCCATGGAGTTCCTGGGAGAGCATATGTCAGAATACTGGCAATCCAAGAAGCAAAGTGCTCTCTCTTAGTAACTGGGAAGCTATGTTCGGGTATCTTGAATCTGTCTTGGGAACAGAGGGTTAGGTGGTTCTGCACAGAAAATTAGCTAGGAATGGCAAGTTCCTAAGAAGGACATTGTGTCCCTTTATACTCGCTGATGCATGGAACCGAGAAAAAGAGTCGTGGGAGCACAGCTTTGTGCCTTCGTAAGGTACACTCACCCTGCAGGTTATGGTTGCCTTGGGCTGTTGCCAGTATGATTAGCAGATTTTCCTTGGTTTTGGGGGAGCAGGAGCAGGAGCAGAAGGAGCTTGGAAATAGCTGGAAGGGGTGTATCTGGGGTGGGAAGAGGAGCAGAAGCAGTATCTACTCCCAGCAAGGATTTTTTTTTTTTTTTTTAAGACAGTCTTATTCTGTCACCCAGGCTGGAGTTCAGTGGCGTGAACTCAGCTCACTACAACCTCTGCCTCCTGGGTTCAAGCGATTCTCCTGCCTCAGCCTTCTGAGTAGCTGGGACTACAGGCACACGCCACCATGCCTGGCTAATTTTTGTATTTTTTGTAGAGATGAGGATTTCACTGTGTTGGCCAGGCTGGTCTTGGACTCCTGACATCATGATCCACCCGTCTCGGCCTCCCAAAGTGCTGGGATTACAGGCATGAGCCACCATGCCCAGCCCTCCCAACAAGATTTTAAAGAAACTTCCCCGGCCAGGCGTAGTGGCTCACGCCTGTAATCCCAGCACTTTGGGAGGCCGAGATGGGTGGATCATGAGGTCAGGAGTTTGAGACCAGCCTGGCCAACATAGTGAAATCCCATCTCTATTAAAAATACAAAAAAAAAAAAAAAAAATTAACTGGGCATGGTGGCTCACACCTATAATCCCAGCTACTCGGGAGGCTGAGGTAGGAAAATTGCTTGAACCTGGGAGGCGGAGCTTGCAGTGAGCCAAGATGGCGCCATGGCACTCCAGCCTGGGAGACAGTGCGAGACTCCATCTCAAAAAAAAAAAGAGGCTGGGTGCAGTGGCTTACTCCTGTAATCCCAGCACTTTGGGAGGCTGAGGTGGGTGGATCACGATGTCAAGAGATCCAGACCATCCTGGCCAATGTGGTGAAACCCCATCTTTAGTAAGAATACAAAAATTAGCCAGGCATGGTGGCAGGCACTTGTAGTCCCAGCTACTCTGGAGGCTGAGGCAGGGGAATCACTTGAACCTGGGAGGCAGAGGTTGCAGTGAGCCAAGATCGCACCACTGCACTCCAGCCTGGTGACAGAGTAAGACTCTGTCTCCGAAAAAAAAAAAAAAGGCAAATTTTGTTTCTGTCTTGAAAATTTGAAAAACCTGTTTTTATTCCTAAAAATGTGGTTTCAGTTGATAAGGGAAAGGTTTTCCTCTATTCTGTGCTACACAATGACATGTTTTTAGACCCTAACTTGTTCGTTGTGCAACTGATATCCTTAAACAGCATTATAGATAGAATTTGTCCTCCCTTTTCCAGGTCCATACAGGACATACTATAAAACTTTTTCACAAGGCAAGTTTTTTTTTTTTTTTTTTTTTTTTTACTGTTTTTAGACACTGTGAGTTTAAAATTTTATTCAAATTGAGATTCTTCTGTATCATCTAAGTATTTATATTGTGTTTAAATTTTGTTATAGGGCATTTTAAACATATTTTACTGTCCCAATAAATCGTCAATTAAGTTGTCCAGTGATGACTAAAAAACCTGTCAAAGAAAATTTAAGCAATAGCCAGTAGATGGCAGCAAGGCGTTGTATATGAAATAAAACTTTGCTGAGGACGTTGTATTGCAGCTGCAATTTGGCATTATTAAGGCAAAATGACTTCATATTTCATTTAGAAAAGTATATTTTCAACCAAAAACTTTTAAATGAGGTCTGAGCAATTTCTCCCTTGATTATAACCTAAATTACATCATTTCAGGTGTCTTGGCTTGACCTACCACATAGCTAACACCTTAAGGTTAGGCATAACATGTTATACCTTTTATTTCTCCTCTAAACATTGTTCAGCACAGTGCCAGGCACATAATTGCTCACCTACTTGTTCATCAGTGTTTTAGCTTAAAAATGATTCAAATATGTTATTGTTATTGTGCTTTCTATTCAAAATAGTTTCATAAAGCCCTGAAAGCCTGTAATGTCTATATACATCACACACACATATACATGCAACACATACAAATATACCCCAATGACCATGCTACATAGAATAATTTATATTAGAAAGTTTCATATGTGAAACTTCTGTGAAGGTTATCAGGGATTTCCATGCTGCTAAATCCCAGGGACACATTTCAGGGCTCATCTTCCTTGTCCTTAGCAACTTCTACACTGGGGTCTCTTGGCTTATAGCATTCTACATTTTCCTATTTTCCCTTCCTTTTCCAGCAGCAACTGCTTAATAGTCATTAAATTCCTCCTCTTCTTGAGCTAAATGTTGGGGTTCCTCAGGTCACAGTAATCTCTGACATCCTTCTTTCATGCCCTATAATCAAACCAGTGACTTCTCTCCATAATAGGCTCCTACCCCAGGGATGCCACAGGCCCTGAGCCTGGAACTGGATCTCTGTAGTTGTCTTTTTGTTGTTGAAGAGATGGAGTCTTGCTATGTTGCCTAGGCTAGTCTAGAACTCCGGGCCTCAAGCTGTCCTCCTGCCCCCATCTCCCAAGTAGCTGGGACTACAGGCATGAGCTACCTAGTCCAGCCTGCAGTTGTCTTTTATCTGGTTTTCTTATCTTTAGACTTGCCTTCTACTAATCGCTTCACATTTCTCCAGAAAGAGCTTTTCCAAAGTGATCTTACTTCTTTGTGTAGAACACTTCCAAGTTTCTTCATTGCTCTTAAGAATAAAGCCCCAAGTCCTTAACACCGTACTGTATTTCTGGCCCAATTAATGTTGTCACGTCAATCTTGAGCCATTCTCCCTCACTCATTGTACTCTAACCAGATAGTTTTTTTTTTTTTTCATTTCCGCAAAAGACCTTGGCTCCCTGCCTGCTGATATTGGAACATGTTGTAATCTTTGCCTGGTACTCTCTTGAAGGCCCCCAACCCAGTGTCAGTTTAAATGCCACTTTCCTAATAGCTCCTTCTCTTCCCCATAGTTGATATTAGATCCTCCTCCTGTATCAAGTTCTCATTTCATGTTGCATTTATTTCAGAGCATTTATCACAACTCTAATTAAATACAATTTTGTGTAACCATGTGTACCCTCCTAGACTGTAAGCTCCGCAGGAAGGGAGACTTACTACCTGGTTCTTTTTGTAACCTGATCCTTAGCAAAATCTTTGAGACAGATCAGGCTGCTATGAACCTAAGATCAACTGTGTTTAATAAATGCCTCAGGAGCTTCAGAAACATTTTTTTATTATTATTTTCCTTTTTTCTTTTTCTCTTGAGACAAAGTCTCACTCTGTTGACCAGGCTGGGGTGCAGTGGTGTCATCTTGGCTCACTGCAAACTCCACCTCCTGGGTTTAAGCAATTCTTTTGCCTCAGCCTCCCTAGTAGTTGGGATTACAGGCGCCCACCACCATGGCGAGCTAATTTTTGTATTTTATTAGAGACGAGGTTTCACCATGTTAGCCAGGCTAGTCTCGAACTCCTGACCTCAAGCAATCCACCCAGCTTCAGCCTCCCAAAGTGCTGGAATTACAGGTGTGAGCCACTGTGACTGGCCTATTCTTATTTTCTAAAGCTTAGCTTTTCATTGTCATAGATAATATATTAACTTACTAGACCAATAACTTTGGTAAAAATATCATTCTGAGAAAAATTACTCGTGTCAAAATGCAATTTTTAGAATAACAGATGTATTTATAAGAAGTGGCTTAGCTTTCTTTTTAAAGATCGATAATTTTTTAATAGAATGTATGCACATTTTTATTTTGTTTTGTTTTTGTAATGCCTACAGAAAATTGTGGAAAAAATAAATTAGGTGACAAAGGAGGATTTCAAATTCTGGGCATCCAAAAAATCTCATTAGGAAAAATTTTCTTAGGATATATGAGAATTACATACATCCTAACCCGCATTTCTAGAAATATCTAAAATTAAATGGAAAAAGCATTAAGATATTTGTATAAAAGTCTCATAAATTTTTACAGTAAATAAAACTTTAGTCCTAATCAACCTTGTAGACGACAGTTACTCCTAAAAATATACCTGAGTTTTATGTTTAAATTTGAACATCAGGGAAGAGCAGCAATGACTCATCGTTTTTTTTTTTAAACTAAAACTATCTGTAATTCAGGCCTGAATCTCAGCTTTTCTTTTTTTTTTTAACTAAATTAACTTCCTTGGATAGTTTTTCTTATTGATTTTAAAATTTTCTTTTGGCATAATAAGTATTGAATACCTCCCTGCTACATGACTCACAATTATACTTTTCTGTAAGATACATGATCTCTTCCATTATCTAATCTAGGAGAAGAGGGAGGGGAGGTTGAAGAGGATCAGTGTGTGGCTGGAGGAGAATTATTTGCCAAGAATAGTGTAATCAATCCCATAAACCAAGCTGCAATTTTAAGAATCCTGTTGTGATGGTGATTAGACTCATAATTCTCTTTGCTGCATTTTTTTTCCAATAGAAGATGTGGTACTTTCAAAGAAAATTATGCCTTCATTTGGTTCAAAGAATAATTTAAAACCTACTGGTTTTTATTTAGTGATGCATGTATTTACTTAGAAACATAACATGAAGGAAAAATCTTCATGAACCTAGAGCAGAAATTTTTGAAAATTCCTTTTTCATGCTACATGAAAACATTTTAAAATATGAGTAAAACTGTATTTTAAAGGCTGAAATAATTAGTGGAATCTACCTTGTATATTTATTGGTTTGGGCAGATGCTATGTTCTCCTTATTTTCTCTGGGCACCTCTATCAAGAGATTGGCCATGCCTGATAAGCCAGTACGTGCATGGTGAGTGTCGATAAAACCAAGAGACGAGAAGTCATCTTACATTCATTACTCTCTTCTCCAACAGATAAGCAAAACAGACGTTCATTACATTATTCATTTACTATTAGTCTGGGTTCTTTTGGTTTCCTCTGGCAGAAACCACACTCAAATTAGCTTAAACAAAAGATGGAAAATAATTGGCTAATGCAGTTAAAAGGGCCAGGAGGGGATATTTTTAGGCATACAGGGCTGGGGATAGGGACTCAAATAGCACTGTCACATTTATGTTTCTTTCCCTTTGATACTCAGCACAACTTCCCTCTTGGTAGGCTCTTGTCCTAGGAACACATTCTCTGGGAATGATAAAGATTTTCTTTCCTGGTCCTGGATTACAAGTCCCTCAGATAAAAATGTCTTCCAGTATCCATACAAATACTTGAACAAGAAACCTGATGGGCTCTGCTTGGGTCGTGTTCCATTTGTTGATTAACCACTGGGCTTCGGGAGTGGGGTCACATGTCACTCTGGGCCATGTGGATATGCCCATCACTGTGGCAGAGGTTGTAGCACTCAAATTGAGAGCTCTTCCATGTGAGAAAGGTTGGTACCTAGAAGGTAAAATGAGAGTCTATGTATTAGGGTTCTCTAGAAGGACAGAGCTAATAGGATGGATGGATAGATAGATAGATAGATAGGTAGATAGATAGATAGATAGAAAGAAAGAAAGGGGAGTATATTAAGTATTAACTTATACAATCACAAGGTCCCACAATAGGCTGTCTGCAAGCTCGTGGAGCAAGTAGAGCCAGTCCGAGTTTCAAAACTGAAGAGCTTGGAGTCCGAGGGCAGCAAGCATCCAGTACAGGAGAAAGATGTAGGCTGGGAGGCTAGGCCAGTCTTGCATTTTTACATTTTTCTCCCTGCTTTATTCTGGCTGTGCTGGCAGCTGATTAGATTGTGTCCACCCAGATTAAGAGTGGGTCTGCCTTTCCCAGCCCACTGACTCAAATGTTATTCCTCTTTGGCAACACCCTCACAGACACACCCAGGATCAATACTTTGTATCCTTCAAGTTGCCACTCACTATTAACCATCACAGTCTGTTCCCAGGTCAAGGAAGGGCTGACAGATTAAATATAACATGGAGCCAGGATACCAGGATTATTAATACTGAGTATGTGCTTATTGAAAACAATCTCAAAATACAGAAAAGTATAAAAGAGAAAATAATGCTTCACATTTTATTATAATACATTTGTTTTTATACGTGTGTGTATGTTTTAATTATGTAGCTGAATTTTCTGTTCTATCAAGTTTTATATCATGTATAATATTTTGAAGCTCTGTTATTAGACACATGCACATTGTAAATAATTAAATCTTCTCGTTAAATTAACTCCTTATTATAAAATGCCTGTTTTTACCGATGATAATATTCTTTATTCTCAAGCCTGCTTTTCTCATATGAATTTAGCCTTTTTGGCTTTTTTTGTCTTTGTTAGTATTTGTGTGATCTATCCTCTTTTGTCATTTTACTTTTAACCTGTGTCTATAAATTTCAAGCAGATTTCTCATAGAAAGCATATAGGCGAGTCTTATTTTTTTATCCAGTTTGATACTTTTTGCTTTTTCATTGGAATATTAAATGATTTATGGTAAATGTAATTATTGATATGATTTGGTTTACATCTCTTATTTTGCTGTCTGTTTACTATTTGATCCATGTGTTCTTTGTTTTTGTTTTCCATTCTTTTTTTGAAATAACCATTTTTAAGGATTCTGTTTTATCTCATTGATTAGCTTACTAGAAACACTTCTGTGTTTTATCTTTTTTTCTTTATTATTATTATTATACTTTAAGTTTTAGGGTACATGTGCACAATGTGCAGGTTTGTTACATGTGTATCCATGTGCCATGTTGGTGTGCTGCACCCATTAACTCATCATTTAGCATTAGGTATATCTCCTAATGCTGTCCTTCCCCCCTCCTCCCACCCCACAACAGTCCCCAGAGTGTGATGTTCCCCTTCCTGTGTCCATGTGTTCTCATTGTTCAATTCCCACCTATGAGTGAGAACATGCAGTGTTTGGTTTTTTTGTCTTTGCGATAGTTTACTGAGAATGATGGTCTCCAGTTTCATCCATGTCCCTACAAAGGACATGAACTCAACATTTTTTATGGCTGCATAGTATTCCATGGTGTATATGTGCCACATTTTCTTAATCCAGTCTATCATTGTTTGACATTTGGGTTGGTTCCAAGTCTTTGCTGTTGTGAATAGTGCCGCAATAAACATACATGTGCATGTGTCTTTATAGCAGCATGATTTATAGTCCTTTGGGTATATACCCAGTAATGGGATAGCTGGGTCAAATGGTATTTCTAGTTCTAGATCCCTGAGGAATCGCCACACTGACTTCCACAATGATTGAACTAGTTTACAGTCCCACCAACAGTGTAAAAGTGTTCCTATTTCTCCATATCCTCTCCAGCACCTGTTGTTTCCTGACTTTTTAATGATGGCCGTTCTAACTGGTGTGAGATGGTATCTCAATGTGGTTTTGATTTGCATTTCTCTGATGGCCAGTGATGATGAGCATTTCTTCATGTGTTTTTTGGCTCCATAAATGTCTTCTTTTGAGAAGTGTCTGTTCGTGTCCTTCGCCCACTTTTTGATGGGGTTGTTTTTTTTTTCTTGTAAATTTGTTTGAGTTCATTGTAGATTCTGGGTATTAGCCCTTTGTCAGATGAGTAGGTTGCGAAAATTTTCTCCCATTTTGTAGGTTGCATGTACACTCTGATGGTAGTTTCTTTTGCTGTGCAGAAGCTCTTTAGTTTAATTAGATCCCATTTGTCAATTTTGGCTTTTGTTGCCATTGCTTTTGGTGTTTTAGACATGAAGTCCTTGCCCATGCCTATGTCCTGAATGGTATTGCCTAGGTTTCTTCTAGGGTTTTTATGGTTTTAGGTCTTATATTTAAATCTTTAATCCATCTTGAATTAATTTTTGTATACGGTGTAAGGAAGGGATCCAGTTTCAGCTTTCTACATATGGCTAGCCAGTTTTCCCAGCACCATTTATTAAATAGGGAATCCTTTTCCCATTGCTTGTTTTTATCAGGTTTGTCAAATATCAGATAGTTGTAGATATGCAGCATTATTTCTGAGGGCTCTGTTCTGATCTATTGATCTATTTCTCTGTTTTGGTACCAGTACCATGCTGTTTTGGTTACTGTAGCCTTGTAGTATAGTTTGAAGTCAGGTAGCGTGATGCCTCCAGGTTTGTTCTCCTGGTTTAGGATTGACTTGGTGATGCGGGCTCTTTTTTGGTTCCATATGAACTTTAGTTTTTTCCAATTCTGTGAAGAAAGTCATTGGTAGCTTGATGGGGATGGCATTGAATCTATAAATTACCTTGGGCAGTATGGCCATTTTCACGATATTGATTCTTCCAACCCATGAGCATGGAATGTTCTTCCATTTGTTTGTATCCTCTTTTATTTCATTGAGCAGTGGTTTGTAGTTCTCCTTGAAGAGGTCCTTCACATCCCTTGTAAGTTGGATTCCTAGGTATTTTATTCTCTTTGAAGCAATTGTGAATGGGAGTTCACTCATGATTTGGCTCTCTGTTTGTCTGTGATTGGTGTACAAGAATGCTTGTGATTTTGGTACATTGATTTTGTATCCTGAGACTTTGCTGAAGTTGCTTAACAGCTTAAGGAGATTTTGGGCTGAGACAATGGGGTTTTCTAGATATACAATCATGTCATCTGCAAACAGGGAGAATTTGACTTCCTCTTTTCCTAATTGAATACCCTTTATTTCCTTCTCCTGCCTGATTGCCCTGGCCAGAACTTCCAGCACTATGTTGAATAGGAGTGATGAGAGAGGGCATCCCTGTCTTGTGCCAGTTTTCAAAGGGAATGCTTCCAGTTTTTGCCCATTCAGTATGATATTGGCTGTGGGTTTGTCATAGATAGCTCTTATTATTTTGAGATACGTCCCATCAGTACCTAATTTATTGAGAGTTTTTAGCAGGAAGGGTTGTTGAATTTTGTCAAAGGCCTTTTCTGCATCTATTGAGATAATCATGTGATTTTTGTCTTTGGTTCTGTTTATATGCTGGATTACATTTATTGATTTGCATATGTTGAACCAGCCTTGCATCCCAGGGATGAAGCCCACTTGATCATGGTGGATAAGCTTTTTGATGTGCTGCTGGATTCGGTTTGCCAGTATTTTATTGAGGATTTTTGCATCAATGTTCATCAAGGATATTGGTCTGAAATTCTCTTTTTTGGTTGGTATCAGGATGATGCTGGCCTCATAAAATGTGTTAGGGAGGATTCCCTCTTTTTCTATTGATTGGAATAGTTTCAGAAGGAATGGTACCAGCTCCTCCTTGTACCTCTGGTAGAATTCTGCTGTGAATCCATCAGGTCCTGGACTCTTTTTGGTTGGTAAGCTATTGATTATTGCCACAATTTCAGAGCCTGTTATTGGTCTATTCAGAGATTCAACTTCTTCCTGGTTTAGTCTTGGGAGGGTGTATTTGTCGAGGAATTTATCCATTTCTTTTAGATTTTCTAGTTTATTTGCGTAGAGGTGTTTGTAGTATTCTCTGATGGTAGATTGTATTTCTGTGGGATCGGTGGTGATATCCCCTTTATCATTTTGTATTGCGTCTATTTGATTCTTCTCTCTTTTCTTCTTTATTAGTCTTGCTAGTGGTCTATCAATTTTGTTGATCTTTTCAAAAAACCAGCTCCTGGATTCATTAATTTTTTGAAGGGTTTTTTGTGTCTCTATTTCCTTCAGTTCTGCTCTGATTTTAGTTATTTCTTGCCTTCTGCTAGCTTTTGAATGTGTTTGCTCTTGCTTTTCTAGTTCTTTTAATTGTGATGTTAGGGTGTCAGCTTTGGATCTTTCCTGCTTTCTCTTGTGGGCATTTAGTGCTATAAATTTCCCTCTACACACTGCTTTGAATGTGTCCCAAAGATTCTGGTATTTTGTGTCTTTGTTCTCGTTGGTTTCAAAGAACATCTTTATTTCTGCCTTCATTTCGTTATGTACCCAGTAGTCATTCAGGAGCAGGTTGTTCAGTTGCCGTGTAGTTGAGTGGTTTTGAGTGAGTTTCTTAATCCCTAGTTCTAGTTTGATTGCACTGTGGTCTGAGACACAGTTTGTTATAATTTCTGTTCTTTTACATTTGCTGAGGAGAGCTTTACTTCCAACTATGTGGTCAATTTTGGAATAGGTGTGGTTTGGTGTGGTGCTGAAAAAAATGTATATTCTGTTGATTTGGGGTGGAGAGTTCTATAGATGTCTATTAGGTCCGCTTGGTGCAGAGCTGAGTTCAATTCCTGGGTATCCTTGTTCACTTTCTGTCTTGTTGATCTGTCTAATGTTGACAGTGGGGTGTTAAAATCTCCCATTATTATTGTGTGGGAGTTTAAGTCTCTTTGTAGGTCACTCAGGACTTGCTTTATGAATCTGGATGCTCCTGTGTTGGGTGCATATATATTTAGGATAGTTAGCTCTTCTTGTTGAATTGATCCCTTTACCATTATGTAATGGCCTTCTTTGTCTCTTTTGATCTCTGTTGGTTTAAAGTCTATTTTATCAGAGACTAGGATTGCAGCCCTTGCCTTTTTTTGTTTTCCATTTGCTTGATAGATCTTCCTCCATCCCTTTATTTTGAGTCTATGTGTGTCTCTGCACGTGAGATGGGTTTCCTGAATACAGCACACTGATGGGTCTTGACTCCTTATCCAGTTTGTCAGTCTATGCCTTTTAATTGGAGCATTTAGCCCATTTACATTTAAAGTTAATATTGTTATGTGTGAATTTGATCCTATCATTATGATGTTAGTTGGTTATTTTGCTCATTAGTTGATGCAGTTTCTTCCTAGCCTCGATGGTCTTTACAGTTTGGCATGTTTTTGCAGTGGCTGGTACCGGTTGTTCCTTTCCATGTTTAGTGCTTCCTTCAGGAGCTCTTTTAGGGCAGTCCTGATGGTGACAAAATCACTCAGCATTTGCTTGTCTGTAAAGTATTTTATTTCTCCTTCACTTATGAAGCTTAGTTTGAGTGGATATGAGATTCTGGGTTGAAAATTCTTTTCTTTAAGAATGTTGAATATTGGCCCCCACTCTCTTCTGGCTTGTAGAGTTTTTGCTGAGAGATCAGCTGTTAGTCTGATGGGCTTCCCTTTGTGGGTAACCCGACCGTTCTCTCTGGCCGCCCTTAACATTTTTTCCTTCATTTCAACTTTGGTGAATCTGTCAATTATGTGTCTTGGAATTGCTCTTCTTGAGGAGTATCTTTGTGGCATTCTCTGTATTTCCTGAATCTGAATGTTGGCCTGCCTTGCTAGATTGGGGAAGTTCTCCTCGACAGTATCTTGCAGAGTGTTTTCCAACTTGGTTCCATTCTCCTGGTCTCTTTCGGGTACACCAGTCAGACGTAGGTTTGGTCTTTTCACATAGTCCCATATTTCTTGGAGGCTTTGCTCATTTCTTTTTATTCTCTTTTCTCTAAACTTTGTGTTTTATCTTTAGCAGTTATTTACTTTAGTGGTTTGTCTATGGATTGCTCTATGTATATTTAATATCATTATATAATCAAATTCTAATATACCACCCATGTAAGAATCTTACAACAGTATACTTCTATTTGTTCATCTCATTGTTTTATGAGGTTATTACACATTTTACTTCTACATGTTATAAACACCACAATATATAATTATTATTTTTACATTAAAAAGTAACTTAAAATATAAATATATATAATATTGTTAATAGATTAAAATATTTTTAAAATTACTTCTTATATTTGCTGCTTTGGGCACTCTTCATTTCTCTTCTAAGACCTTAAGAACCAAATTTCCATCTTTTAGTGGAGGTCTAGTGGTAATAAATTCTCTAAGCTTTTTTTTTTTTTTCTTTTTGGTCTAAAACTTTTTATTTCATCTTCATTTTTGAAATATATTTTTGCTGGATATAGAATTCTATATAATTCTCTTCTTTCAGAACTTTGAAGCTAACATTTCATTATCTTCCCATTTGCTTAGTTTCTGATGTCTGTCGTTCTTATTTTTGCTCTTACTTAATGTGTCCTTTTGTCTCTGTCTGCTTTTAGCATATTTTCTTTATCATTTTATCATTTTATCAGCAATTTGATTATGATATATCTTTGTGTGGTTTTCTTTATTTTTATTCTATTTGGGGTTTGTTGAGCTTCTAAAATCTATAGGCTTTTTATCAAATTTAGAAAATTTTCAGCCATAACTTCTTCAAATATTTTTGTACTTCTCCCCCTTTCTTTGAGACTACAATTGTACATGTTAGACTGCTTGATATTGTCCTGCTGGTCGCTGATACTCTGTTCACATTTTCAGTCGTTTTTCTGTCTGTGCTTTATTTAGGATAATTTGTATTTCTGTCTTCAAACTCATTGATCTTTTGTTCTTATGATGTCTAATTTTCTGTTAAGCTCATCTAGAGTACATTTGACTCTAGAAGTTATTGAGCATATTTTCAGTTCTAGAAATTTTATCTGGGTGTTTTTTTTATTTCTCTCTTTATTATGGTCGTATTGTCCTTTATAGGCTTGAGAATATTTATAATATTTTAAATAACTTTGTTAACATTTTTATGTGCTAATTCCATCATCTCTGTCATTTCTGTTTCTGTTTTGATGGATTTTTTTTTCTGCTTCTTTGCGTGTCTGCTAATTTTTGATTAGGTATCAGGCATTAAGATTTTTATATTGCTGAATGCTGGATTTTATTTTGTTCCTTTAAACAGGGTTGGATTTTTTGCTCTGTTATGTAGTTGTTACTTGCAGATCAGTTTAATCTTTTGGAGCTGCTTGTAAGTTTTGTTATGGCAGGTGCAGAGTAGTGCTTGTTCTTAGGCTAATTTAGCCCTACTACTAAGGCATGGCCTTCTTGAGGTCTACCCAATATTGCATGTATTACAAAGTCTCTCCACTCTGGCTGATGGCAAAAATGAATTATTTGTAACCCTGTGTAAGCTCTAGGAATTTTTCAGCCTACTGGTTCTTTCTTCTACCTCATGGAGTTTCACCTCATCCATGCATAGATCTGTACTCATGTAATGATGCAGTGAACTTCTCTGCAGATCTTTGGAACCTTCAGTGCAGTTCACTCCCCTCTTGTACTCAGCTCACAGATTGGAATTATTTCCGACTGTTGCACTATGTTGGGGTTCTTCCTTCCGGCACTGTGGCTTGAAACTGGCTCTCAGAAAGTTGGGGCCAACCTATTGAGGGTGTGGCAAAATGAGCACTCAGGGCTGAACTCACTCCTCCCTCTTCACTCAGGGATCACAGGTCAGAGCTGCTTTTCAATGTCTGAATAAACATTGTTACAAATATTCTTTAATTTACATCAGAAAGGAAATTCCTATAGCGGTTAATCTTTTAGGGTTAGAAACAGGAATAAGAAATATTATGTAGTTGGGTTTATTTCATAAATGTGTATTTTGTTTAACATCATAGTATTTTTCTCATGTCATCTATTATAATCTCATTTCACCCTGAAGAGGCTCCATGATTTATTTAACTTTTCCCTTATTTTTAGAATATTATACTTGATTCCAGTTTTTCACTATGTCAGAGAAGGCCATGTTAAAAATCCTTGAACATGAATCTTTGTTTTATATATCCAGCTATATCTTTGTGATATATGTCTTAAGGTGGAATTATTAGTTTGAAGAATTTGAGAGTAGTAAGATACTACAAATATATTGCTAAATAGTTTCTAGAAAGATTGTACCAGCTTCCCTTTGGCATTGTATGAAAGTACTCATTTTGCCACACCCTCAATAGCACTGTCTATTTTCTTCTTTCAGTGAATGTATATCAAATGCAATTGCTATGCAACGTCCATTGCCAGGAAGAATCAAGCACAATCTTCTCCCCTAAAGGCTCATAAGTGAGTCAGAAGAGAGATAGTAAGCCAATCACCAGAATGTGATAAATTGGGGAACTTAGTAGCATGGGGAAAAGGGTGATCAAATTCTGCCTAGGAAGAACCTGTAAAGTTTTTTATTAAGTATCTGAGGAAAAGCAGTTTTAATAAGGTTAAAGAGAGAAAAAAATGTTAGAAAGATGAATGGATTAAGGTGACTGAAATGTGAAACAGCATGGCATAGGCACTGCATGGTTTAGCTGGCACTATGGGCATGTTTGGAGTGAGAATGTAGTAGGAAATAAAGCAGAATTTGAAAGTAAGAAACAGGTGTGAAGGGTCCTGCATGGTCTTGAGCAAGTGAAATGCACTGCCCAATCTTCTCCGTTTCATGGGTTTGCAGAAACCTTAAATGTAGTAAAGTTCAACTGCTTACCATCAGCTTTGTTTTTCTTACTTCTTACAAATGTTCCCAAATCTTTTCATATCATGGGCTCTGTTTCATTTGAGAGTTAACACCCAGCAGCTAAATATGGTAGCAACGCTTTTTTGTTGCTTGTTTTTTAGGAGAGTAGGTTGATGCCTTGTCTGTTGTAAATTCAGTAGTTTTGATTCTTTCTTGTCATCTAAGCAGTAGACATTGCACTTCTGTGCAGGCATAGCCCTGCCTGAAGCAGTCTTTCTTGAACTGAACACAGAATCTGCTGTTTTTCCTGGATGGGTGTTCTGTCTGGGCTCTTACTAACAGGCTCTCTCAGGGTGAAGATTTCATCTTGGCTGTCTGCCTTATTAAAACATAAGCAAATCATAGATATTTTGTACTGAAAAACCAAATGCAAAGCCATCACACAAAGAGGAGAAGGTTGGACAATGTTAAGAACAGAGGAATTGAGACTTTGGAGGTTGATTTTTTTACAGCTTAGCTTAGGAATTAATAGGTTGAGCGATCTTGGTCAAGTCACTAACCCCTTTGAACCCCTGCTTCTTGGTGTATAAAGTGGCCTTTATATTCCCGATTAGATCTAAGTTTTGAATGTGTAAGTAAGGGTTAAAATTGTTTTTAGAAAAGGAGAAGCCAAATTTCTTCATTGTGGATATAAAAATTAAATTTGTGTTGCCTATTAAAAGCAACATTTAGCTATATTATGTAATGATTTAAATTTCCAGCTTGCCAAAGATTCTTTTAATAAGCATGATTTTAGTTTTTAAACTAATTCTCTTCTCGCCATGATGTGTCAACTTAATTTCTAAGCAAAATATATTGGGCTACTTTTCATTTATCTTAGCAGATACTGAAACTTAAAATGTTTCACTATGAATATAGTTAAAATAAGATGCTTATGTGGTTGTGAAATATTTCCTTAAGAGTTCTCAAATGTCAAGAGTTAAAATCAGAGTAGTTGTCCTGCTTGTGGATATCCCTGGCCTTTGTCTGTTTCTACTTATGCCATAATTTTAAGGCTTTCACCTGTCGTGCAATGTGAGATGAGAGAAAAGGCTGTCTGGGGCTGTGTATTATAATTTTTGTTTAAAGCACTATTAATCTGATTCTTCAGTTATTTTTGGCTGCAATGAGCTTTTTTTTTTGGTAATATCCAGGGTTTAAGCTACAATAATTTATTTTTTTAAATGACCACAAACATTTTAAGTCCTGAATAATGGACTTGTGCTTGAGTTTTGGGCAAATACCTCCTCATAGTTTGGATTTTACTAGTATAGAGGGCATATGTGAAATGTTCTATGAATGACTTGTAAGAAATCAGGTACAAACTGATAAGGTGTTCAGAAACGATTGATGTTAGGTCCATCAGGCCTTAGAAGGAGTGGCCCTTGGTGGTTATACTTCTATCTATTCAATCTAATTTTATAGATTTTTTTCTTAGGCATGTTTGCTGCTCTCACATTTATATTAACTGCTTCTAATATGATTCGTGCTGGGCTGGGACTGTAATTACATGAGTTTATTCAAATTACAGATAAATCAGTAGATATTAAATCTGAAGAAGTCTCAGAAAGACCACTCTCTACAGATAGGTAAAAAGAATTTAGGTGTAACCACCTTTTAAATGATGAGAGGTCTTTCCACCAAGACTATATCTGGAGGTGTAGAGCAGGATAGAGAGTTAAGAAAACTGAAATATGCCTTAAGCTTAACCCCTGAATTATTAAGGTTTTAGAAATGCGTGAGCTCCCAACAGTATCATAAACCTTTGGTTAATATTCAGTAAATAATATTGTGTCTAGAATTGGTTCCTTCCGGTGGGTTCTTGGTCTTGCTGACTTCAAGAATGAAGCCGCGGACCCTTGCAGTGAGTGTTAAAGTTCTTAAAGATGGTGTGTCTGGAGTTTGTTCCTTCAGATGTTCAGATGTGCCCAAAGTTTCTTCCTTCTGGTAGGTTCGTGGTCTCGCTGACTTCAGGAGTGAAGCCGCAGACTTTCGCGGTGAGTGTTAACAGCTCATAAAGTTGGCACGTCTGGAGTTGTTTTTTCCTCCAGATGGGTTCGTGGTCTTGCTGGCTTCAGGAGTGAAGCTGCAGACCTTCGTGGTGAGTGTTACAGCTCATAAACGCAGTGCGGACCCAAAGAGTAAGTAGCAGCAAGATTTATTATGAAAAGCAAAAGAACAAAGCTTCTACAGGGTTGAAGGGTACTGGACCTGGTTGCCGCTGTGGGCTCAGGTGCCCTGCTTTTATTCCCTTATTTGGCCCCACCCACATCCTCCTGATTGGTCCATTTTACAGAGAGTTGATTGGTCCATTTTACAGAGTGCTGATTGTTCCATTTTACAGAGTGCTGATTGGCCCATTTTACAGAGTGCTGATTGGCCCATTTTACAGAGTGCTGATTGGTCCATTTACAATCCTTTAGCTAGGACCCAGGAAGTCCAGCTGGCTTCACTTCTCAATATTTCTTATTAGCTCATTTTTTTACTCAAGGTATAAATCATAAAAAAGTTGGTTTAGGGGAGAATTTTGGAGTACAAATACTTGACAATCTTGTACTATTTTCCTCTTCTTGTTGAATTATCATGTGCCTTCAGAGATTTCCACCCAACCAAACTAGACCAACTGAACAAAACCCAAACAGAAATAGTAGGTAAAAAACTTCCAAATTAATCTCAAGGATTCTGCATTATTCTGTGGGTTGTAAAGCTTGTTATATCCCATGATACAGAATGAGTGAATCAATTGAAGTGAACTATTCTCCACTCAAATAGTTACAACTGAACTCCATGCAGACTTTATTGTAATTGAGATATGTCTCTTATTTTGATCAAAGCATTAGAGTTTACACAAGTTCCATGAGATTTGTATTCTATTTCTTTGCCCGTCTTATGTTAAAATACACTCTCTTTTGTATTTGGCTCTAAGGCAGGAAGCATTGGCAATATTTCTTGGGCAAAAACAACCGCAGATATTCAGTGGCAAGCATGGATTTTCAACTCAAGAGAAAATGAAAGACAAAGAGAGAACTCAATATGGATGCTTCAGGTGGTGTGGAGGTTTAGGAAATTGCTCTGCCAATGATTTCCTTTACCATGTTGCATATTTGTAAATATCACCTGTAGTTATCCAGAAAACCAAAGAGGTGGAATACCCTTACCCACTGCCCTGACCTCCCTGCCCAGCTCTATTTTTTTAAAATCCTTGTTTGATTTTATTGGATTGGCCAGCTAAAATTTAAAGCAATAAGTCATGACCACATTTTGTATCCAAATCTATACATTTGTTTAGATTTCCTTAAATATATATGTTCATATTGCATAAGGTTTACATGCTTTGACATTCTCTAGGAACTAGTACTTCCTTTGTATCAATAAATGTTTATTATTTTTAACTTATATGATGATTCATTGTATTTGCTTAAAAAAACTCCAGCAACCTATTATTAGAAAATAAATTATTCCTAGCCATATGATAACACTTAAAAATAACTTCAAGAAAGTCTTTGTGATTTACATTTTTTTCAGTCTTGGGAGGCATATTTTCAGCATTATTTAATGTGCAATTATTGCATGCAATAAAATGTCTTAAGCTTTGCTGTATGTCATGATAGCGATTATTTTCAGTAGGTATTGTGATGACTGCATTGTTTTGCATACCTGCTAAACTTGGATTTAATTTCGGTGGAAATTGCATTTCAGAATTTTTAAAGAAAATTTTAGTTAAACCCAATGTGAATAATATTAAAATTTTAAACATAACTTTTATTTGAATTGATCAAATTGGAGCTAAGTATAGAATCTCTATATACACTAGTCTATCTGGAAATACCTGATAGAGATAGTAACCTCAAAATAGAATATTTAAAAATTCCTACAGCTTTAATTTGTGTAATAAGGTCAACTATCAAAGCAAGAATAAGTAGGGTTTTTTGTTGTTGTTTTTGAAGACAGGATCTCACTGTGTCACCCAGGCTGGAGTGCAGTGGTACAGTCATGGCTCACTACAGCCATCCTCCTGCTTCAGCCTCCTAGGGACCTGTACTACAGGTATGAGCCACTATGCCTGGCTAATGTTATTAAATTTTTTTATAGAGGTGGGTTCTCACTATGTTGCCCAGACTGGTCTCAAACTCTTGGGCTCAAGCGATGTTCCTGCCTCAGCTTCTTGAGTAGCTGGGACCATAGGCATGAACCACCAGGCCCAGCTAATTCTTTAAAAAAATTTTTGTAAAGACAGGATCTCATTGTGTTGCCCAGTCTTCTCTTGAACTCTTGGGCTCAAGTGAGCCTTCCTCCTTAGCTTCCCAAAATGCTGAGGTTACAGGTACGAGCTGCCATGCCCTGGCAAGAATAAGTAGTTTTAAACAAAGACCTATCATCTTAAACTTTATGCTTTCCTAAGTGTTTTTTTTTTTCTTTTTGCTAACAGTCAACATTTTTGGAAAGCAAATGTTTTGAATTCTATTGAGCTATAATATAGAATTCTAAAAACTATAAGTGTTGTCTTATAAGTAAATTAGAAGAGATTGAAATGTGATTAAAGGATGAATGCCTTGCTGCTGATGAAAGCAATTTGATTTTTACCTAAATAAATAGGTAGCCTATCAATTATAAAGCCCCAACATAACATTAAATGGTATTTTTTTAAGTTTATTTTATCTGAGCTGAATGTCTGATTTTGTAGATACAGGGTTTGAAGTTAGCAGTTGATAGCAGGGAACTAGTTGATGGGAAACACCAGCATCCCAAAGGTTGGCTGGGCCCTCCCCACCAACTGGTTCCATTCTTACGTCTTTAATTGCATTCCTTGGCTGAGACTAGACTTTAAGGCACTTGATAATATCTAGGCGTAAATTGTAATCCCCTAGTTCATTTCAATACTTTTTGAAATGTAAATTTTAATTTTAGATAGCCTTACCATAAATAGTTAAATACTCCAAGATAAAAAAATTCAACTTGTATTAATCAAAATATTAACAGGGTTTATCTTTGGATGATAGGATTAGAGGTAATTTTTATTTTCTCTAAAGTATTCCATATTTTCCAAAGTTTGAATGTATTGCTCTAGATCTGTATTCTTCCCTATGTTATTTCATTATCGCACAAGTATTATTTGTCTAATCTACTTTTACAATTTTGATGATTTAACAATTTCCGTGTATAATTTTGATGCATGTTTTGAAAGAAGAGTCTTTTTGGATTGCTATAGGTTTTATATTTATGGATAACAATTAATGAAATAGTAATAACTATTTATTTATTTTTATTTTATTTTATTTCTTGAGATGGAGTATCACTCTGTCACCAGGCTGGGGTACAGTGGTGCGATCTTGGATTACTGCAACCTCTGCCTCCCGGGTTCGAGCAATTCTCGTACCGCAGCCTCCCAAGTGGCTGGGACTACAGGCATGCACCACCATGCCCAGATAATTTTTTTTTTTTGATATTTTTAGTAGAGACGGGGTTTTACTTGGTTGGCCAGGATGGTCTCGATCTCCTGACCTCACGATCCACCCACCTTGGCCTCCCAAAGTGCTGGGATTACAGGTGTGAGCCACCATGCCCAGCCAGTATTAACTATTTATAAGGAAATCTATGACTTTGGACTGGGAAAATATTTAACAGGCAGATCAGTACAAAATAGAGCCCTGATTACCTGGCACAGTCCACCTCTTCCTGCCATCCCAAACCTGTTCACCTCTTCATAATTCCCACTGTAGGAGATGGCATCATCAGCCACCCAGTTGTTCTTATCAAAAACCTGGGAGTCCTAATTGATTCCCCCTTGCTTTTATCTCCTGTACCCAAATCCATCAGCAAATAGTGTTTTCTCTACCTCCAGGGTAGATCTTATTTATGTTCACTTCTTGCTGTCAGCAGGTGCCACGTCCTTGGCACAAGTCATACCATCATCTCTCATGTTGGTGATATTGTAGCCTCCTTTCTGGTCCCTCTGTGCAATCCATTGTCCACACAGTCATAAAAACAGGGTCCGACTTTAGCTTTCTCTCCGTCTAGGTTTTCATACCACATTATCCTGTCCCTGTTCTATGCTCTTTACCCCCACTGACGTCTGTGCTTTTTTGTCAACATATTAACCTCTTTCCTACTGCAGTGTCTTATAACAGCTGTCCTGCTGCCTGGCTGTCCATCTCCTCCCATGGCTGGCTTCTTATCCTGAAAGTTCAATTTCACAGCCCCTTCCTTCCTCCCAGATCACTGACCTGCAACCTGACCCAAACTAGCCCATATCTTAAGAATCCTCTAATCACTTCACTCTGATTAGTTCCTCTGTAGCACTTTCACATTTCTTAGTCGCCTTTGTTTACTTACTTATTTTCTAACATTTTCTGCTGGAACATAAGCTCTATGAATGCAGGGACCTACCTACCTATCTATCTCGTTCATCTTGCTGTTACAGCAACAATTGGTAACATGATAGGTACAAAATAAATAATTGTACATCAAAATAATTTATAATATGCATGGATTATAAATGGATCTTTATAATTAACTCTAATGTCTTAAAATAAAAATGTAAAGAAACATTTTATTTTTTTTCACAGAGTGCTTTTGTATATCTAGCACATTTTGCAGCAAATTGGTAATGAGGAGGAGGGAGATATCATGCCTTTGACAGATAAGAAACTGACACTCAGATTAAATGATTTATGCAAATTCATATGCTGGTAAATGTTAGAATAGGAATCATAGAGGCTTTAATGTCCTTTAAATACAACATCCTCCTGCAAATGAGAATCCAAGGCTTTCAGAGGTTACATAGCTGGACTCTTGAAAAGAATGGGAACTAGGAAAATGTTAAAATAAAGTAAAATCAAATAATAAAAAATAAAATCTAAACAAAGTGCTATTGAATTGCTTTGAGGGTTCACATTGCAATGTAGCATGCACATCTTTTGCAACTAGGAAAAGGTATATCCATTTTCATAAAAAATTATGAGTGTATTTGAAAAATATAAATTACATATTCTCACATTTATTATTATATTGATGTAGATTCTTTAAATACCAGAGGCATTCTTTTTTTTAGAAAAGATTTTTAACATGTCTTTTATATTTTCTAGCTAATATTGCCTTTGAACACTGATTTTGTTTATTAAATATACAAAAGCATCCGTAACATTTGTAATAAGTGTTACATGAGCTATTTGGTCTCTAGACATCACCTCTTTGACTCTCTGTTGCTATGGGTTTTCATTAGTATTCCATGGAGCCTGGGTTGCCATAGAAAATGTGTGGTTGTAGAGGAGTTACTATGGCAACAATCCGCCATTATGTATTTTTCAATATCATCTAGCTCGAGATGATAGTGAATCTGAGTGATATTTATTTAGTGATCTAATAATGAAAAATAAAGCAAACAATATTTTGATAGCTAACTTCAACAGATATTTTAAATATGATGCTCGTTACCTTTTATTCAAATAAATTAAATAGAAATTGAAAACTGCTCTAAAAAGCTAGTTTTTAGCAGCCATTTAACTTGGTCTCTGGAGATACTAAAAATTTAAATTGCCTTAAATGTTTGACATGGATATAAACTTCCAAGTAATAAAGCTCCTTGTCAAATAAGCATACGTTTTTGTTTTATTGGTCTCCTTAACAACCTTGAACACTAGCAGCTCAGGTACGTGTGAGAAGATAAAGAAGAGGAAGAGTATTTTTTTTTGTCTTTGAAATGGAACTCAGAAATAAAGAAGGGAAATCACCTGGTGACTCGTTGCTCAATGTGGCTTTTCAAAAGAACAACAACAACAAAAAAAGCAGAGAAACTATTTTCAATAAAATGGCAAATACCTAAGTTGAGGAGAAGTTTTAAGCATACTACTCAAAAACATTTTGATATATTCAATCCTTTAGCAATCATTTTGAAATTCCTAACCAATTGGAAATGTTAGGCATGTCATGTCAATTGTCTGCAAATAATCATTTTTAACTTCATAGAGTGACACACCATTAAGTGGGAAAAGTGTTATGACAACAAGTCAGCAAATTAGATCCGTGTATATTAACGATTTTTTTTTAAAGATGAGTGAACTTCAAGTTTTACAATTTTAATGTTGTGATCTGGTTTGTTTATTTATTTATTTACTTAACTTGCCAATTCTTCCTCTGAAATTGTGGCAATACATGATGTTGGGACTCCCTTGTTTTATTTTCTTGAAACCATTTTGTCTGGGAGCTCTCCAAAAATCTTTCCTGAAGCTGGGGTTTCCCGTGGGACATGTAAAGCTATTCCTTTCTGCAGCAGAGGCTAAGCACAGAATCATAGGGTCATAATTCAGCACTTCAGAGAATCAGAGAACACATGAATTGCTCCTGGATGATCATGGGGGATTTGAGAGAAAAAGATAAAAGTAAACAATGCTTAATCAGGTGCAGCTTGCATAGAGGAGGTATGTTGGGTTTGATAGAAAATCAAAAGCAGACATTCTAATCCATGATGTTGTCATGTCATGTCATGTAGCTAAAGCTACATGTCATGTAGCTAAAGCTACTCTAATCCATGATGTTGTCGTGTCATGTCTTGTAGCTAAAGCTACTCTTTAGCAAAGAGTAGCTTCAAGTAAAATGAGAGCAAATTACCCTGAATTCCAAGCTATGGGGTTCTGGAACAATGACGTTCACCTATAAATGGCATTTGACATAGTCCTGATAGTTTTACAGATAAGGGAATTAGTAACTTAATGGATATTATCAGTTGAGGATGGGAGTATTGAATTTAGGAAAAGTATAAAATGAAATCCTTGGCATTTAGCAAATTAAGGGTTTATTGTTGAGAATACATTACAAATATTATTGTGTGCATTCGTTTTCTCTGTCACAGGATATCTTTGAGCAGTAGGCAACAGTATCCTGCTTGAAAGCATGAACTTTGGGGTTAGACTCCCTGGGCATGAATTCTGGTTTGATCATTTACTAGCTCTGTGATCTCAAACAAGTTAATTAACCTCTCCAGGGCTCAGTTTCCTTATTCATATAATGAAGATAATAACACTAATGATGTTATAGGGTTATTTTGAGGATTAAATGTATTTAAATTTGTAAAGGGCTTGGAATTGGGTCTGGTATACAAAAAGTACTATTCAGGTGTATGTTAATTAAAGAGAAAAAAGTAGGAAGTTTGGGGTTCACAGTCATCCAATTGATCGTAGCTGATCAGAGGGCAGACTTGACCAAATAAAAGATTAATTCATGTCAAATAAGCCAGATAAACAATATCATAGCTAATTAGCTTGTTTCATGTTTTTCAGATTTAAAAAATTGCATGTAATACTTTGACATAACATTAGTAGTCTTTTATACTGCATACCAAGGTTCCATTTGCTATCAAGCCTACCCAACAAGGATTAATTAGCCTTGATCATTAAGACCTTCATTCCCTGTGTAGAGGTTTGTGGCAGCAGAATACAGATGCCTTATTTTTTATTTTTCTTAATGGTGGACAATAATGACGTCAAGTAGAATTTGTTATGATATATAGCCCCCTTTTAACTGTCTTTGTTTCCCCTTGATAGATCTTGAGTCAATACTGAATGGAAGAATTAAGTAGAAGATAAGTGCGGTTCATTCTAGAAATTGCAGTTTGATTTTCTATGTAATTTTGTGTTATGAGTTCCTTTAATATCAATGAATTTAGTGTTGTATGTTTAAATTGGATATCACAGCTAATCTACACCTCTGATTCAGACTGTCTTGTTTCTTTTCTGATGTGGCCCTGGATTGAATGAACCTTTTACTATTTCTTATTCACTACTTTCAGGCCTTTTGTCTGTCTTCAGTCTCTTGTTTCACTCCCTAAATTTGGCAAATCCCAAGCTTCTGTTCTCTTTCTCCCTCCCATCTTTTCCAGGGTTTTTTATTTCCCTCCTCCAATGTCATGGTCCCACTTTTACCTCCATGTGGTTTTCTTGAAAACCATTCTGTCCCTGTCCTGGTCTCCCTCCCCAGCTGGTCCTCAGTCTGACTACATGCTAGTATTTCCACTTGAATATTATACTGCTAAAACTTCAAATAGGCAGATAGCCCGAGGCCCTTTGTACCTGTTAACCCTGTCCAACTCTACCTCTTAAGCTCATTCCCACTGTCTTTTAAAGCAGGTGTCTCCTTTTACCTTTTAAATTTTGTCAGGGTACTAGCATCTCTCAGGCACTAAGGCTCAATGTTTTGGAAGAACTGTGAATTCAATGTAATTAACAATAGACCTGTCCAGGGCTTTAATGCAGAAGATTTAAATCAACTGGCTGTGAGTAGAATTTCCAAGGTCTCCTTGGATGGTAAAAAATATTCATTTCAGTAATCCCTAAATGAAAATTTAGCTATTTCTTTAATTATGAACATAGGCATAAATGACAGTAGTATGAATTGTGACTTTGTCACTGTAGTAATTATGAATACTATATTTCATTATCTTTGTTGAAGATGTCTTGAAGTATTATTTATGCTCTTAACTATTTAAAATTATAGTTGTTATTAGACCTACTATTTGTACAATATAATGCATTAATAAAGAAGCAAATATATTAACACAAATTTGTTTTTTAAAATATCTTAAAACTGTGATATTGCAATACAGTAAATATAATTCAACGATGTCATTGTCTTTAGCTAATTTCTTTACTTAGAAAGTATGTAATCACCCAAGATAATGGAGGTCAGGAGAAATAATGGTATTTCAATTTGTTTGTCTTCCTTACCAGCCCTGTTTTGTTCTATGCCTTTAAAAACACTATTCTGAGAAGGGCTCCAGAGGGTTCATCAGTCTCCCAAAAGGACTATCTTCCAAAAGAAGATGTTTCTTGTTCTTTTTTCTTTTCTTGTTCAATAAAGAAAAATAAGAACCCTTATTTTCCTGGAACAAGTGCTCATATAAAAGTTGACAGCTTTGAATGTCATTGCTCTGTTTATTTATTCATTCAGCATTTAAAAAATATGTACTAATGTCCTAGGTGTTACTTTAATCTATATTTCATCTCAGTTTTAGGATCAAAATATCATAATTTTATAAGAACCATGGATTCTTTTGAAAAACTTTTAGAACAGCAAAATAAACCTAAGATAAAGGGGTGTGTGTGTGTGTGTGTGTGTGTGTGTGTGTGTGTTACCTTCTAGTATCATGGCAAACAAAACAAAACTAAATGAGCTTGCCAGTACTTTATCAAACAGGATGAGATTGTAGATATTAATAAGCCAGAAATAATGGAGATAGGAAATAAGCAGGGAGGATGAGCCAGGTATAATCAGAGATGTAATTGAGTACATTAGCCTAGTGGCTCCTTAACACATAAATTAGGTACTTTGGGAAATAAACTGATTTTGATAATCTATAGCAACATAACAGAATGTTGTCAAGCTCTTTGCGTCATTTGTGGATTTTAATTAGTTCTTCTTCTGACCTCCATTATCTTAGATGATCACATACTTTCTAAATAAAGAAATTAGCTAGGGACAATGATGTAGGTGAATTATATTTACTGTCTTGCAATTCGAATGTCTATTACCACATAACAAACCATCCCAAAGCATAGTGGCTTAAACAACAATGCATTATCATCTCTCATGGCTCCATGAGGTTCTTGTCTCTTGTGTGTGTGTGTGTGCAGCCATCTAAAGTCCTCACTGCTCTGCACGTCCAAGGTGTCTTCTCTACTCCCAGGTCTGGTGCCTCAGTGTTCCCCTTGTGGCTCCCTCTCTCGGTAGAGTAGCTTGGATTGTTTCATATGGTGGCTCAGGGTGCCCAGAGGCAGGAAGCAGGGCCCGCCAGTCCTCTTAAAGGCTAGGTTCAAAGTGGCTACAGCACATGGTGGGTACGTGTTCTGTTGGCCGGACAAGATGCCAAAGGGTAAAGGAACAGACTTCACCTCTCAAGCGGGGTATTGGTGTGTGTGTGCACAGGGAAGACGGAATTGAACTCACGCGTACTTCTCACTTCCCCTGCTTCACCTTGTTCTCCTCAAACTAGATCTTCCTTCTTAGTTCTCAATTTTCATTTACTAACAATTTAGTTGATTATTTTCTCTCAGGAAAACTCCTTTAAGTTTCCCGTATCTAATCAGATCTCTACCCATTTTTGTTTGTTTTCTATAAAGTTCTAGCATTCATGCCTCCTCAATTCCACCACTGTTTTTTTTTTTTTTTTTTTTTTTTTTTTATAAGCCACTATAACCTCATGCACTGTTGCGGAGGGTTTCCTGTTTTGGTTGGTGTAAAGTTAGGAAGATCCCAAGACCAGGTTCATTTCTGACACCAACTGTAAGTTTTTGACTTCCTAAGGCCACCCTCAGGTTTAATAACTTGCTAGAAAGACTCCTAGCACTCTGAAAGCTGTTATATTCACAGTTCCAGTTTACAAGAGCAAAAGAAGACAGATTCAAATCGAGCAAGGGAAGATTGGGGAACACAGATCAGGGTCTAGAAGAGCTCCAAGCTTCCAGTTGTTCTTTCCCAGTGTAGTTGTGTGGATGATGCCACTTCTTCCAGCAACAGTGCGCGACAACATACATGGGTAGTGCCAACCAGGGAAGCACACCCAAGCCTTGGTGTGCAGAGTTTTTTAAAAATACTTTGTACTTTATCGACTGTGTTAAATATATTACCTACATCCCCATTAGCTTTGATTGCAGTGATGAGTAGTTTTTATTTATTTATTTTTATTTTTATTTTTTACTTTTAATTTAGGTTGAGGGGTACATATGCAAGTTTGTTATGTAGGTAAATTGTATCATGGAGGTTTGGTGTACAGATTATTTCACCATCCAGGTAACAAGCATAGCACTCAAAAGGTAGTTTTTCCATCCTTACTCTTCTCCCTCCCTCTGCCCTCAAGTAGGCCTCAGTGTCTGTTCCCTTTGTGTCCATGTGTACTCAGTGTTTAGCTCCCACTCATAAGTGAGAACATACAGAGTTATGTGACTGAGGCTCAGTCACACAGGCATGTTTGGTCACAGAGATATTGTTGATTGCTCCTGATACCGTGTAGCCACAGGCAGCCTACCATATATAAATCACACTGTTTGCACAGACTCTGAGAGGTGGCCTAAAGCCCCAAAGAGAACAAAGGCACTCTTTCCCGGCAGGATATCCCAAGGGCTTAGAGATTACTGCCTGGGTGCTAAGAGTGAAGACCAGACCTCTCTTTGGGCAAGGTTAATTCCTTACTGCTGAGGTCCTTCTGCTTCCCTCTCCAGTCCATTTAATATCCTTGCCAGGTAATTTTCTCTAATGAATAGTCTTAGTCATTGTCACTTTCCTGCTCAACAACGTATGATATCTTCTTAATGCATTTTTGTGCCTATGTTCCATATTTTTCAGGTGGCTTTTATTATAAATATTTTCTTTTTTGGTCCCATAAACTAGCAAAATGTCAAAGTGGTCCCAGGTTACTTGATCACCCTATGTTTTCCTACCTGGCCTTTCCCCTTGCTATCTATCTGCTGTGTCCTTGCCAATTCGAACTGCAACCCATCCTTGTGGTATCATGCCTATGATAGTGCCCTCACTGTCAAAAAAGCTTAATTGGTTAAAATAGATTTATTTGATTCCTTTTTGGATCCCTTTCTTTGTACATCTCTGTGGCACTTGCTACGGTTGGCTTTGCATTACAGTTATTTTTGTACCTGTCTTATGCTCTTTCTAAGACAGTAAGTGCCTCCAGAGTAAAGATTGTACCTTATTCCTCTTCATATTTCCTGTAAAAGCCAAGATCATGCCTGAATCTGGAAGGGATGGAATATGGGGAGAATCTAAATCCTACCTTCTGGGGGAAGACCCAATACATGTTTACTGTCACAAGTACAGACTCCTTAAAATGGTGGCTTCTCTGTTGTATTAAAGCCAAATGAATAGTTTCTGTAATAAGCCCTCTTAAGTTCTATATGGGCTGAGGTGGTTAGGGGAAATTCTTTTGAGGAGTTTTAAATAACTGAATTCACTTGAGCACGTAGACACTAGCATTGCGTTCTTTGGTCAGTATGCAGCATTTGGTACTACATATAGATCAGGGATTTTGTAGAATCTAACCTAAAGGATCTGACTGGGTTCCGTTGGTCCCATGTGAAAAATAACTTGATAGGATTCACTTAACTTCAGATCTATGCTCTCTCCTCTCTCTTATTTTAAAAGCCCGTTTTCTCCCCTGCCAGGATTCTAGTATGCATTTTACTAAGATAGCTCTTTTAATATATTCATTCATATAATGATTCAGCATGTATTTAATGAGCATGTATTTATCAGATGCTATGTCAGGTACAAGAGATACAGTGGTAAACAAGACAGCAGTAGCTCCTGTCCTCAGTTTCTCTCTTAGAAGTGACTTTAAAGCCTCAGGCAGCTGGGCACGGTGGCTCACTCCTGTAATCCCAGCACTTTGGGAGGCTGAGTCAGGTGAATCATGGGGTCAGGAGCTCGAGACCAGCCTGACCAACATGATGAAACTCCATCTCTACTAAAAATACAAAAACTAGCTGGGTGTGGTGGTATGCCTGTAATCTCAGATACTCAGGAGGCTGAGGCAGGAGAATCACTTGTACCTGGGAGGTGGAGGTTGCAGTGAGCCGAGATCATGCCGCTGCACTCCAGCCTGGGCAACAGAGCAAGGCTTCATCCCCCCAAAAATAAAAAAAGCCTCAGGCCTATTTTTTTTTGTAGGTTCAGTTAACCTACCTACAAACTTACTGGCTTTCCAAACCAACTTTCTGGCTTCCCAAACATGTCTGTGAAATTGGAGAGCTAAATTGATAACATCTGCAACAGCTAATATTTGTTAAGCATTTACCCATTCTACATCCATCACCTCATTTCATCCTAACAACCGTTTAGGTAGCAGCATAATCATTATTCCATCATAAATGAGGAAACTGAGGCAATATTTCAGGTTTGCCTGTTCTAGAACTTGCACTCTTCACCACTGTGTGATTACTACTAAATTGAGTAAGCCTCAGCACCATTTTGCTTGAATTGACTTTGATCTTGCATTGTTATTCCAGGCCAGGGTTCAAACATCTCCCATCTGACTGTTAAAATTTACGATTTGAGTTGCCACTATATTATCAGCTGGGTAATTGGATCAGACCTGTTCCTGGATCCATCGTGGTAGTATTTGTCTTTGTTCTTTACAGAGCCTCATTATATTGCTTGAATATCATCTTGAAAAAAACATAGATGATGTTAGAAATATTTTTTAACTAGATAAAAATTGCTAACAATAAATGTGCTACTTGGAATTTGCTAGTAGTTCATTCTAACTGTATTAGTTGGTGTGAGTTCAACAAGTGAATGATGACTTTTCTCAACAAATTGGTTGATATTATGCTCCTGAAACCTGCCATGAATTACATGACCCCAGGAGAGTCTGGAATGTTGATGTGATACTGACAAATTGTTTCACTGCTCTCTAACGCAAAAATATTGTAAATGAGAATCATCTCAGTTCGTTTATTCAAGTGTGTTTAAAATGATATATTTGGAGATCTGTACTTTCTGAGCTCTGTAGTAGACATTTCTTTAAGGAAATAAAAATAAAATGTCAAATTCGGGACAAAACAATCTAGAATTTTAGTTATGTAAATGAGTGAGATAAATAGTACTGTTCTAGCACCTCTCTCTCTCAAAGGTCCTTTTTAGAATGCTGCATTCCAGTAGGCACTTCTCTTCAACATCTTGGCAGGTGCATTTGTAGGTATAAGCAAACACATTGTATTGCATTGCATTGCGTTGCCTTGCATCGTTTGCAGTGGAGAAATATTTGACCAAATTGCTTTTCTCTAATTTAACCAGTGTTATTTCAGTAGAGCAGATTGCAGGCAGGTCACAGAACAGCTAGGAGCAGGGCTCTGAAGACAGACTTGGGTTTGAATGCTGTCTTTGCCATGTATATAAGCTGTGTAACTTTGGGCAATTTAGTTCATCTCTCTAAGTTTCAGATTCTTCATCTATAAAATGAGAACAATACTAATTCCTACCTCATGTTGTTTAAATGATCAAATATGGCTTATGCTGTGCATACATTAAATGCCCAGTAGCTCCAAAAGGCTGTTTTACTTATTAGAGAAGGTGTCCATTTTCTTTTTATTCATAAAAAAAATCACTACTTTAAAAGAACAAGTGGTCTTGGTAATTAGCGTTATTGCTAAATACAAAAAAGCCACTTCAAGGAAGAACAAAAAGCAATAACACAACTAATGGTTTCTTAAGTGGGCTGTCAAGATGTCACACTTTGATTCTAGTGGTCAATATAAAAACATTTAAATTCATGCCTAATCCTTGGTATCAAATTAGCCTCTGGAAACTACGAGTTATTGAAACTGGACTCTGGAGTCACTCGACCTGGGTTCAGATACAGGCTCTGTTACTTATTTACTGTGTAACTTTGGGTAAGTTACTTATTCTCTTTGTGCCTCAGTTTCCTTTTATGTAAAATGGAGGTAATAAAAGTACCCGCCTCATAGGGTTGTTAGGTGAGGATTAGATAAGTTAATGTTTGTAAACTCTTTAGAACAGTACCTGGCAGATACAAGGATTAACTGCAGTTATTTTAGATGGATGGTCCTCATATAACTAAACTTGATTTTCACACAAATATAATAAACACCTTTGATGGAGATGCATTTTGAATCATGGATAGAATAATTCTTTATTATCATACACATTGACTAGCTGGAAATGTAAAATAAGAAATATGTCAGATATGGAAAGTCACCAATGCAAGATCTCCTTGGAAACAGAGTCATTATTTAAAATAAATCATTTATAAGATGGTATATAGTTATTATAATGTACAATCTTTTTAATTTAGCATTTGTAGTAATATTATAATTCCCATTCATGGCTTTATAAATGCAGGCATGATTTGGCCCATATATCCTGGCTTGTTACCGGAGGAGATTATTCAGTCAAGGAAGAAAAAAGAACTGTGTAAGACAGTCTCAAAGTAATTACTGTGGACTTCAGAATAGTCTTATTGGAGAGCAATTGCTGAGAAATGAACCATGATTGCTTCTGTAGCTCTAGTAGAAATAGTAAATGTTTGGTAACTAATGGTTCTGGAGACCGTAGGCATCAGTTTCAGCAAACAGGAAGAGCTTGACATTTGACAACAGAAGTCCTGGGTTCAGGTTCTGTTGCTTCCATTACTGACTGTGTAACTCCAGGCAATTCGCTCATTTCTTTGCTCATCAGTTTCATCTTTTATCAAATTAAAATAATAACGTCTCCCCTGAGGCTCTACAGGATTGTGAGCCAAAGAAGATAAAATGTGAGAGCCCTAGGCACATGTTTGTGCCTTCCATTTTTACTAATGTCAAGACAGGAGTCAAGAACCAAACATTTTTGTTTTTCTGTGGAACCTGAATATATGGCCTGGCCTATTAAAAGAGCAAAGCGAAAGTGATATTTTCTATTTAAATTGTATTCCACTAAATTTAATTATAATTAGTTTAATTCTGTTTATTCAGATTCTACTTAAGCACATCACTTTACCTCATAGCATATGGTTTTGACCTGCTTGGCAGAATGAGATCTGGGAAGAGGAATTTAGATTGGAGGCAGGGTTAGGGAGGAACAGGGTCTTGGTGTGCAGCTGGTTATCAGAAAAGGTGGGTGTGGGTGTGTTTTTCAAGACTTGGTTATCAGATGAGGTCTTAGCAAGATAGACTCAAGACTCTTTGGGAGTGGGCCTGGGCATGGGGAAGGAAAAGAGGGTAGGATCTATATGTTTTGGTGGTACAGAGAGGTTTGGGAGGGGCAGGATCTGAGGTTCCTGTTAGCGAGATGGGAGAAAGCCTGGGGGTGAAGGAGCTCTTCCAGAAGAGGGCAGAATTAACCTAAAGAAAGAGGATGGCCTGGGTAATTTTCTTCTAGGAACCACTATAGGGTCAACTTTGATTATGAAGCTTTCTATTACTGGACATTTTTTTTCTTATTTCTAGTTTTAATTTCCTGTCAATTTTCCAACAGTTGCTGAAGTTAAATTGTCCTGGAGTAGCACAGAAAGACATGTATTTATTTAGGGTCAGGTGAATAGGAGCCAAACTTGCCTTTCCATAATGTGGTGAGCTGTAGAGGAGAAACATTTGGATCAGAGTTTGGCTGGTGGTTATGAAAAGGAAAGTGGATGGACCAAATCTTATTTATACTTGGCATTTGCTCTGACAGACACCTTCAACCCTAATGGGTGTATGAGAAAGAGGAGAAGGCCAGGGGGGTGCCACAGAAACATTTCACTCTGGTTTTCTCCTTCTACCTTGCTGTTTACCACCATCTCCTTCTTACCTGCTAACTCAACCCTTTTCCTCCAAGCGTTTCTGTTTTGCTTCAAAGTCCTACTCTTTTCTGCTTCAGTGTTTATACCTCCAGTGGCCAAAGCTATGAGAGTTTTTTATTCTCTCTGCTTAGAGGATGACTAAGGAGAAGTCCCAGCTCTGTCTCTGGTGTCTCCTACTGATTTGCTTTCCCACAGAAATACTGATGAATATTAAAATATTTCTACAGATAATAATGAGTGACCTACATTTCTTTAGGTAAGCTAATAAACTAGCCATCCTTTATTGCTTTACTTTTATAAGAAGATGTTTTTAAGGTCTAAACAACAATTCCTTTTGGCTATATATAAATTTTGGACAAAGCATATAACTGGGTTGGAGACTGACTACATTATAGGATGGTGGCATGGTTGCAATGGAAAATAAAGAGACACTGGAACCAGATAACCTAGGTATGCATTTAGGCCCCACCATGTACTGGCTGCGTGACTTTGGGCAACTCATATTACTGCTTTAAAAATCAGTTTCCTCTGTGGGAAGAAGATAAAAAAATTTAATATTGTAAAATAAAGAACTGAAGGATGCTTCCACAATGTTATAAAGACTACCTGTCTTAAGCCCATAGTCAACATCAAACTTAGTTATGAGCCTCTAGAAGCTTTGCTATTTTAATCAGTTAAAAGACTAGAATATCTGTGTTTACTATTACTTTTAAACATTGTTTTGGAAATTCTGGCCTATGTAATAAGACGTGCAAGAAAGAAAATGAGAGAGAGAATTGCAGGAAAAGAGCATCTGAAGAATAACTGTAATAAAAAGTGAGTTGGGCCTGTGTAAAGAACAAACAGGTAGAAATAGCCAAGAACATTTTTTGAAAAAGAAGTCCAAAGTATCTTTTCTGATCAAATGTTGTGTGCTCTATAAAGTTTATACTGTGAGCACAAGAATTGACAGATGGATCAGAGGAAGAGAAATGAACAGCCCTGAATCTAGTGTCTGGTTGGCTTAATCAAGCACTTATGCTGTGCTAGGCACTGAAGGGATTTCTGTACATTATCTGGTTTAATCCTTACAACAAGGCTGCAAGATAGATATTGACAAGCTAGACTTGCCTAGGTGTCAAAAACTGACATCAGAGCTCAGGTGTGCCTCAAAGCAAATTTTGCACTGATGAACCAGGAAGGAATAAATGATTTCACCAGTGGTGCTGGGGAAAGTCTGCGAGAGGTGGTAGTCAAAAATTGTAGTAAGTACTCGTCTCATGTTACACCTATGATAAAGTCCACATGGGTTAAAAAAAAGCCAAGGGTAAAAGATAGTGATAGGGACAGGGAGGACAAGCATAAGTAGCTATTTAATTGATATTGGATTGAGGAAGAACTTCCTAAGCATAGAAGCCCAGAGCAGACATCCCAAAGTAAATGATTGATATGTTTCATTACATAAAATTTAAACTTCTGTGCATCAAAACCATTATAAACCAAACCTAAATGCAAATAATGGACTGGGAAAGCAAATGAAAATATTTATATAATTATGATACACAAATGATTAATATCCTTATTTCTAAAGAGCTCTTATAAATCAATAGAAAACCACAAACATCCTAAGTAAAGACAGTCAAAGGCATAAAGGGGAAGAACTGCAATAGATTGTAAAAATTGCTTCATTGTAATAATAAGAAAAACTAACTCGAATAAAAAGTACATATCATTTCACTATGAAATAAAAAAGCATTTTATGAAAATGTTAAGATATATTTGTGAATGTTTAGAGAAATGGGCACTTTCCTACACTGCGAATTGTTCTTTTGACGAGCAATCTATAGATTTTGCCCTTTTGGTGGGCACATGATAGGCAAGTGCCATGAAAAAAATTTGTTCCTTTTCTTCAACAGTACCATTTTGGTGAATTTCTCTTAAGGAAATCAGCAGATACAAAGTCAAGATTTTTGTGCAAGGAGATTATTACAATGTTAGATGTGCTGGACAAAAATGTATATCATAAATACTAGGAAGTATTTGAAAAAATCTTGCCATGTAAATAGGTAGATTAGGATGCAACTATCAAGACCATATTTTGAGACTATAATGTGGAAAAATGATATGATTTTAAGGGGAAAAGGCAAGATATACTGTATATATGAAATAATTTCAATCTTGTTCAAAACACTGTATATGTGAGACTCTGTGTATTGAAAGAGAACAACACAAAATATTAACTTTCCTCTAATGGTAGGACTATGATTGATTTTCATTTTTTGTGCTTGGCACATTTTCTGTAATGAATGTGCGTTGCTTTTATGATTATACACAGCTATTACATTTACTGTTTTAGAAGTTGTGAAGATTAAATAAGAAAATGTAGCTGAGATACCAGGAATAAAGTTAAGGTTTTAGAAATGTTAATTTCCTTCTATTTTTTTCTCTATTGGAAGCTCAAATAGAAACATGAAATTGCAGATTTAATTCTGTATGACTTGATAGTGGCCTTTTTAAAGCTGACAAGATGAAATAATTTTTGTGGTGTCAATTTGAATAGCCTTTGATAGAGTCGAATGAAATGTACACAAGTGTAGTTAGCGTTAACTACAAAGTAGAATGTTCCTTTCTTTACATTCTATGTATTTAAACTTCAGTACCAGTTGGAATAATTTGCATATTGCACATGTTACTATATTCTGATAGGAAATGAGCTAAAGGTATTTCTTCCCTGATGGAATAAAGTTAGCACTTTGTAAAAACAGAAAGTCAGCCTTAATCTTCATCTTGGAGTTCCTGTAGTCAGAGTAGATCCTTGGTTTTCTATTTTGAGGTTGTAATAATATTATAGGAAACATGTCATCTCTTGCATAATCAGACTTTTGGCTTTACAAGCCTTGCTATTTTGACCCTTGGTAAACAGTATTTACAGTAATGAAGTTTGGGAGAAAATGAATTTCTCATAATAGCTGTGCAAGAAAGTTATATGGGAAAATGTTTTCTGATGCCAGCATTTTCATGCGGAGAAAAAAATTTTTAAATTATCTTTATTATTACTGTTACAGTTACATCTCATTGGCATATTCATTTCAAGTTCAAGAACTTTTTTAATGTATCTGGCACAATTTCATTTTTTAAAATTCTCTTTAAACTATTGATGCTATTGATTTGGTGTCCCTGCTTTTCTTTATTTTGTAGTTATCTAAGCATTTCCTGCAGATGTCTTTTTTTTTTTAAACTAGAATTCATCTTATTTCCTCTCTTTTACTTTGTGCTCTCCCCTTTTAAGGAACTTACTATGTTTATAAGTCAATTAATAATGTGCATGTGTAAATCACTGTCATGGTAAATATATGGAATTCTTTCATGTTTGCTAAATGTTTGTTTCTTTACTTTTTTAGGGTGACTTTGGATCAGATTATTCACGAAGCTCTAGAAAGATAATGAAAATTATCACTAAACTCAACAAATATATTATTTTGTGTGGACAAGTTTCTTCTTATAAACATAGAGTAGAATGAATTATTTACAGGAGATGGTCCTTTTAAACCAGTTTATTGTTGTTGTTGTTATTGTTATTTAACTAGAGAACAATTTGAAGGCTTTTATACTCTTGCCTAGTGGGGCAACCTGGTCACCCGGACATGTGCTCATGGTAGGATAATTCCTTGGTGCTATTAGTTGTGTTTCACATCTGCTTCTCAGCTGTGTAGTTTGAGGCTTGATTTAATGGCATGTACAGAGTAACCAAGACCCCCTGGAGACTGATACAGCATCCATTTCTCCACTGATAATGCCATGAAAATTAAATGTTTGATTTAGCTAAACCAAAAAGTCTACATGGGAGTCCAGTTATGATCAGATGTTTGCTTCTAGATCTGGAATTAGAAAAAGGAGAGTCACTTCAATTATTTTAATAGTGAAAGAGCTTTAGCTATGGTAACCTGATATGTCTGTGTAACCTTGAAGGATGTTCTGCTCAGTGGGCTATGCAGGCTACCTTTCCCCTATAAAGTGATGTGTAAATGCTTCAACTCTCTCCCTCTCGGCCTCTCATCTTCCTGGAGTCATCACCGTTCATCTTTCCATATGCTCATGCCATCCACTATTCTTTTCAACCAGCAGGGTCAGGTAAGGGTTAGGACAGACTGCATTAGAATGTCAGTTCTCCTTCCTTCATTTTCTTCATATAGAAATAGATGAATAATAGTATCTGCCTCATAAGTTTATTGTGAGAATTTATTGAAACAAAACATTTAACTTGGTGCCATAATAAGAGCTTAATAAATATCAGTATAATTCACAGTATTATTATTGTTTTCCTAAGATGACTTTTGCATTCATATGTATATGTTTTACTAGGTTGAATTATGTGAAATTACCATTTTGGTTAGTAAAAAGTAGTCTAACATCAGCTATTTCATATGATTAAACTAATTATTAATTAACTTATAATTCTATTTTCTATCTATGGTCTTTTAGTTATTTTGTTTCTGTAACATATTCACTACACAATTCTGTGGTACACTTGAATTATCTTTTCTTTTTTGACAGAGTCTTGCTCTGTTGCCTGGGCTGGAGTGCAGTGGTACGATCTCAGCTCACTGCAACTTCTGCCTCCTGGGTTCAAACAATTCTCCTGCCTCAGTCTCCCAAGTAGCTGGAATATAGGCACACGTCACCACGCCCAGCTAATTTTTGTATTTTTTGTAGAGATGGGGTTTCTCCAGGTTGGCCAGGCTGGTCTTGAACTCCTGACCTCAGGTGATCTGCCTGCTTCGACCTCCCAAAGTGCTGGGATTACAGGCGTGAGCCATGGTACCCAGTCTGAATTGTCTTCCTGACATGATTTTTTTTTTGTTTTTGTTCAGCAAAACGACTGAGTGATGCTGGTTTTTTTCATGAAGGACTCCTAAGAATGATAATGTAGTCTAGTAAGACTTTGACATTGGTTCAGTAGGCTCATCATGATACTAGCTGGGTTCCAGCAGGATGTTGTAATGTTGCTGGTCAATATTAATTGTGTCACCAGTAATAAGCTAAAGTCAGATTTATCTGGGTCAGGCACACAATTTTATCTTAGCCGTATGATATGTTCTACCTATCAAAGTATTTTTCCATTTTTATTGTATTTAATTTCTCAATAATTTTTTTTTTTTTTTTTTTTTTTTTTTGAGGCAGAGTCTCGCTGTCGCCCAGGCTGGAGTGCAGTGGCGCAGTCTCGGCTCACTGCAGGCTCCGCCCCCCGGGGTTCACGCCATTCTCCTGCCTCAGCCTCCCGAGTAGCTGGGACTACAGGCGCCCGCCATCTCGCCCGGCTAATTTTTTGCATTTTTAGTAGAGACGGGGTTTCACCGTGTTAGCCAGGATGGTCTCGATCTCCTGACCTCGTGATCCGCCCGCCTCGGCCTCCCAAAGTGCTGGGATTACAGGCGTGAGCCACCGCGCCCGGCCTAATTTCTCAATAATTTTAAGGAGCAAAAGTAAAACTATCTTAATCTTTTAAAGATTAAAAATGGAGTCATACATTAACTAATTTTATCAGGAGCATAGATCTAGTTAGTGGCTATTCAGAGAGTTAAATAAAGGTCTTCATAATTTCAGAGCTAATATAGGCTTTTATAGGTCTTATCCCAAACTCATTTGATATAATTGGATAAATAAAATCCTCCCAATTTCTCCCATTCCTACTATATTTCCAGGATTCTGTGGTTACTCAAAAGCATTCTCTTTGTTTTAGAAATTTATGTCTAGTATAGTTAATAATTAATACAATTTTTAGAATGAATGGAACATGAATTTCACCAATACTCTGATGAAGAACAAAAATATAGGCTGTCATATCTCAAGATTGCAATATTTTAGTTTATCTTAAACCTTCTACAAGAATGAAACAACTATTCATATATGGATTTAAGACTTTCTTGTTCTATTTTACTCACATATTTGTGCACAGTCCAACCTCATTTATAGCCCTCAGCCATTTAAACAGCTTCTGAAATGAATGTGTGGTTATGCTACCTTCTCTAGCAATTTTTATATATGGTATAAATGCTGTCTTTACTGAAATTCTGACTCTGTGCCCATGATGCCAGAAGACACAAAGACTATTGGGAATACCAGGCTGAAATGATTTCTTTAGAGGCTCTAACGCCACCAGGAATTCAGTTAGGTGAGTGATTAAAACTGAGTGAGCCAAGGCGGGTGGATCACAAGGTCAGGAGATCAAGACCATCCTGGCTAACACGGTGAAACCCCATCTCTACTAAAAATACAAAAAATTAGCCGAGCGTGGTGGCAGGCGCCTGTAATCCCAGCTACTGGGGAGGCTGAGGCAGGAGAATTGCTTGAACCTGGGAGGCGGAGGTTGCGGTGAGCCGAGATCACGCCACTGCACTCCAGCCTGGGAGACAGAGCGAGACTCCGTCTAAAAAAAAATAAATAAAAACCAAACAAACAACAACAACAAAATACTGAGTGAGGCAGAAAGAGGTGAGAGTTGCTACCTTTTATCCCCAGCTTAAAAGTATCTTCTATTTTACATTTTTGGTATCTTGGGAGCATCTCTTTCGGCCTTTAACCCATCTGGTATATACTCATCTGCCTTGGTGCTTTGGAACCCTGACTGTCCTGTCTGCTCAGTTTGCCTTCTTTCTTTCTTGTCATAGTTTCAAAGAATGTCCATTTCAGATGTGAAAGCTCTGATCTCGACAGAGATAACTTGCTGCTTGGCACCCACTCAGCCCCTGCAGCTCCTGTCACCTAATGGTCCAACCCTCTTTGCCAGCAAAATGTCTGTGGCCTCTGCGGAAAATGCAGAATCCTTTTTCAGAATCTCTGTTATTGAATCTCCTCACTCAGCTAAAATATTAAAATCCTCCTGGGATTAGGTAATGAGACAGTGTACACTCCATAGTGTACAGATTGAAGAGGTAGTTTGGATGAATTCTCAACTGAATGAGATAAGAGTGTCAATAAAAATAAAAGGAAAACCATTTATTTTGTGTAGTATCTGATTCTTTCCCCATTTCTTCACCCCACTCCTCCACCGCTTTGATAATGTGTTTCCATAGAATATGACTCCCGTGGCAACATTTAAGAAGCCGAGGTTACTTTTTAGATCTTGTATGCCAAACACTTGCCTAGGCAAGCCTTTGATTTAGATGCCTGTAAATGTGACTTGACATCTATAGATAGGTGTGCTGTCAGGGCGTTTGATTTACTTAATAGAAAGTATCAAGGAAAGTGTTAGCCTATCTGTAGAATTCTTTTGTCTTTGAACTGTGGAATATGAGTCATCAGGAACAATGCTGCAGCATGTCAGGCAAAGTCTGAATCCCAATGACACAATTCTAAGAACTGTCAGAATTGACTCATGCCCAGTGTAAGGGTATGGGTTATGAAGGTCTGTATGTGGGGAGACTGCCTTCTGTTAGGTTCAGAAGTGCGAGCGCTCTGACTGCATCCTCTGGCATTTATTTATCCTCACAGCTGAGCCAGTGGGCGGCCAGGTGTGTCCTCCCTCTGCTGATTCAAGTGGGCCTTTCTTGAAGGTGTGTGCTCTGTAGGAGGAAAAGACTCCTGTTTTCATTTTGGAGTATCGGTCCCTAAACACTTTCTGTGATGTTTGAGGAAGATGTATTTGTATTGGTTTCTGTTCTAAGGAGACTAGAGTTATTGTAGGCCCTTTAACAAACGTGTTAGGAATGCAAATATCTGCATATGGAAGAATAAAATATTAATACTACTTAGAATAGTTATAAAAGTATATAATTTACTCATATAGAAATTATCTTACGAATGATCACTTTAGTTAACTGACATCTAGCTATCACATTACAAGTAACTGACACTAGCTTCGAGCCCACTAGCTTAGAATTCTGGTTTGGCAGACCAAAAGATGCATAGCCACAAGCTGTTTGTCTCATGCTGACACAAAGCATTATGTTTAGCATCCTTCAGCACCTGAGAAAATCTAATTTTTCAATTGCCCCTCTGTTTTCTAGAGCCACTCTAAGTTGTTAAAGATTTCAGAAACGAAGTCTGTTATCACAGTATTTTCTTGCAGACATGTGATTCTTCCTAAAGGTGGAAGAATCATCCATTTTATTTATTTTTTTCTTACAGGTTTAATTTGCTTTGCTCAAGTCTGTGGTGAGGATATTATTTGCCCTGGAAAATGACTTAAAAACGTGACAGTGATCTCTACAAGTTTGGGTTGGTTATTAGACTCAAGACTTTGGCAGTTAGTAAAGTTTCATTTAGAAAAATACAATATTTAGAGACCAACCATGAAGATTTTACTCAGGAAGGATTTTTTTTTTTTTTTTCCGCTCTTGTTGCCCAGGCTGGAGTGCAATGGCACGATCTCGGCTCACTGCAGTCTCCACCTCCCAGGTTCAAGCGATTCTCCTGTCTCAGCCTCCTGAGTAACTGGGATTACAGGTGCCCACCACTACACCCGCTAATTTTTGGTATTTTTAATAGAGACAGGGTTTCACCATGTTGGCCAGGCTGGTCTTGAACTCCTGACCCCAGGTTATCTGCTCACCTCAGCCTCCCAAAGTGCTGGGATTACAGGCAGGAAGCAATCTTTCTACAAAAGGGGCCCTCCTTGCCTTTCTTTGATTACTAATGGATAGAATATTTTTTCATGCTTTGTAAATATTTAATGACTTCTTTTGTGAATTGTCTGTACATGTCTTTGGGTATTATTTTATTAGAGTATTAGTATTTTTCTTGTTAACTTATGTGAGCTTTTTATATATTAATACTATTATTCCTTTATCATTTTGGTGGCGAATATTTTTCTAGACTGCCTTTGCCTTCTAATTCTCTTTATATTCTGATTAACCCTTAAAGTTTAATTTAAAAATCTAGTAAACAATTGTTTTCCAACTGTGCTGGAACTGTTAACTGTATCATTGTTTTCTAATATGTAAATCTTTAGAAAATATAGTTAGGCACAATTAAGGATCATATTTTTGTTAGGGGGGTAAATATGGCTGAAAGATAAGCTAAAGTTAGGCTTTAAATTCTAAGGCAAGAGATCATCCAGTATAAATGTGTTTCAGTCTAGCACAGATGTTGTTGGATGCAATTATGGGTTATGATATGGTAAGGTATCCATGAATGTTTATTTCTTTGATGCAGTGCAGTGGTTTTCAAGCAACCTGCATTCTGTAATATCTCACTGTCATATTATCTCATATTCTGTCATATTATCTCACTGTTTTGTAACTCTCATAGAAGTCCCCTTTTGAATCTACCATAGTTGACAAGGAAAAAAAAAAAGGAAAAAAGAAGTCCCCTTTGTGGTAAATCCTTTTATGGATTTATTCATGTCACGTCTACATCTATTATCACATCTAAACGCACCTTGGAATTCTAAGGTAAATTCTTGCTCTACAATCTTCATCTCTGTGATGGAAGTTGTGGTCCTAACTTGGGTAATGCAATAGCTCTTGATCACAAGCTCCCTCCATCTGGAGGGCAGTATAGCCTAGTAATTCAGAATGAGAGCTCTGCATTGACAACGACTTGGTTGGAGTCTGGCTGGCTAGTTACTCATTAGGGATCATGAACAAGTTACTAGACCTCCTTATTCCTCAATTTTCTCATTTCTAAAGGTAATTAATAACAGGTATCTATCTCACTGGGTTGTTAGGAGAATTAGTTGAGAATGTACTGTTCTCAAAAAGTTCTTGGCACGTACGTTTGATAAATTTCAATGATCACCACCACTACCGTACAGTCATTCCTTCCTCTTTCCTTTTCTTCAATTGATGGCATTCTAACCCCATTTCCCATGTAGCAGGTTTTAAGAAGATTGTGCTAAAACATAGAAAATCATGAGGGCTTAAAACATTTTAAAGTATAGTAGTAAAGCAGTAGACAAGAACTTGGTGATGGAGCTAGGAAAAGATGCTTTACAGTTTAGTTTCAAAATGGTCAAGGTTTCTTCCTATGCCCGTCTCCCTGACTCACATGTCACATACTCCACATTTAAGATATTCTAACAGTGGGATCCGAAACAGAGGAACAGGATTTGAGGATGTTAATCTTACTTTGGTCTTTAATAATACATCTTTATCTGTCTATCTAGTGTGTGTACTATCACTAGATATATGTAATCTGGATATTCCTAGATGTAATATATATATGTTTGTATACACAAACTCACATTGTGCATGTGTATTTGTTTAGAATATATAATTATGTAAGTTAGAAATCTAGATAGTCTCAGATGCCTGCTGAGCCTCTGGTCGGAGTTACTCTGCTAATTCATACCAGGGGGAGGAACTTCGATGTGATAAATACTGTATTCTCTAAGCTACAATGATATGCTTCTCTCTTCACAATAAAGTATAATGCATATCACCCACTACTTAGTCTGTATCTCCCAACTGAAGAGGTTATTGCAATAAAAAATGCTTCTTTCTCAGGCCATAGAAAAGTAGGACATATATATATATATTCTTTCTTAGGTTCACAAAGGGGAAAAAGACTTCCTGATGTAGCTGATTGTGGTTTGTATTTTGAGCTTATGGCCAGTCTGCTGATATTTAATTACTTCAAATGGTGCAGTAAAAAACAAGAGTAAAAGAACTAACATTTATTGAGTGGCCATTATGTGCTATATGATGTTAACTCATTTGATTCTCTACTGATTCTGTGAAACTGGCTTGATTACTTTCAATTTATGGATGGGGGAGCAGAGGTTCAAAGTAGTTGGTATATAGCAAAGCTCTGTTTGAACCCAGATTTCAGTGAGTCCCCAAATCATGCCCCTCCCAGGGCCATGCTGCCTGCTGATACATCTGGATAAAGGAAAACAGAAAAATTGGTCAAGGATTTCCAGGTATGACATTTGGAGTGCTGGTCCTGGCTGGTCACTCTCAGGGCAATCAGCTGGAGGTCGCTGTGGCTGATAATGGCGTTAGGTAGGTTTCTTCCTCAGCCATAAGCTTCTCCTCTCTGTGACCATTCTCTGGTTTTTGGGTACAGCCTCACTCTTGGCTACTCACCTGCATGCTCTGACTTCTACCCTACCTCCTATGTCCGACCATAGTTTTTTATTTACTAGATTTGGATTCTAACACAGCAAAGCCATATTGGTGACAGTTATTTGCTTCACTTATTTATTTCAACTTTGATCCAGTGTTTTGAATATCTAGCTATAATTTGAGGCATGTATAACCTTCTGGGGAAAGAGTCAGCAATTAAGATGTCAGCCTTGTCAGGATTCCGGAGCACTATGCTGATAGGTGCTTGGAAATGATATAGATAGAGCATATGCTAAAACCTTCTGGCATGTAAATATGTTGCTCTTTAATGGAAAGTTTCCAGGATTCAATAGGCAGCCTTTTGCAATAATTAAGGTATTCTGGGCTGGATTCAGCCTCCGTTAGTAATTTTTTTTTATATTAGAAAGGGAGGCAGTATGTGGTGTAAGGTAAAGTGGGTGAGCCTGAAAGTCAGACTGATTCAGACTCAAATTTTAGTCCCAACCCTTACTGTCTGTGTGTCCCTGGGCTAGACACTTTACCTCTTTGAGCTCTGGTTATGCATCTGCAAAATAGATGTAATACCTACCTTATGGGATGGTTTATAACACCTAGTATGGTGCATAGCACAGGCCATCAATGAGCAAATATGAGTTCTCTTCATCTTGACTAGAAGATAATGCTTTCTAAAGTTCTTGTCTTCGATGAGTGCATGTTTATAGACAGGAAGGCTGATTAAATAAGCCTTTTCTTACATAAAGACTATTTTTCTTTATAGTCCTTTATCTGTTCCAATTCAAAGGAAGGTTTAAGCCCTCTCATTTCCTTGATACCTCTGCATGAGATAAGACTTGAACTCAATATACAACAGCTTGTTGGGTGTGTTCCATACATCTGTTATGTGCAAGTGTTCTTCCTGCCGGATCTGGGGAGCAGTGAGAGTCACATTTTGCTAGTAGACTTAGCTGTTGATGATTTCAACACAACATTTATCATGACATAGGGGATGCTTTTGAAATTGTGCAGGAAGCTGAAATGAGTAATGTGACAAGTCAAGGCTAACAGCCATAGAAGGAACCACTTCTCGGCTGGGTAGGGAATGTGTTTCTTCTCAGACTCCTCTCTTCTGTGAATTCCATGCTCCCTGATAAAGACTGGCCTTTCCTACCAGGATACCTTATTAAAGTAAACTCAACAGTTTTGCCAGTGATGTCAAATGTGGCCAGACAAAGGCTTACAGTTGATGAGTACAAGCATAGCAAGGTTTTACCTTAATCAGCTCTTAGACATACTCCCCAGTGTTTAAAACTTGTTAACTCTTCTTTTACTTTTAATTCAACAGCTGTATAAGTGCTTTTTATATACAAGCCATACTTTTAAACTGAAAACATAATATTTTAATCACCAAATGAGGGAAGACATTTCTCTCTAAAGAAATGTATGTTTTAGAAAGGATCCTGTGTACTTTAAAAAAATTGTCTCATGAGACCAATTAATTTGATTAATTAAAAGCTTTTAAATTATTTTTAGTATTGTACTGTTAACTGTGTTCCAAAAGAAAATGTTCCTCAACCCAAATTTATAGTTGTGTTTATTTTTCTAATTCAGCATCAAAAAACTAAGAAATGCATCATTTTTAAAAATCAGGAAGTATAGGGAACTGAGAAGAGACTGACTACCTTTCATTTGTATGTTCCTTTTCTAATTGTCAATATTGCTACTCATCAACTGCTAACACTAAATTTTCTGATGGCTTAAACTCTAATAATAAAGCTACATTTTTATTTTTTTCCAAGCACTTCTTTATAGACAGAGATAAATTAAAATTTGCCACTTTTGACTAATAATTTGAAGCTCTAGAAATTGTCAGTACCAATATGGCACTCCTATAACATGACTTTAGGAGGCAGGAACTGTTGCATGAAGTCATAAAGAGTATTCAGAAGTTTGTAAGTACTTTCTGTCACTTGAAATTATTTGATTTTTAAAAATCATCCTTATGAAATGAGCAGAGAAGCTCTTATTAATACAAGTTTATCGATAAACAAACTGAATCTCAGCTTACATGACTTGCACAAAGCCACATATTGACCCACCTATGAATACAGCACAGGCCTTTGTCCATTGATTTTTCTATCATCCCATTATTTGACTCAACTCTTTTAAGAGACCACATGCTCCCATTCACATAGTTTCCTTGTAAGAAGCAAGCAAGCTTTGTTCCTTGATGGCCTGGACTTTAAACATGAATGGATAAAATCTGTAACTAATGGATAGAATCTGTAACTAAGTATAGAGAAACTAAGACTAGTTCATACATGCTTATGAATCCTTCTGTGTGTGTCTCTGTTTTCCTTTCTATTTATTTATTTCTTTATATTTTTATTTCATTTTTGTAGAGATGGGATTTTGTCATGTTGCCTAGGCCGGTCTCAAACTCCCTGCCTCAAGCGATCCTCCTTCCTCAGCCTCCCAAAGTACTGGGATTTACAGGTGTGAGCCACTGCACCTGGCCTGCTTTCCCTTCTTTAAGCACATTTGAGTCTGTAGACAGATCACATCTTGTCATATGTGTCATTTATGTGTTTCCTGTATTACCTAAAGGGAGAGAGACTGAAAGCTGGTCTGTGGCTATCAGTTGTGCTGATGCCAGTTCAGTTTACTGATCACGTTTACCAGGCTCAAGCTTTTAAAATGAGGCTCTATGGAAATGAATTGCCCCTTTTAGGGACTTGAACGGGACTGCGATCAGCCATTTACAAGAATGGTGGAATATACTAAAAGGTTAAGCTCTAATCATGTGTTCACTGGAAAATTTAAGACAGCAAAACTTAAATCTCATTCTGCTGTTCAATAGCCATCTAGGGAGCAGCATAGCAAGTGGACTACAATGTTGGTGTTTATGGAGAGAAGGTCCACTTTCTACCTTCTGGCTCTTGAACTTGGTGATTTAGTTGTTTGGAGCTTACTTGTTTCAATAATAAAGCACACTATCTATGAATGTTGGAGCCTTTCTTTCTTATATGGGAGTTATCTCCTCTGAGCATAGGTGGTGGCCACTCATTGAAAGTGTTATACATGGGCTTAAAGCATTGGAGAAATTCATTCCACATCTTTGGTTCTGGAAACCCCCAAAGCATTATTCTATTTTCCTTTTTTACTTTTTGCAAATTTAGGTAACCTTGAAAAATATACTGAGTAGCTAGCTTCTATTTCCACAGCTCTGGCATGGAAATTTCTTACAGGCTAGAACTGCTGCTTAGATTGGTTGCTATGCAACCAGGAGAGGAGTTCACAAGCTTTGTCACAAGCCAGCAATCAAATGAGAGGCAATATTTTCTTTTATGTGTGTTTTCTTTTTGTCAACTTTTGTGTTTGATATTGTTTGTTTACATCTTTTGGGAAGTTTTTATTTGTAGAAATGCCTTTTCCAGAGAAACTTTATTTGTTGAAGGCATTTTGGTTTGATCTTGCTACATTAAAAGGTGAGTTCCACCTCAAAGGCAGTAGGTATTGAATTAGACCTTGAAGCAAATAAAAGAGTTCTTATAAAAACATGATGATGTCACAATACTGCTTTTGCTACTATCTTATTAAGAAAACATATATGTAGCTTTGCATTCTTTCCACTGCTTATTCTTACTTATTGTGCACTCTTTGACATAAATCAGTGACTCAGAACCTACTGTGCCTTTGTCCTCTTGATCTTGAAAGTCATCTCTGAATACAAGATCATTTAAAACTTTATGGTCAGGATTTGTTCTGGCTGAATTCTTTGGAGCCATCTTTTACTTAAAACCCTCTTAACCTTTACAGATTTTGCCTTTCCAATACTAATGAACAGTTTTTAAACAAATGCTTGAATAAATGCTTTTAACCAATGTTTATATTTAAATTATCTATTTTCAATTATACATGGATGTGTATTGAGTGAGGCTGAGGAGTGTGCCTCAGAACTGTTCACTGTATTCTTACAGGTAGACAAGCAGAGATGGGGACACTAAAATGAGACAGCTCTTGTCCAGTGTCCCAAAAGTGGAAAAGATGGATTAGAGAAACTACATATCAATTAGCTTGATACCAGTATCTGGCAAAATTGCAGTGTGGGTTCTTGAACTCATAGCTTGTAATTCCATAGCCACTGGATATGGGTTTTGGTAACATGTTTGATGAAATATTTCTTGTGATAATCAACATTTCATTATGGTAATCTCTAATTTTAATGCTTGAGAAATAACACTTAGCATTTTTTTTCTGCAAATGGCTTTCTATTTAAATTATTTGAAGAAATGAAACAGAACATTGAAACTGATATAAATGTTTTTGAAATTCAGGGATATAATACTTGCATATAAACTTTATAATTTGCATTTCCCCCTCCTAATTTGGCCTACTATAGGAAGATCCTTTTTGCTCTTTTGCCTTTTAAAGTCAATATTTAGCACTTCATTGCATGACGCCACACTCACATTTTAGGAAAGTGTGATTCAAAACATTCAGGATGAGCTGTCTTTACCATTCGTGCCCTCCTAGAGCAAGTGAGGTTCTAGTTAGGGCCCTGTCACTGCTGGGGGTTTGCATATGTTATGTCAGTGCACTAATGGCTGTTGGAAAAAGGCCTGATACCTCGTCTTAGTTTCCAGACTCCTTTTGAGTTCTTCATAGAAAAGTGGAGAATGAACCGTTTTAAATCAAACCATAAAACACGAATTTGGAATGCTGATTTCTTTCACTTCTTCAAGACACAAGCATTTGCTGAGTCGGGCCCTTCGTTGGTTTCAAGACAAGTGGAGCAGATACATTCTGCATCATGTACTAAACTCTCATCCTGACCCCCTTTTTTTAGATCCCTTTAGCAGCCTGAGGAACTTTCCTTCCTGAAGAAGGAAAAATTTAAATGTGTAAAATGAAATATAAGAAATTATATTGAAATCATTATTGAAAAATTTAAAAATTGTGATAAAGTAATAACTATGTATTAGTGTTGCATTAAGTAATGAGATCTAGGAGAGCGTCTAACACCAGGTATATTTTTGATCTCATGATGTTTTAGGTCATATCAGGAGATATCTGCCTAAATGTAATCTGTGAATACTACTATGACTTGTATCATGCCCATATTTGTAATGGAAGGAAATGCTAGATTTCAGTGAGATGCCTGTGAAAATAAAGATATACTTTTCCCATCCAAGCTCTATCCACAGACCCACTTGGAGGGGTCCATATATCCCAATTTAAGAACCCCTGATTACATGGGTCCCATTGACATGAAATCTAAAATTTAATACTAAAATAAGGTTATGATATACCCTTTTCAAATGGTAAGGTCTCTAGGGTTGGTATCCTTGGGGGATAATTCCAATTAATATGTGTCACTCAAACTGTATTAAGCATACATATTAGCAGAGACAAGTGAGTTTCAAACGTGTATTTTCCATGTGGCCTGGTTATTAGTAGAATGGTAAATTTTTACAGAAGATGCCAACTGACTGGGCCCACTGCCAACCTTCCATTATATTGTGGAGGGAGGATAAGAAATGAAGTCATAGTTTAAGTGGTGAAATTTCACCTGAAGAGGCTGTAAGTGACCAAGGGGAAATGCCCAACACATTAGTAAATAATGCCAGTAGTCATACTGAAAGTCTTCTGCATAAATAATAATACTGATTTTATGGATTTTTGTGAGAAATAAATGAGTTAATCCATATATAACACTTAAGAGTCATGCCTGACACATGGTAAGCCCTGTATTAATGCTATTCTTACTATTCCAGTGTAAGCTATTACTACTACATTTTACAAAAGTGATCCATCTATCTTTAAAGGAAGATTTTATGCATAAGCAAGTTTGTGCACACAGGCTTTTTACGACTGCATCTATATACACTGTACTTCACCCTGAGCATATCAATAAATATATTTGAGATTACTGAATATAGTATTGCCTTGTTTTTTAAAAAAGACACTTTATCTTTCAGAATAATTTCAACCTTACTGAAAAGTTGTAAAAGCAGTACAGAGTCTACAGACTCCATGCCCACTTTCCCCTATTGTAAACATCTTCCATTACCATGACACATTTGTCAAAATGAAGGAATCAACATCAGTACCACATTACATTACATTATATTAACTAAACTCCACACTCTATTCAGATTTCACTAGTTTCTCCCTAATGTCCTTTTTTATTTTTTGGTTCCAGGATCCCACCCACTATCCAGGTCTCCTATAGCCTCTTCTAATGTCTGATAGTTTCTCAGATTTTTCTTGTTTTTGATGACCTTGACGGTCTTGATGGATACTGGTTAGATGGTTTGAATACCCCTCAATTTGAGGTTGTCTGAAATTTTTCTGGTGGTGACACTGGGATTATGGGTCTTGGGAGCTTGACCACAGAGTTGAAGTACCATTCTAATCACTAATAACAAGATTATCTGCTGTCATCATGACTTACCATTGATGCTGCTAACCTTGATGACCTGAACAAGGCAATTTTTGTCATGTTTTGCATTGTAACTTTTTTTTCTCTCTTTCCATACTCGACTTTTTTTGTAACAAGGCAGTGAGTACAGCCCATACTCAAGGGGTGGGAAGTTAAATAAGATCCACTTCCTTGAGAGGGGGATGTTGGGTGTGTGTGTGTGTGTGTGTGTGTGTGTGTGTGCGCGCGCGCGCGCATTTGTTTACGTGTTTAATGACTTTGTAATCATCCATTGGATTTTACAAGACATGTGAAAGTCTATTTTTGACATCTATTAATTCTCCCCAGATAAAAATTAGATTTAGAGTTCCAAAAGATATTTCCCAAAATCTAACCTCTCCCTTCATACATATTTCTTATTTGGGGATACCTCTGTCTAGTTTTCCTGAAATTTCTTTTTGTTTGTTTTAAAAGAAGTTTCTAGTTTAGTTTTGGCATGCTTTGTGTAGATAGCTGAATTCAAAATAAACAATGAGCTACTTTATTGGCTTTGTTCTCATCTATTTTCATAGATGAGAATGGCTAAGCTACTTATCTGCCAGCAAATTATTTGATCCAGGTAACTAAATAATCAGTCCTTCATAGAACTATGTTTTTGAAATCATTAATATCTAAGCATGCTGCTGTCTTATCAAATGTTACATATAACCTTGTAACATAAAACTTCAGTATGCACTCACATATTTTGGGGCTCTTTATTCAATTAGCAGATTATTTATTGAGCTTCTGCTATGTTCTCATCATGGTTTGGTGGAAAGACAAATTAGATGCCTGCTATGAGAAGGTTCATATTTCTAGTGGGAGACACAGAGAATAAACACATTAAAAATTAATGGAAAAGATCAGTTTAGATAGTGGTAAGTGCTTTGAAGAAAAAAACCAGAAAGCAGGGTGAAGTGCTAGTGAATTACTTGGTCATAATGACTATTTAGGGACTGCTGTAAGTTTTGTGACCATGGAAGTCCTCAGGAGATGGCAGTTAAATTAAAGCCTGGGTATGCAGGAGCATCAGACATATGAAAACCTGGGAGAAGAACATTCCAGCAAAATCTGGAGTCAGGAGTAGTCTTGGCAAATTCCAGGAAGAAAGAGAAGGTCAGACACAAGGAGATTTTAAACAAATGTCGATTAAATTCAACTGAAAACAGCGTCACTGTCCAAGACACTGTCTAAGTACAGAATCCTAAATTCTTCACTATCTCCCAGCACTTGAAACGACTAAGACTAAAATCCGGTTAAAAGTAGGAGCTTTTGAGTCAAATATTGTTTGCTACCTATATAATTTTAGGCAAGTCATTTAAGCCATTTTTCTGAGTGGACAAACTGGGGTTATTTAAAGCTGTCTAATAGGGTGGACGGAAGGGAGCAAAAGAAAGAATGTAAAGTATTTAATATAGACCTTGGCACATTCTAATTATTTAATAAAATGGTTGCTGTGCGAAAACAAAACAAAACCAAAAAACAAAGAGAAAGCCAGAGTTGTAGAAGAGAGGACAGAGAAGTGGAGAAAGGGTTACAGAGGAAGGCAGGGCCTGGTCCATGTGGGGCTTTACAGACAAAGTTGAATTTTGTATGAAATCTCTGGATGGCTTTAATCAGAGGAGAGGGACATGAGTTTTAAAAAACGTGAGTGTTTTAAAATAATCTTCTAGCTGCTGTATGGAAAATGGATTACGGAGAGAGAAGAGGAAGCAAGAACACCAGTTAGGATATCATTGTGAGAGTCCTTGTGAGAGATGGATGATGGGTTGTACTAGGGCAGTAACAGTGACATGGACAAAAGTAGACAGATTGGGAAATATTGTGCGGTTAGAACTGTTAGAATTAGTAGATGAATTGGAATAAATTATTGCAGACAGGAATCAATAGGAAAGATAAGGTGATGATGTTATATAAACTGCCTCAAATAGAAATAACCTTTCATGTGAGTAATGTAAAAGTATTTGACTTTATATTTTTCATTAATACTTTAAAAGAAGCACGGTATTGAATATCCACATTAACAAACTAGGAGTAAGTTAGGGAGTCATGTCCATTATAACTTAGTCAACATATTTAATAATAGAAGAGAAACCTTTCTTACCAAGTTAGTGAGCTCTTAATTTTTCCCATCTGATGAGTCTGTCATAACTACCAAACACAGGCTGGGCTCAGTGGCTCATTCCTGTAATCCTGGCAGTTTGGGAGGCCAGGGGGAAAGGATCACTTGAGCTCAGGAGCTTGAGACCTGCCTGGGCAACATAGTGAGACCTTGTTTCTATGGAAAATTAAAAAAAATTAGCCAGGCATAGTGGTGTATGCCAGTAGTCCCAACTACTCAGGAGGGTCAGGTGGGAGGATTGCTTGAGCCCAGGACGTCAAGGCTGCAATGAGCCATGTTTGTGCCACTGTACTCCAGCCTGGGCAACAGAGCAAGACCCTGTCTCAACATGAACAACAACAACTACACAAATAACTACCAAACACACAATGTTGAAACTTTGTCTTTAATAGTTAATTTCCAACTGAGGGATTAGCCTTCCTATTTATTTAAATCATTAATCCTCAGGGAATTCTCATTTTAGTAATAATATTTCTGATGTAATGGTCACTATGAATTGCTTTTATGTCATAATGATGTTACTATTTAGCAAAGCAGAATAGGTTCAACCATACATTGATGTTTAACTTTGAGATTACTGAGGAAACATTTAATTTTGTACTGTTACTTTCATGCAAAATACTTTTTGATAAAGGGTTTTACAAAGCTTTCTTTGGAATGAATAACTAAATATAGTCACAATTTTGACATTTTGACTTATATCAAATACAGCAATTCATTTTATGAGGACTTGGAGTTTAATTTTATACACTTGCTTTGCTTTACATTTCCAAGGTAATCTTTTCTGTATAAAGAAACATTATGGTTAATATAACAAAAACTTCATTAGTCAGGCTCAATTTAATATTTTTAGATAAAGTAGGCAAGATTGGTACAATTTATTTTTGTATCCTAGAAAGAAGGATTTGCTAAGGAACTGAGGAGTTAAAGAGAAGGGAAATATTTGTCTCTTTAATAAACTTTTAAAGAATACTGCATAAGTATATGGATATCACCAAAGCTCAACAAAGGGATGTTGTTGATATGCTGTGTATGACTCTTGTCTGATTATTAGGGCAGGTGTAACTGCACTTTAATTTGATAACACTCAGCTAACTTAGATTGTGCTACGATGTAACAGATGTTCCTGCATCCCCAGTTGTTCTTTTTTAAAGAATAAAATACTGTAAGTTGAAATGGATTTCTCTATCACAACTTGTTAGTTTCAAACAAAGACTTCTGCCCAAATTTATTTTTAGGAATATAATTAACTCTATGTATTGAATATTCTTTAGCATCACCTTACCGAAAGTATTAGAACTATTTTAGTATGTGAAGTTCAGAAAAAGGAACCAAGCTTCGTGAACCATTTTAGAATATATACTTTAAAATTATGAAAATAAGAATATGTAAAATTGCTTCAGTCCTTATAAGAATCTTTTGATATTTTATCTTGTTATTCTTAAGAAAGGATTGCAGTTCCTGTTGCTCAAGGAGATTTTATTCTTGAGTTAACAAAAAACAAAACCAAAAGTTGCCATTATGAATCATGTTGATGTTTTGATTGCATTGCTTGAACAAAGAGGAAAGAAAGCTCTGTTGAAATTCTTGAGAAATTCTATGGCATCGAGCATTTGAGCTGATTCTTCAGGGGTGTGTAGAATTTAATTTAAGCAAAGGGAGATGACAAGAAGCCTTGGGGGAAGTGAAGGAGGCGGGAAATGACAGCGCTCATTCTGGCCCACCTGTTATACAACCAGGGATTGTGCCCATCGCTTGACTGGTCACTGGGAAGTTTGAAAGGTACCCTGAACAGAGAGGCTGCTAAATACATACAGTAGCATAGGTAGACAACATATTTGCCTGTTGATTTACATACAGGTTACTAATGTATATTTGAATCAGTTAAACAAGGCAACAGAATCCCATAAGCTACATTCATGTTATGATATCTTGGCAGTCTGTTTTATTTGCTTCCCATCTCATTTGTAATTCTTAATCTGACTGCTGCAGATCTAAAGAAGAAAGAACATGTGTGGTAGGAGGGAGAATTCATAGGGATTCCTCTGGCTAAATGTTGATAGACATCTCTGAGATGAGCTTTTGGTTTGTAGTCTCCTGGTATAAGACTCTGTAAAAGAACAGTTGATTTAATGGTTTCTATTTTTTTTTTATATCTGGGGGCTCGCTTTAGTGGAGGGGAATGCTAAGAATTTTTAAAGAATACATTTAAATAACTGCATTTTTTAAATCAGGAAAATTTCATATTGATTGAATCTTTTTATGTGGTATGGATTCAATTTTTTATGTAAATAGTCTTTCTATAATTTCCTGATTTAAAAAACTTGGTTTCTTATAAATCTGATTTAATTTTGGGGTTTCTAATGTCCCAGTCTACAGAAAGTTTGTAAGGGAACAGGTGATTTCATGCTTCTGTTTTCTTATTTGGGGGCACTCACATTAGTGATGGGAATCCTAAAAGAGTTTCAAAGATTACATTTAAATAGTTGCATTTTTTTAATCAGGAGAATTCTATATTCAGTGGATTCCCTGATATGAATTCATTTTTTGATTTAAGTCGTCTTCTTGTAATTTACTTGTTTCAAAAATGTACTTTTGTATATTGGATTTGCTTAAAGTGAAACATGTCTAATATACTATTAACTTTATATTATAAACACCATTAAAGTATCCAGTGGAAAAATCTATCAGTACTTCTCAACATTTATTCTAAAATCCTATCAGGTTTAGTGGATAGGCAATCTGGAAAATTATTTCTTACACAATATTAAAAATAAGAGTTGATTCTACTGTAGCGTATAGTAAGGTAATGGCTGCAACTGTGTATGGGACTGTTGCCATGTTTGATTAGGGCATGCATATTTGACATACAAAATATTGTTCTTATTAATGTTCATAGCAGTGGATTTATTTGGGTAAATTTTAATTTCAGTGTTGGTGATTTCATTATTGTTGAGTGTTCAGCCATTTCACAGCTTGTTAAAGATCTATTTCAAGCATTTGTTTTTCCTTCAGCACAGTTTCCCAGTATCTAATTATTAAAGAGAACATACAATATGTAGAACAAATTCACAAGTGCAAAACTGACAATCCCAGAAGTGTTACATTCTTGTTTGTATCACAGTCTTATTCATGTCGGGTAAAATCCACATTTCTCAAATTTCTCTTCTTTTCCTCACTGAGCCTCTTAGCAGGGATGCTGTACATGATACTGCAGGCATGCTGTTAGGAATATTAAAAAGGTTAAAATCCTCAAACTGAAGAATTATGGGGAAAGGATTCAGTGTGAACTGTCAATCAGGCCTCTTGTGCCTTTTTTTTGTTTTGTTTTACTTTCTTGTTGGCAATATCTGGGGAAAATGAAACTACCTTGGCAAAAATTATGATAGTGAGAAAAATCTGACATAGGAAAATTAGGACAGTGAAAGAAATCTCACCTAACCAACTCCATCTTGCTTTTAATTATCAAGCTACCCTTGTTCATTCCTGGTTGCAGGCAAACTAACTTTGGGAAGAATTTAGTTCATAGTTTAACTTTGAAACAAAGATAACAGTTCCTCCCTAAAACAAACCCCATTCTTGTTTGGGGACCAGACCTCCTTTTAAAAACTAACAAATTAGCCACAGGATCGGAAATTATAGCTCAGGAGTCATACAGCCAGAGACCACAAGATTTCTAACTACTCCAGTTGCTCTTATAGATAATGTTATTATTGTGAAACCTAGGGTTGGTGTTCGAGGTATTTTTCAGACCCTGCATTCTGATAGACCAACTGGTGCCATCTGGACTAGTAAACTGGATCATCTGGTCTTGTGGCCCCAACCGGGAACTGACTCAGTGCAAGAAGACAGCTCCAATCCCTATGATTTCATTTCAGCATAACCAATCAGCATTCCCCATTTCCTAACCCCTGGCCCGCCAAACTGTCTTTCAAAAACCCTAGCCTCCAAATTTTTGTGGAAGCTGATCTGAGTAGTAATAAAACTCCAGCCTCCTGTTTAGTTGGCTCTACATGTATTAAACTTCCACTATTGCAATTCTCCTATCTTGATAAGTTAGCTCTCCCTGGGCTGTGGGCAAGAAGAAGCCATGGAACAGTTACAAAAATGTGAAGCTCTTTTACCTGCCACTGTTCATCAATTTTTTTAAAAAATTGATTTTCCAGGGACTTGTTTGAGTTGACAGGTTCTGTGCTTCATATTAAGGTCTGAACATTTTATTTCTTTTTCTAGAATGTTTCACTCCTTCAGACACCATAGACTTCAGGGGATACTTACCTTGTTGGAAGTCGCAATAATCTAAAGGATCCCATTAAGCCAGAATCAGCCTGAAATTGCTAACGGCTGCCTGAAAAGAAGTCATCATTCCCTGCGAGGTGATTGTGAGGAAGCCAGAGAACATGTATTAGTCAGGCACAACCAGCAAGACTAACCCTTGTAAACCTCTCAAAGACCTCATCATAGTGAAACTATTGCTATAACATAGCAATAGTTCACAAAGGAATGCCTGAAAAAAACCAACATTGCTATGAATGTAAATTTTCTGCAGATAAATTACAGATCACAAATGGCAAAACTCATAAAAAATTTTCTGTGTCTGCATTTTACTTTTCTTATATATATATATTTTTCACATATAGTCGTGTGTGTGTGTGTAAACATAGGCATATATCCTTATGCTTATAGACTGAAATGCAAAAAGCATGATAGTAAGTTAACATTAATTTGCACAATGTTATTAAATGTAATGAATGATTAAATAATATATTTTTGAAAGAATAAGACTGGAAAGAATCAGGTACATGCCATAATCCAGATTTTTAGAGGAAGTTCATAAAGTCTTTAACTGAAAAATGTATTATTTTTAGAGAAAGCCCCAGAAGGACCAAGTAGCATACACTGTATTAGTAACTGTTGCCTAGTATGATGGGTGTGAAAGCTGTAGTTCAGGGATTAGCCTAAGATTGTGTGAGTCTTTTTTGTGGCTGTAGTCCCTGCTATAACAATCTTTACAAAGAAACATTGAGAGGATTGTGGGGAAAGATATAGAAAGGTAGGTAGAAAGATTTCTATATGGGTAGATGAACAGGGAAAGAGAGAGGAGGAAGAGAAACTGATTATTTTAATTTTTTCTCATGTTTCATATGAAAATTATGAAAATTAAAACAGAGAATTCCTTAATAAGTTTTAGTTCTATAAATCTCTTCTATGAATATCGGTCATTTGCCCAGTGCAATGATGTAGGGAAGGAAGCTTCAATGGGACTACGTAAACATGTGACTTATCCTAATTTGCATTTTAGAGCATGTGGAAAATAGATATTGGTTCCAGGCCATCTATTTTTAATGTATAAGTATGTGCTTTCACTGTAACCACTTTTAAGTCAAAGCTTACAGGCATTTCATTCACAGAAACCCATGCAGATACCTTCATTTTCCTGTTTGTAGCTTTTTTCATCAGCAGAAAAATTAATGGATTAAAACTTGAGTGAGGCAACCATCCACTTCACCACAGTTCCCTTGAACAGGAGGTATTTTTCTTAGAACACTTTCATCAAAATTACCTTTAGTACATATTTAATTTTCTTATAGTAAATACACATTTGGCCTCCTAGCCTTAAAGGCCCTAAAGGAAATGAATAAACATTGTTCATACTTTTAGAAATACTGAGAATGTCCAGAAAGCAATAGAAACCTCAAAGGTCATGATTTAAAAAAAAAAAATTTCCTAATTATGGATTAAAATGTTTTATTTGCTACATGAAAAAGATTTTGTCCTAAAGCTGCCTTTTATTATTCTATATTACCTGCCCTTAAGTACTTAATTCTTTTTATAGTGAGTCCTTTGAGATCAAGGCAAGATATCCTGAGATAGAAATCCATGGATAATATTTTACATAAGGCAATAATTCATGTGTTTTGATTAAAACAAATTTCTTTACTTCCCAGCTACAGGACAGGCACAGAATGTCTTAAAAGGGTTGGAGGAAAATGGTCATCAGTTCCTTGGATATGGAGGACCTATGATAATAAGAGTTAATTAATAGGTGCCTAAAGAGCCTTAAGATTAATTGTTGTATTCACTTAAATATCAGTTATCTTTCTAGCCACTGCTAATTATCTTTCAGGTAGCCCTTGGCAACTCTAAAAATTTCTATGTGATATTGCTCTCAACAAAGACATAGGGGTCATTCATGTGTCTTGACTAACAGAAATTCTAAGTAGGTTTCAAAAAGAGGGAAGAAAAGGGGAAAGAGTTTCCTTTCTACTCCTTCTCTCCACCAGGATATAGGCCTTTGGAAATAAGGTTAGGGTGTGTTTTCTCTGGATTCGTTGTGGAGCGTTACTTTCATCAATAACTTCTTCTTGTATTTAGCCAGTCAACAGCTCAAAGAGCCTACCAGAACCATCAGAAGGAGTGTGTGAGGGGAACACTCTAGAACTCTAGTCTGTCTTGAAGTAATTCGTCTAAATTTCTTTTTTTCTTTTTTTGAAATGGAGTCTCATTCTGTCACCCAGGCTGGATACAGTGACGCGATCTCATCTCACTGCAACTTCTGCCTCCCGAGTTCAAGTGATTCTTCTGCCTCAGCCTCCCGAGTAGCTGGGATTGCAGGTGACTGCCACCATGCCTAGCTAGTTTAATTTTTGTATTTTTAGTAGAGACAGGGTTTCACCATGTTCGCCAGGCTGGTCTCGAACTCCTGACCTCAGGTGATCCACTCGCCTTGACCTCCCAAAGTGCTGGGATTACAGGCGTGAGCTACCATGCCCAGCCAAAATTTCTATTAACTCAATTATTCAATTATTCACTTGATTCCCCTCCAATTTCTCCATGCCTTACTTCACATGTAGTAGGCTGGTTATGGTGTGCACTCAAGGATGGTAATCTTTGTGTTTACTGTCTAATTCATTGTCCTATACATTCTGTAATCTGAAATCAAAATATTGTTCTTGGTTGCAAACAAGAAACTGATTCTGGCTAACTTTATTTTTTTTCTATTTTTTTCTTAAATGTTTGAATTATTTTAAAAAAGTTTGTGGGTACATAATAGGTATATATATTTATGGAGTACATGAGATGTTTTGATACAGGCATTCAGTGTGAAATAAGCACATCATGGAGAATGGTATATCCATCCCCTCAAGCATTTATCCTTCAAGTTACAAACAATCTAATTACATTCTTTGTTATTTCAAAATATACACTTAAGTTATTATTGACTGTAGTCACCCTGTTGTGCTAACAAATAGTAGGTCTTATTTATTCTTTCTATTTTTTCGTACCCATTAACTATTCCCACCTCTCCTCCAAGCCTCCACTATCCTTCCAAGTCTCTGGTAATCATGCTTCTGCTCTCTATGTCCATCTTTTAATTGACTTGATTTTTAGATCATGCAAATTAGTGAGAACATGTAATATTTGTCTTTCTGTGCCTGCCTTATTTCACTTAACATAATCACCTCCAGTTCCATCCACATTGCTGCAAATGACTGGATCTCATTCTTTTTATGGCAGAATAGTACTCTGTTGTGTATATGTACCACCTGTTCTTTATCCATTCATATGTTGATGGATACTTAGGTTGCTTCCAAATCTTGGCTATTGTGAACAGTGCTGCCAGAAACATGGGAGTGCAGATATCTTGTCGATATACTGATTGCCTTTCTTTTGGGTATATACCCAACAGTGGGATTGCTGGATCATATGGTAGTTCAAGTTTTAGTTTTTTGAGGAACCTACAAACTGTTCTCCATAGTGGTTCTGATTCTGGCTAACTTTAGCGGAAAAATCATCCATTTGAAGAATATTTGCTTGAGCCTGGGAGGTCAAGGTTGCAGTGAGCCATAATTGCTCCACTGCACCACTGCACTCCATGGCTGACAGAGCAAGACTCTGCCACAAAATAAAATAAAATAAAATAAAATAAAAATAAAAATAAAAAATAAAGGATGTTGGGTAGTTTGCAGATTTGAATGGAAGCCTGGAGAACAAGGCTTGGAATTATGGCAGAAGCAGAAGAATATGTCAAGCTAAATAATACAGCCAAGGTCATGCCCCAGAAAATGTCCAGTTAGGACTTTACTAATGGAGCTGGTCGTGATCCCTGCTGGACACCAACCCCAGTCATCACTTCTGTGAATAACCTGCTGCTACCCCTGTGTTTTGTGTCTCTTGCTCTCTGGCACACATGTATTCTTTGAGGTATCTGGGGTAACTGCTAGTTTTCAGCACCTTTCTGCATGGTGTCTTCAATGTCATTAACTACAGTTGGCCCTCTGTATCCACGGGTTCTGCATTCACGTATTCAACAAACTGTGGATTGAATACGTGTCGGAAAAATAAACAATAAAAAACAATACAACAATAAAAATACAAGTAAAAAACCAATACAGTATAACAACTATTTACATAGCATCTACATTGTATTAGGTATTATAAAAGTAGTCTAGAGATGATTTAAAGTATTCAGGAACATGTGAGTAGGTTATATGCAAAATACTATGCTGTTTTATAGAAGGGACTTGAGTATCCGCAGATTTCCCAGTGTCCGTGTCTGCTAAATGGCCACAAGGACCTTTGAGAAAGGCTAGGCAAAAGACTCATGAACTATACTTATGATGTTACTGCAGCTATATATAACCATTCTTCATGTTGTTCTTCACTTGTAAGTTGATGTTAAAAACATAGTAAACTAGAACCATTAAATCTGAAACACTCAGTTCCCAATTATTTGTGTGGGTTGACTGGCATTTCCATTTATCTTGGCCAGTTTTCTTTTCAAGTAGTTCTCAAATAGCCTCATAACGAAGTAAAGTGAATGAGATGAAATTAGTTTTAATAACATATTTTAATCAAACATACTCAAAATATTACCATTACAACATGTAATAAGTATAAGTAATTATTGAAGAGATATTTTACATGTTTTTTCATACTGAGTCTTCAGTGTCCAGTGTGTATTTTACAGCACATCCCTATTCACACTCAATACATTTCAAGGGTGCAATCCCCACATATGACTGGCGGCTACGATATTGGATAGGGGAGGGTTAAATTATGTTACTGGATTCCAAGAGTTGGCCATGAATTCTTCAGTAAATAGTTTTGGACTGTTCTCAGATCCTCACCTGGAAGGAGAAATACAGAAATAGAATAAATCAAACTTGTCTAAAGTGTATTTTCATTATGTGCTTTTTATAAAGTGTATCCAGAGTAAAGGTAAAAAAGAATTTGTGTCTCGAAGAGTACACCTACTGTTTTTAGAAATTCAAGTAGCAGCCAACAATTATTAGGGAGGGGCAAAATTGTGGAAATTGAAAGGAAGGCTATATCTTCAGTTAGGATTGGTTGAGAGGAAAACCAATAGCAATTTAGCAATACTGAAAGGAAGCTAGTTGAAATAGTACATTTAAAAATGGTCGTGATAAATTATCCATAATACCCAATGGAATCTTTTTCCATCTAAGACCTTTCAGAATGATAATTGTTGAAAGGAAATAATTACAAGATTATTTTATTTCTGATTGGGCATACCAATGCCTTTTTTTCTTTAAACCAGTTTTGTTGTTTCTATGGAATGAAGGCATTGCCACGGAGATTAAGGCGCTCTCTTCTTTCATGCTGTATGTTGCCAGTTTTATCCTGCTTCAAGCCACAGTCATCTGTGACTTCAGTTGTCATCCACATGGTTAATGAGCCAAGTCAACGTGCTACCTTGAACTTAAAAAAAGTCTATCGGTAACTTAGTTGATTATAACAGACACAAAAACCATGTTTATATGATGCCATTGCATATAGAAGGTGCATAAATATTTACTAGGCATTTGAATTTGGGGATCAGACTTATTAAGAGCTCATATGAGGTTGATATTGTTATTTTGCCTAAACTTTTCATCATGGAAAATTTCATATATATGCAAAATTAGAATAAGATAATTAACCTCCATGTAACCTTTAGTCTAGCTTCAACAATTTTAACTGGTATCTAATTTCTTTTTCATCTGTAACTCTATCCCCATTTACCCAAAAGTAGAATTTTAGAATCATTGACAATCCATAAGTAATTTCAGTATCCTTAATAAAATGCTATATCACACCAGCAATTTAAGAATCTTAATATCATCAAACATTAAATGTTTGTATTTCTGAAATTATCTTTTTTTAAAATAATAGACTTGTTTGAGTCAGGATACAATCAAGATGTACATGTTGCCTTTGGTTGATAGGCTTAAGTCTCTTAATCAACAGACCTCCACTTTCTTCCCTTTCCCCCTTGTAATATATTTTTGTTCATTTGTTTTGGTGTTTGTTTTTGAGACAGGGTCTCACTCTGTCATCCAGACTGGAGCGCAGTGGTGCGAACATGGCTCACTGCAGCCTCAAACTCCTGGGTTTAAGCCATCCTCTGAGTTCTGCCTCCTGAATAGCTGGGACTATAGGCATGTACAACCATGCCTGACTATGTTTTTTTTATTTTCTGTAGAGACAAGGTCTCACTATGTTGCCCAGGCTGGTCTTGAACTCCTTGTCTGTCTTGGCCTCCCACAGTGCTGGGATTACAGGCATGAGCCACCTCACCCAGCACCTTTGTAATATATTTTTTGAGAGAATTAGGTAATTTGTTCTTAGAATTTCTCACAGTTTAGATTTTGCTGGTTTCATCCCTGTGATATTGGTTATCATGTGCCTCTATCTCCTGCATTTCTTGTATAATTATAATAATAATTAAACTGAGAAACAAACCAGGTATTGTGGCTCACGCCTGTAATCCCAGCACTTTGGGACGCGAAGGCAGATGAATCATGAGGTCAGGTCAGGAGTTTGAGACCAGCCTGGCCAATATGTTGAAACCCTGTCTCTACTAAAAATACAAAAATTAGCCAAGTGCGGTGACACTCACCTGTAATGCCAGCCGCTTGAGAGGCTGAGGCAAAAGAATTGCTTGACCTGGGAGGCAGAGGTTACAGTGAGCTGAGATCACGCCATTGCACTCCAGCCTGGGCGACAAAGTGGGAATCTATCTCAAATAATAATAATAATAAAAAACTGAGAAACTCAACCAGATTTATATTTAATTTTCTTTTGCTAGGAATATTTCATAGGTGCTATCGTGTGCTTTCCTGTAAAAACACATGCTGTCTAGCTGTCTCTCTTTTTGTGATGTTAACATTGGTGAACATGTTTGTGCATTATTAGCTTGGACCATCCATCCATTATAAAGTTCCCTAACAAATTTTCAGCTAATGGGTTTAGCAGCCATTGATGATGATTGCTTTGATCCATCATTTCATTAGGATCACAAAAATTCTAAAACTGTCATTCTTTCTTATTACCTGGAATATTTTGACATAGAAAAACTTGCCTTTATCGACAATTTGGTTACTTTGAGGTACAGTTTCTAAAGCAAAGACAAGATTAATATTTGATTTTTTCCTTATTTAGTAGTATGGTTGGTTAGTTCCCTGAGGTATCCTCTAAAGATAAATAATGTTTTGGGGGTATTTTTTAAAGTATTATTATAATATCTGGATTTAAACCTGTTAAATGTATTTTAATACATTCTATCTATTACTGTTTTTGATGCCTCACTCTGGCTAGTTGGAAGCCTCTTTAAGTTGGCACTGAGTCCATGACTGCAGTGGATTTTGACAGCTTCCTTGCTTTCTGTAGTGCCAAGATGTTCTAGGCTCATCTTACATTTCTCTGCTCCAGATCTTGAATCAGCCATTTCTACAAGGTTTTTGGAGGTGAATAAATGCTTTTAGAGACCGCACCTGGGCATCTCGAGTTTTAAGCTTAAGGAATTAGTTAGGGAAACTCTAATGAAAGTAGCCATAATCTCAGTGGCTTAATGTAATTCAAGTTTATCTTCACCTAATGATATGGTTAGGCTTTGTATCTCCACCCAGATCTCATCTTAAGTTGTAATCGCCCGGTGTTTAGGGAGAAACCTGGCAGGAGGTGATTGGACCATGGGGGCGGTTTCCCCCATGCTGTTCTCTTGAGAGTGAGTGAGTTCTCACAAGATCTGATGGCTTTATAAGTGATAGTTCTCCTACACATGCTTTCTTCTCTCTCTTGCTGCCATGTGAAGAAAGTCCTTGCTTTCCCTTCCCCTTCCACCATGATGGTAAGTTTCCAAGGCCTCCCCAGCCATGCAGAACTGTGAGTCAATTAAGCATCTTTCCTTTATAAATTACCCAGTCTTGGATATTTCTGTATAGCAGTTTGAAAATGGACCAATACACCTAATATATTGGCAGACAGTCTTCCATGCAGTAATTTACAGACCCAGAAGCCTTTTATCTTACAGCTACCATAACTCCTAGTGGCTCAGAATCCTGTCCTTTCAGTGGAAAAATACAAAAAGGAAAGTGGACAGATACCTACGTTTTAACTACTTTGTTTTGGAGGTGATACATGCAATTTCTACTTTTTATTAGTCATGTGGTCCCACCTCAAAGCAACATGGTACTAAATGTAGCCCCTGGCTACAATATCTATGGTATAGATATTGTACATTGTATAGAATACACATTGTACAATATACTGTAGAAGCAGAGCACACGTCTTGGTTGGATGTCAAGCTGCCTCGGCCAGAGACCAGCTCTTCTGTCACCGCAAATCATATGCCCTCCTCTACTCCTCCAGAGTCAATCCGAAGTCTCAGTTGGTTACAGCATCTGGCTCAAGGTATAGTATCTTCCATCACATTAAATAAATATATAGTAGTGGGGTAAAGATAGACAACCACAAAAAAGCTCCCATTTGGAAAAACGAAGGTGAGCCACAGCTGTCACTGGTCCATAGAAATTTTGGGCTACTGTTGGGTATACATTATGAGGTGTTTCTGCTCTGACATTGAATGAAATTTCTTGATTAGACTTAAATTCTACCCTCTGAGAGGAACTCCCTGCTGATTGCTCTCTGTAGCCCTTGTCACTACTCTGGAAAATTCTTATCCATTTTCATCCATGTTCACATGTAAAGTGATTATTGAAGACTGTGCCATCTTTGGAATCTATACATCTCTTGCATTCTGCTTCCTACCCTTGCAAATTTGAAGGTAACTTTGAAAATTCTAAGTTTTTTTTTCCCTTTTTTAACACTCAAAATATCAGTCTTTCTTTTTTTTTTTTTTTTTTTTTTTTTTGAGAAGGGGTTTTACTCTTGTCGCCCAGGCTAGGGTGCAATGGTGTGACCTCAGCTCACTGCAACCTCTGCCTCCTGGGTTCAATAAATTCTCCTGCCTTAGCCTCCTGAGTAGCTGGGATTACAGGTGCCCACCACTACGTCCAGCTAATTTTTGAATCTTTGGTAGAGATGGAGTTTCACCATGTCAGGCAGGCTGGTCTTAAACTCCTGACCTCAGGTGATCCACCCACCATGGCCTCCCAAAGTGCTGGGATTACATTAGTGAGCCACTGCACCCAGCCTAGGTACATGTCTTCACCTTGGTACATGTCTAATCTATATTCTTCCAGTTAGTTCCATTTGCCAATAACCTCACTCAAAGGTCTGTCAAGGTATAACTACTAAACCTTATTGTTTCCTTTACTTCCTAATTCCCTTGGCTATATCTCTCATTTAGAGGTAGCTATTATATGTCACCTGAAGTGATAGGGAAAAAGACATATTCCTAATCTGACCTTTGTTCCAGGGCTAAATCTCAATGGGTTTTGTCCTTCAAAGTTGTTCTCAGTATCCTATCTTACTCTTTGGGGTCTTTGGGGGCACTCAGCCTTTTCACTTCTGCAAGTCCCCAAATTTCTGAATGTTCTCTATCCTATACTTAAACTTTTTCATAATTTCTGCCTAAGCTCATCTCTTGCTTCCAAAACTTTGCCAAATGTTGACAATAACAACCAATATACATAAAACTTACAGGCACAACAAGCATGCAGGCCGCCTTTCAAGTTACTGCAGGCCAGGTTTACCAAGTGTTTCACCACCTGTATACATCAAGGCTCTCTAACTCTCCAGCATGCAGCATCCATTTCCTTGCTGCCTGACTGCTAGGTCAATTTTAGATATTTGTTAGGCAGGATCTCTCTTGAAGATACTAATTTCAGTATATGTTAGGGTAATGCCAGCTGCTGTAATAGGGACTGTCACAGGATCAGAAAATTTTAGAACTAAAACAGGACTTTAGAGATCCTGAAGGACATCAAATGCCCCTTCATTTTAGGAATCGGAAGCCAATGTGGGAAAAGGCTGAGGTTTGTCCAGAGCCACATAGTGACCTTGAGGCAGTACATCTACCAGTCCCACTGGGCCTTGGTGACCTTGGCCTCTTCAGCCCTTTGCTTGGCTCTGGCACATACTAGATACTTAATGAATATTCGTCAAACTGGATTGGGAATGTGTAAGTCTAACTGTGTGAAGACATCATTGAGTTTCAGACAACAAGAGAGGAAAGAAGGAAAATTCAGGAAACAATTGGAACTTCAGTAGAAACACCTTAGGAAAGGCGTAGATTAGAGGACCTACATGGCTTTGTTATGTGTCTTTTGTACACTTTGATGCTCTTCATTTTTTTTGTTGTTGTTGTTTTCATTAGGAGATGGGGTCTTGCTCTATTGCCCAGGTTGGAGTGTGGTGGTGCAATCATAGCTCATTGCAGCTTCAAACTCCTGGCTCAAGTGATCCTCTAGCCTCAGCCTTCTGAGTAGCTGGGATTATAGGCACTCGCCACCACACCTGGCTAATTTTAATTTTTTTGGTGGAGATGGAGTCTTTCTTTGTTGCCTCGGCTGGCCTTGAACCTCTGGCTTCAAACAATCCTTTTGCTTTGGCCTCCCAAAGTGCTGGAATTACAGCCATGAGCCATTACACCCAGACTCGTGCTTATTGTTCCTTCTATAATCAAAATGCTAAGGACATTTTGATGACATGGTTTTGACACCAGATAGCTATTCTGATGTCATCTTAATAATAAGTCATGTACTATTTAGCTTAAAAACAACCAAATAATTGGTCCAGCCTATGGACCTCTTAACCCTAATTCCCAATCTTCCTCTCACATACCTCTGAACTTCTGGTGAGAAGTGGAGGTAGAGGGAGTTGGTCATAATTAGGATGAGATGGGCTAAGGTTAAGGAAAGGGATGGTTTAAGGTAATAAGAATCATCATCTTTTTAAAAATGATTGACACATAATCATACATATTTTTGGGGTACAATGTGATGGTTCCATACATGCGTAAATTGTGTAAAGATCAAATTAGGAAAACTAACATATCATCACCTTAAACATCACTTCTTTATGATAAGAACATTTAAAATACCTGTGGTTGGGCGCGGTGGCTCACAACTGTAATCTCAGCACTTTGGGAGGTCAAGGCGGGTGGATCGCGAGGTCAGGAGTTCGAGACCAATCTGGCCAACATAGTGAAACCCTGTCTCTACTAAAAATACACAAAAAATTAGCCGGGCGTGGTGGTGTGCGCCTGTAATCCCAGCTACTCGGGATGCTGAGGCAGGAGAATTGCGTGAACCCAGGAGGTGGATTGCAGTGAGCCAAGATCACGCCACTGCACTCCAGCCTGGGTGACAGAACAAGATTCCGTCTCAAAAAGAAAAAGAAAAGAAAAAAAACCTCTCTGTAAGCTATATGGGAATATATAATACATTGTTCTTAGCTCTAATCATCCTACTATGCCACCAGAACTTATTCCTCCTATCTAACTATAGCTTTATACCATTGATCAATCTCTCACTATCCCCCTTCCCTCTTTTCTTCCCTTTCCCTGATAACCATTATTCTACTCTCTACTTCTATGAGAATAACTTTTTAGATTCTACATATGAGTGAGATCTCATAGTATTTCTCTTTCTGTGCCTGGCTTATTTTACTTCAGGTAATGTTCTCCAGATTCATCCACATTGCTGCAAATGACAAGATTTCATTCTTTTTTTATGGTTGAATAGTATTCCATTGTGCATATGTACCACAGTTTATCCATTTATCTCCTGATGAATACTTCGGCTGATGCCATATCTTGACTATTGTGAATAGTGCTGCAGTGAGCTAGGATTGCAGATATCTCTTCAACATATTGATTTTATAACCTTTGGATATATACCTAGTAGTGGGATTGTTGGATCATATGGTAGTCCTATTTTTAATTTTTTTAGGAACTTCCGTATTGCTCCTTCCATAATGGCTGTACTAATTTAGAGTCCTACCAGCACTCTTTTCTCCACATTTTCACTAACACTTGTTATCTTTTGCTATTCTGATAGTAGCCACTGTGACTGGAGTGAGGTGATAAGATCAAACGAAAAAGCTTCTACACAGTGAGGGAAGCAGTCAACAAGACAAAAAGATAACCTACGGAATGGGAACATATATTTGCAAACTATACGTCTGAAAAGGGGCTCATATCCAAAATATAGAAGGAATCAATATATTTATGTTTTATATAATATATTATATAAAAATAATATATTTTAGGAATCGGAAGTCAACATGAGAAAAAGCTGTGGCTTGTCCAGAGCCACATAGTGACCTTGAGGTGGTACATCTGCCTCAAGTCCCATTGGGCCTTGGTGACCTTGGCCTCTTCAGCCCTTTGCTCAGCTCTGGCACATATTACAGGCATAATGAATATTTGTCAAACTGGATTGGGAATGTGTAGAAATCTATTATATGGGGGCAACATTGAGTTTCAGACAAAAAGAGAAGAAGGAAGGAAAATGCAGGAAACAATTAGAACTTCAGTAGAAATTCCTCAGGAAGATGTACTGCCTCAGATAGATGTACTGCCCCAAGGTCACTTTGTGGTTCTGGACAAGCTGCAGCCTTTTCTTTTTATTATCATTATTATTATTATTATTATTATTATTATTATTATTATTATTATACTTTAAGTTCCGGGATACATGCGCAGAACATGAAGGTTTTTTACATAGGTATATACGTGCCATGGTGGTTTGCTGCACCCATCAACCCATCATCAGCATTAGGTATTTCTCCTAATGCTATCCCTCCCCTAGCCCTGCAACCCCCGACAGACTCCAGTGTGTGATGTTCCCCTCCCTGTGTCCATGCATTCTCATTGTTGAACTCCCACTTATGAGTGAGAATATGCCATGTTTGGTTTTCTGTTCCTGTGTTAGTTTGCTGAGAATGATGGTTTCCAGCTTCATCCATGTCCCTGCAAAGGACATGAACTCATTCTTTTTTATGGCTGCATAGTATTCCATGGTGTATATGTGCCACATTTTCTTTATCCAGTCTATCATTGATGGGCATTTAGGTTGGTTCCAAGTCTTTGCTATTGTGAGTAGTAAGCTGCAGCCTTTTCTCATGTTGGATTCTAATTCCTAAAATATATTCCAACAACTCAACAGCAAAAAAGCAAATAAGCTGATTAAAAAATGGGCAAAATGGCCGGGCACTGTGGCTCATGCCTGTAATCCCAGCACTTTGGGAGGCCGAGGCAGGTGGATCACGATGTCAGGATTTCAGGACCAGCCTGGCCAAGATGATGAAACCCCATCTCTACTAAAAACTACAAAAAAAAAATAGTAATTAGCCAGACATGGTGGCAGGTGCCTGTAATCCCAGCTACTCGGGAGGCTGAGGCAGGAGAATCACTTGAACCCAGGCAGCAAAGCTTGCAGTGAGCTGAGATTGCACCACTGCACTCCAGCCTGGGCAACAAAGCGAGACTCTGTCTTTAAAAAAAAAAAAAAAAAAAAAAAACGGGCAAAATACCTGGATAGGCAGTTTTCAAAAGCAGACATACAAATGTTGAACAGATGTGTGTAAAGATGCTTGGCACCCCTAATCATCAGATAAATGCACATTATGAATGACCTTTATAGTTTGGTGGTGTGTGAGAAGTGGCCTGCTAAGGTTTCTGTGTCAATGCTGTCTCTCATACCCTATCAAATTGGAAAATGGGGCTTCGGTTTTTAGATAGAATAACACTTTTAGTGTAGGACAATGTCCAGCATGACACAAAACTCTGTAACTCTGTTGCTTGTCAATTCGTTGATTCAGATGGTATTTATAATGCATCTTGTCTGTACCAGGCCCTGTGCTGGCACCTAAGATATACATATGAGTTGATATAAGCCTTGTGCCAAGAGCTTACTGGCTATGCATGTTTATTAAGTTTCAGATTATTGTACTGCATCAGAATATTGGGGGTAGCATTTTCAAAGATGATAAAAGTTTGCCTGGACCTAGATGTGACCCTCTTTGACTACTCTGTCTTCTCCCTTATAGGTAGAGAAAGCAAGCTTGTAGTTCATTTATTTCATAATTTTTTCCACACTTCAAGCCTGAAAAATGCCTGGACAGCTGGGCTAGGCCAGATTCCCTGCGAAGGTGTTCTTTTCGGTTATTTGGGGACATTTTCAGTTTCTGAGTGAGCATATCTTTAGTTTGTAAGTGAAAGTCAGTATAAAAGTTGGGTTTGTTTTAGTGAAAAAAAAATTTTTATACACTATGTTACAGGAATTAAATAATAAAGAATACTTGTATACTGAGGTTAATTATTTGGAGAGATTTCTTAATAACTTTGGAGGATTTTGTAGTGAGTAATCCCAGAGGATAAATAAATTTTCATACAGAATCATATAATGATTAATTGTCTCAAGCTAACTTTAATTTACATGGAAAATTCTTATTTTAAAATTCTTTTATAGAGGAGGTTAGAAAAGGGCAAAATTTGAATATGTTTATAATAGCAGTGGTAGGTTTGAGTTAGCTAAAGACAGTATACCAAAGAAATCATGGTGTTTATATGCTGGCTGTCATCTGAACAGGACTTTATAGAAACCTATTTAGATATCACCTGTGGCTCTCCAATCACTTATTCATTTCTCACTTTGGTTTAGAATAGAGGCTGTGTGTTCTTTAGTCCTCTGTTTCTTAGACCTAAAAATAAGTCCATCCTCATTGATTATCTTGATAGACTAAGCATAGTCATGAAAATAAAATTTACAAAATAGGAAATAAGTAATGAAAGTTATTAGCAAATATGAAGAATGTGAAGAAATATGAAGATTCTACCAGCCAAAGAAATGCAAATTAAAACACAGCATATTTTTTTCTTATCAATTTGGTAAATATGACAAAAGATTGTTGCTAACTTATGTTGATGAGGTTATAAGCAAACACACATCCTTATACCTCATTGAGGAATGTTTAGATTGATAATGAATGGTAAACTCCAGAGGAATGTCATTTTCACTGCTGATTCTTATAGGATTTTCTGAATCATTTTACCGTGTCTTAAATATATGAATCATTTAAGATTGGGGCATATTTGTGTGTCAAAAGCATCAATATTACAAATAATTAAAGGATAATTATAAAAGGATTGACATTGTCCTGCAGTCCGTCACCTTAAGAGGAATATGTGTTTTCAGTTATTTGGTTGGAGAAACTTGGGTCAAGGACCATGACAAATCCAGAAGACTATATGACAATCAGTATAAACTTATTTTAAAATTAAGGATGTTACCTTAACTTTATAATTATCACTTCCATCTACTCTGAGGATTAATAATGACATGATGAAAATATCATTGGCTAGAACCTGGTCCTGGTTTTAATGTCAGTATCATTTTTGATCATGGGGCGGAGGCAATATTTTGATGTCACAGGTGAGAAAACAAGTAAGGCAGGAGCTTCTTAGGACAGCTTGCATAATCTTCATTCCACAAACTCCCCACTTCAACAACTCATTCCTCTTTCATTGTAATTTCTCCTATTCTCCTTTATTTTATTTATTTATTTATTTATTTTGCAACTAGAAAAATCTTTTTTTTTTTTTTTAATTTAGACAGAGTCTCACTCTGTCGCCAGGCTAGAGTACAGTGGCACAATCTCAGCTCACTGCAACCTCTGCCTCCCAGGTTCAAGTGATTTTCCTGCCTCAGCCTCCTGAGTAGCTGGGACTACAGGTGCGTGCCACCACTCCCAGCAAATTTTTGTATTTTTAGTAGAGACGGGGTTTCACCATGTTGGCCAGGATGGTCTCGATCTCTTGACTTCATGATCCACCTGCCTCAGCCTCCCAAAGTGCTGGGGTTACAGGCGTGAGCCACCACGCCTGGCCAGAAAAATCTTTTAAGCTCATTTTTTTCTCCTGTTCCTTGAACCAATGATTTCAGGCATCTATGCCAACAATTATTAAGCAAAACCAAATAAAATGTAAGAGATATCCAGACATACTCATCATTATATCATGTTGGTCTTAGGCAAGGTACCATTAAGATTAGAATAAAGTTTTAAGATACTAGGAAATATCATTTAAGTTAAAATTTTAAGAAGTCTAATTCCTTTTCTAATCCCTTTTATTTTAGGAGATGAACAAATAAGGGTCTTGATAGTTCTATGTTGTTGGAATACGGAGAGTTGGGAAGCTGCTATGTTGGATGGATATTTGATAATAAAGAACTCCAGTGGAGCTGTATCTGTCCATCTTTTGTACGACTTTTCCACAGCAATAAAAGAAAGCCAAGCAGAACTACTGACCCCATTTCACTGTGGACTCAAATATAAGCAGCCATAGTTCTTAGTCATTTTAATATGAGCATTGCTGGAGATTACCTTTTACAAAGCAAGGGAATATCTTTAGATTCTATCATCATCGTTCTTTTAAAATCATTTAGGATCTTTATTATTATTAAGTAAAACACATGGATTTAGGGAAGCTCAAAGGAATGACTCATCAGTTCCTCACCTCACAAAAGAATGTATATCTGTCATGTAAATATCACCAGGCCTCTAGAGAAAATTGTTAGCCCAGTGAAAGAAAATTACACTGCTCAAAAAACCATAACCAACAAAAATGCAAAGGTTCGAGGAAGCAAATAAACAAAAAGCAAACCATGCATTTACCGGCTATGTCTCTTTGAACATTTTGTCTCTCCCTACTTTACTAATGTACTTTTATTATATCATTGCATTTTAATGGGCATATGGCTGAATAACCAGGAAAGAAAGAAAACTCGGAACAAAACAGGAAAATCCTACTATGGACCTGGTTGAAGGGTTCAATGCATTGTCAAAAATGAATCTAGTGTATCAAAACCATACTGTCACAAAATAGTGTTGCTTACAGTTAAGCTAGGTTTAAAAATTTCTATCTTAATTTACAAATGATCATTAGATATGGCAAAAATCATTGTAGATATTTGAGGATGGATTGGAAATTGCAACTCAATTCACAATCTCATTCTGCTTCACCTTATGCCCCACACCTACATGAATTTCCAGTTGCTGTAAGAAGATGGACCGGTGTCACTGTGATCATTTTTCAGTATGAAGAATCAAAGAAGACTAGAAGCCTAATATATAGAGCATGTTTCTTCAGATGCTTTCATCACATTAAAAATACCAAGACATTTTATAAGACATAATGACTTTTATACATACATGTGTTAGTCTGTTTTCATGCTGCTGATAAAGACACACCTGAGACTGGGTAATTTATAAAGAAAAAGAGGTTTAATGGACTCACAGTTCCATATGGCTGGGGACGCCTCACAATCATGGTGGAAGGAGAAAGGCACATCTTACATGGTGGCAAACAAGAGAGAGTAACAGAACTTGTGCAGGGAAACTCCCCTTTATAAAACCATCAGATCTCATGAGACTTATTCACTATCATAAAAAAAAGTGCAGGAAAGACCTGCCCCCATGATTTGTTACCTCCCACCCATCCCTCCCACAACAGGTGGGAATTGTGGTACTAGGATTCAAGATGAGATCTGGGTGGGGAGACAGCCAAACCATATCAATACAATTATACTCTGATGCTTTAGTATTTGTAAATCTTTTCTATGGCCTAGAAGTTTAGGGCCCCAGGAACATCACTTGAGATAGTGGGCAAGCAGGAGAATGAAAGAGTACTGGTGGATGTGGTAGAACTAACTCCAAGACCATCCTTAGCCTAAGGCATGCCAGCTCTGTGGGAAGAAGAATGGCCACCTATTTCCTCTCACTCTCTTTGTACTGTTTCCTTCTCTGATGGCATTTGCACAAAGTAGTGCGAAGTAAATACCAAAACCCCACAGTGAAGTTTTCATGAAATGCACCTGATGGAGCCTAGTTACTTTTTTCTTTTTCAAATTGAAAGTAAATGCATAACTATTAAGGATAAGTTTGTTTACAATTGAATATCATCTCAAATTTCACTGCTAACTTGACATTCTCTGGGAGATACTGGTGTAGTGCAAAGAAAACTCTTCAGAGCAGTTGGTAGAATTGCTTCTGGTCCCAGCTATGCTATGAACTGGCTAGGTGACTCAGGGGAAACCCTTGCCACAGGTGGAGGAAGAGGGCACAGCATCTCAGTGTTTCACTCAGCTCTAAAGATTCCTTTGTTTCCAGAAAAAACAGCATATTTGCCTGTGGATTTGTCTTTCACTTTTACAAGTATTTTAAACATTGAGGAATGATATCAAGGGAATGCTGTCAGTAAGATTTAGTAACTATTTTAGTTTGCCAACTAGCAGTGTAAATTACAGTAAGTGCATGACATCCTAACCTTAAAAATAAAATTAGCCTATTCATAGGCATTTCTGCTGAACATCAATGGAAGGTTGTTGCTTCATTTTGTTTTACCTTTAATATGACATACCTTCATGTCAGTCAAACAATTGTATTCAGTGTTAGTGTTTTCAAGTGAATTTTATGCAGAAGATAGCTTTAAAAAATTTGCTGCCTAATAACCCCAACCCTGTTATTTCTTCTATGGCAAGCTACTTTCTGTTTTAAAAATAGATCTGTTCTACGAGACTTCAGTTGGCCCTGGTTGATGTCCTCTTATGCGAGTTATTTAATTTAAAAATAGAACAGTCTCAGGTCTGTATCAACTAGTTTATGATGACTTCTACTGGGAGTGAACTCTAAGTAGGCAGTGAATTCTGTGGAGTTAAGTGTGGGAACATTATAATCCAGTCGTGTTTTCCTCTTTGGTGAACTGGTAGAGCTTGGCATCCAAATTGATATTTTCTATGTATTCAGCTTATATTTTTTCTTAGGTTAAATTTAACTTCCCCAAGAGCTGAGGGAATTTTATAATTTGGGTGGAAAAGAGATTACCGCTGCAAAGTAGTTAACATTTAACATTTTTGAAACAAGTAATCACCCCTAGACTGTTTTTAGGTCAATCAAATTACTCTTTTACACAGAGCAATTTTAATTTAAAATGTACTGGTACACCTTTAGGCATATTAAAACAATCATTAGTTCTTTGAATGCATGTTTCTAGAGTAGAGGTGTAGAGAAACATCATTAAATAATAATAAGTAATACCTTTTCTATTAAAGGTAAGTTGTTTTAATTTTTCAACCTTTAAATGAAATTTGTCCTGTTTTATAAAGTGAAGATATGTTTTTACATTGTTAGAAATTAATTACCATTGATTTTGTGATGATTTAAGGCCTTAACTCTAGCATAGGAGCTCTTTTTGCATTAACACAGTTTCAGAGATGTAATTATTTGTTTCTTTTAAAAAGTCTGGAACTTATCAAGTTACAGAAAATGGACATAAAACATGTTATATGCCACATAGTTTTATTATTAAATTATAACTTTAAATGATACATTTTGCTATCTAAATAATTTGACATATTTTAAACATATTTTTCAAAATTGGGTTTTCTGTCAGAACTGATTAAACAATGTGACATCTTGAAATATTATTCAAAGTTACAAGTTCCTCATCAGGAAGAATAATTCCTTCTTAAAATGATCTTTTGTAGAATTTTGCCATATAATCTAGTCTTTAAACGTCCTTTTTTTTTTCCATCCAACCAGCAGAGAGCACTTCAGCTTGTCATAAGAACCTTACATATACAAATGAATACAGCCAAGATCATGCTTTATCAAATAAATGGGCAAACAACTACCCTTAGTCACAGGTTCATTCATTTCCTGCCAATTCATGTTTATTTGATCAATTTCCTAAATTTTACATTAATTTAAACACACGTTTACAGTTTAAAAAAATTTTATAAAGACATTTTCTTCAAACACATTCTTGTGCTATGCCCTTGGCTAGACATATGTTAATTGTATTTTGTATATTTTATAATCCCAATTAACTTGTAAATTTTTATGTAAATGAACTAAATTTAATCTCAATTTTTGTACCCCCTCCGTTGTTTTTGTTTGTTTTTTGGTTTTAAAGAAAGAGGCCCATGCTCTTTGGATAGTCAGTAAATAGTTGTTGACAAAGGCTTCTTTTGGGAGGTAAATCCTACTGCCTGGAATCTACTATAGACAAATTACTTTAGGTGGATGTACTATCTCTGTTGCTTACCTAGTGAAGAATGTCAAGATTTAGGTGGGAAAGTAGAAATTGAATCCACCTGCTTAGACTCTTCAGCTTATGAAGAATTTGTATAAAGCACCTACCTCACCCTCATCCCTCAAAAGACACACGACTAATAAACAAGGTTCACCCGATTGAAGTCAATGAGTGGTACAAGCAGTAAAGGTACTGCCAGTTCCGCAGATTTCCCTGTGTTTTGAAGATGAGCAAGGGTTGAATCACTGAAGAACTTGAAAGCTTTATTTTGCCATCTTGAGATGTTCTACCTTTTATATTGCATGACAAGAGGAACGTTACTGAATAGTGGCAGAAAATGGAAACTGTGGTTAAATAGCAATTCAGTGTCTGAGCAGAAATGTAGAACATGGTGATTAGATGCCCAACACCATTCAGAATTCTGGCCATCCCAGACTTACTGAGATGTGTATTATTATAATTAATGCACACACCTCAAATAGAAAGTAGCTCAAATAGCTGCCCTGTGGTTGGTAAAATCCACGTGGCTCTCCCAGCGTGTCACTTGAATCCCTATGCTTGGCCTGCTCAGCCCTGGGTAAAGCATCTAAGCATCCCTCTAACTCATGTCTTTCTCCGGGACTGGTGTTTCAGGTGTAGGAGAAGGAATCTTGGTTGAATAGGGACACAAACCCCCTTTATATGTTAGGTAAAAGATGGGGACGATTTCAGCCTAAACAGATCTGTTCTTTTGGTTTAATATTTTAGCATCATGTCCTCAACCATTTTTAAGTCCCCCCACACATACTACTGAAAAATTAGCCCTCTGTGACTTGCTTTTTCCTGTATGACTGTGTTTTACATTCATTTGAATCCCATTTCTCCTGAAAAAGTTAATATTCATTTGAATGCTATGTCTCCTGAATAAAAATGTTGTGTGTGTGGAACTAATGTGATTTATTCCTGGCTCCCAACCCCTAGGAATGGACCTGAACCCTCTCTCCCCTTCTTTCTCCCTTTCCCACTTGTTACCCCACTCTCACCCTGTACCTGTGTCAGTTATCTGCTCAAAGTGCTCTGTTTTCATCTTAGTGCTTGTCTGTGGTTGCTCCTAGAACTTTATTCTTTCCTGAATCAGAATGTATCTGGCATGCTTCTAAAGATGCTTAAATGACAGCTCAGAATAGTAATTTGGCTGTGTTTAAATGGATGGAAGGCGTGGTGAGGGGGTTTCCACCCAGGTGTGAAATACCCCAGATACTCAGAAAATATCCAGATTCCCGGGGCTCAGGATGGTGTGCAGTGGGGAGTGTGGGCACAGTGTGTGGCCAGGGCAGCTGGGGAGTGTGTAATGTGATCTGAGACCTGCATTGCCCTAAACATAGTCAAGAAGCACAGAATGTTTCTGCCACAGAGACAGCAGCTTTGCTCTTAGTATTTCCTGAATATTCTGGAGAGTTTCTTTTTGGTTGGTTGGTTGGTTGGTATTCATGGAAGGAAACCAATGATTAAATATGAATCATGGCAAATTGGGTATGGGGCTTTCCGTCATTAACCCTGCATTAGAAATCCTTAGGTGAAGATTGGCATCTTTTTTGCATGTCACATTAAAAACAAAAAGTAATCATGGAGAAAATCTAGCCTGTGATGTGACTTCTCCAGTAGTGATAGTTCTCTTTTATTGTTTGAATCATTGAGTGTGTTTTTTACAAACCAAGTAACCTGATCTTTTATCACTCTCCCAACTGCCTCCTCCGGTATGCCCTGATGCATTCAACACATGTGTTAGTATGGGAGGCTAGCAGCATGGAGAGCAATTTACATTCAGCTTCCCAGCCTGCTAGAAGCAGCAAATCAGCCCCTGGGAAGGCTTCGGAGACTTGTCAGCAGTCTGTAGCTTATTTCTGTGTGTGTGAGGGTGTGTGTGTGTGTGTCTCTCTCTCTCTCTCTCTCTCTCACCATTTCCAGGCTCAAATCACTGTGGTGGAACAAGCAACAAAGTCTTGTCAGGACCTTATCTCAGGGTAACGATTAGTTAAAAATGAAAGGCTAAAATATTGATTTTCTTTAGAAGAATAATTGACTGTTTGATGTAGAGAACACCCAGTTTCTTCCTGAGGAAAGCTGAACAGGGCTACATTAGCAGCCCGCGTCTCTCTGACAGCAGCAGGGGCTGGGTTTAAGCAGCGGCTGCTTTGCCTGGGGAGCACCCGTAAATGGACTTTGGTCTCAATGCTTTGACTCTTTGTCGTGGTTTTGGATGTTGGAATACCAGCGGTGATCTGTCTTTTATAAACTCACCTGATTTAAAGGAAAGATGAGTGAAGAACCAAAGGAGAAAAATGCAAAACCTGCTCATAGGAAAAGGAAAGGAAAAAAGGTAAGAAATGAATAAGCAACATGTTCTCTTCATTGTTCTCTGGCTCTGGGGAGGAAGTGATCTTTAGGCTGAATTTTTAAGAGATTGGCTTTAGATTTTTAAGAAGCTGCTAGAATCTGAATGCTTTTGTTTTTCCAGTCTATTAATGGGTGTGTTCTGTCTTGGAGGAAAATCATCACAACTCGGATACATTGCTGAAATATTTAAACAGTTAAATACAGTCATTTAGATTTCACTGAAGTGGTGTGTTTTTCATAGTGATATTCAGGATTATTAAATAAACACATGTCCTAATTATGTGGGCGGGTGTGTTTTTTTCTCCTTTAAATTTCACAGAATGCTCATTAATCAACGGGGTACAATTACTAACGAATATTATTATGGTATAGATGTTTAGCTTTAACATATATTTTAGGGAAACTTAGAGAAACCTGTAGTTATACTTTTAAATTACAGCATGGAGGTGAACTCCATTTTAATTATTGATCACTTTATGGCTGACAGATCTCAGGTTTGCATTCGACCCTGCAGTCGTACAGCCATATGGCCAGTTCATCTATTATAATCCAAAAAATTAATTTTGTTTTCCATGTAAATTGAGGAATCATCAATATATTAATAGATGATTATGGCAAACCTGTAGATTCATTTTGGTTTTCTTGAATTTGTATATCTTCAAAGGTGCTCCTAACTTTTTAATTCATTTTGAAATGGGGAAAAAAGATAATTCCCTAGATCTATCATTTGGTTTTGATCCATTGTGGTTTAAAAATTGTCTTGGTTTTAGGGTGTGCCACCAATGGAAAAGACAGTTGTGCGTCTGTAACAAAGAAAAACAAATATCTAAAATAGGCTTATTGCTCATAGATATTTAAGGAGAATGTGGGCTGTATTTTAAAATCTATAGTCAAAATCCTCAGATATAATATTTTAATTACTAGGACTCATATATAATTTTACCTCTTTAAAATGCTTCCTTGGCCCAATGTAATGTATGCTCAGACAGTGGACACATACAGAATGGTGGCTATAGCAGAGAAGATAAAGATTTCAGCTACTCGTGGGATATATCAGGCATTTAAAAAATGTTCATAATCTGTTTATTATTAATTAAAAGATTAATTTGAATATGATGTTCTTAAGGGACCTACTACCAGCAGACTGTTCTGAGGTAATGTCTATGTACATGCCAACATTCTAGGGCAGTGGTTCAACGTCTTCCAGATAGTGAATCTGTGCAGACTGGTTTTAAGTCAGCCTTGACTTCTTGTACATTGCCTTGGCAGGGGTTGATGATGTTGCAAAGGTGTTAGTCTGATTTCCCAAGGGAGCAGGTCTCAGCTGCACAGCCCAAATGATTTGTTTAATGCCTAGCATAGTGGCACTGGTCTCAGAAAAAAAAAAAAAAAAAAACAAAAAACCTGTCAGGTTTGCTCATGTTTATGAGATATGGCTTTAAGTGTCTTGACAGGCTCCACCATGATTCTGAACACAGAGTGTCATAGAGAACCGAGACAGACACTTGAACCACGACAGTGCAATCCATATTAGAGTGAGCAGTGGCTGGATTCATTGTAAATCATCAAGCTTTTATGTGGAATCCTTTAACACGGGCTTTTTTTTCCCCTCTCTCTCCACCTTGAAATTTTCCCAGCTGTGTTCCATGTCTCCTCATATGAGGTTATCCTGCTCAGAGTACAATATAAAGTCAATTGCTTTGAGCCCTTCTTCCTTCATTCCACACTCTCCCAACTGCTACTAGGGCACTCTTAATGAAAGCTTTGATCATCACCCTCTGCCTAGTACCTTCTAAACTCCTTACTGCCTGCTCAGTGAATACCAAATTCCTGACCACAGGGCCTGAAGCTCTCCAGTCTAACCTGTACCCACATCTCCGGTTTTTTCTCCCTCATTATACTTCATTCACATCTGACTCTATCCAGACCAGGGTTTTTACCAGTCCCTGAATTAAATCATTCTTCTGATGCTTGTTCTTTGTCCATTGAGAATGCATTTCTGTGCCAGCCCACTGGGTGACATCCTACCCATCCTTGAAGGTCAGACCCAGATTTTGCCCTCCTCTTGAAATCTCTTGATTCTCCCTAGTTGGAAGTTAGTCTTCTGGATGAACACAGCACCTTATACTGTCTGGACACTTAACACATTCTGCTTCTTTTTCAAGCTATCAGATACCTACTTTATTCTCTTGACCACATTGAACCTCCTGATATTTTCCTCCAAAAGCACTCAGCATGCTGCCTTGTATGCAGTTGACACTAAATAAATGTCCCATTGAATTATCTCTACCAGTTTACTGATCAGAGTTTACTAAGAATTGTCATTGTTAGAGCAGATACATATCAAAAAGGAGATACCTTTCAAAGGAGTAGGACTTTTCTCCCCATATTTTCTGGAAAAAGGATACAATATTCTGTTGCTGAAAAATATGTATACATATATATACCTTTTTATTCTGAAGCAAATATTCCAGAAGTTTTCTGGGTGCTCCAGATGACCTATACTGAAGCAGGGGAGGGTGTGGTCAAATAAAAGCATTTCAGGTGGGAAATATATGCAACCTGCCAAACTCTGTGGCAACAAGCTCCCCAGGCATTCAAAATACTTCCTAGTGACATATGGAATTATTTTAATACAAAATTTAGTGTGACATCATTTTCCATAAAAGAATCTATCTTAAAGTGGCCTTTAAAATTATGTGTTGGTGTTGAGTGTTTTCAGAAAAACAGATCACATGCTTAGGGCATTTGGGTATAAAGTCTCTCTTGAGACATTTAATATGGAGTCATCAAGATAAATGTGATGGAATCATATTATTCCTCTGTTAGCACATAGTATTTTTGTATTTTGATCAGGAATATAATGATTCAAGTTGGTGTTAGGAAGTGCTTTTTCTAATAATTTCTGTATTTTGTTCTGGAATGCGAAGAGGGTATCTGTGTGTATCCATATTCCATAGCTGTTTATGTCTCCTTATGCTAGTTATCAAAGAAGGATTTGCTTGAAGAGACCTGGGTGCTCTTGTAGTCTTGCTTCTAACTTGATATCTTGTCTTGAATAGATGAATCAAACTCCCTTTCTCTATAAAATGGGGATCATGTACCTGAGGCAGCTACCGGGGATACTAGGAAAGTAAAATAAAAATAATCAATAAGACCGTATTTTTAAAAGAGTTTTTAAAATGATAACACCTAACCTCGAAGTGGTCATCATGGTGGAATTTCAAGCTTGATGTAGAGTAACTGATCCTATAGAAGAGATGACACAGGATAACATATTGCCCCCTCTGATATTATACTGTAGAAGTGCTTATTTTAACCAGCCACCAAGGATAAAATGTAGGAAGTGACAAAGATTTTTTTCTTTAGCATCTGTACTAGCTTGGACTGACATTTAAAAAAATACAATAGACTAGGTGGCTTAAACAACATAAATTTATTTTCTCACAGTTCTGGAGAATGAAAGGCTGAGATTAGGGTGTCAGCATGGTTAGTCCTAGTGGGGACACTCTTCTCAGCTTGCTGATGACCATCTTCTTGCTATGTGCTCACATGGCCTTTCCTCAGTGTGTATCTGTGGAAGGAGAGGCATCTTTTGCTCTTCTTTTACAACCAACAATCCTATCATGTTAGGACCTCATCCTTATTACCTTATTTAACCTTAACTATCTCCTAAAATCCCTATCTACACATACAGTCACATTGGGGGTTAGAATTTTAACATGTAAATTTGGGGGGTCGAGGGGAGACACAATTTTGTCCATAGCAGCATCCAAAGAAGGGTATACTATCCAGGTTCACAACTTAGGTGTGCTTAATAAATCACGTGATACTGATGGAAATTCTATTAATTCAATTCACTTAGCAGATGCTACATAGGGTAGAGCCTTCAATTACTGGCTAGAGCCAGCTACAGGCATACCTCAGAGATATGGTAGGCTTGGTTCCAGACCACTGCAGTAAAGTGGATATCACAACTAAGCAAGTCATGCACATTTTTTGGTTTCCCAGTGCATATAAAAGTTATGTTTGCACTACGCTGTAGTCTATTAAGTATGTGTTTTTTATGTCTAAAAAGGCAATATACATACTTGAACTTTCTGCAAGTCTTAATCTTTTTGCTTGTGGAGGTTCTTTTTTTAATATCAATGGCTGTTGATGGATGGTGGTTGCCAAAGTTTGGGGTGGCTGTGGCAATTCCTTAAAATACGACAACAGTGTAAAGACACATGTACACATATGTTTATTGCGGCACTATTCACAATAGCAAAGACTTGGAACCAACCCAAATGTCCAACAACGATTAACTGGATTAAGAAAATGTGGCACATATACACCATGGAATATTATGCAGCCATAAAAAATGATGAGTTCATGTCCTTTGTAGGGACACGGATGAAACTGGAAAACATCATTCTCAGTAAACTATCACAAGGACAAAAAACCAAACACCGCATGTTGTCACTCATAGGTGGGAATTGAACAATGAGAACTCATGGGCACAAGAAGGGGAACATCACACTCCGGGGACTGTTGTGGGGTGGGGGGAGGGGGGAGGGACAGCATTAGGAGATATACCTAATGCTAAATGACGAGTTAATGGGTGCAGCACACCAACATGGCACATGGATACATAGGTAACAAACCTGCACATTGTGCACATGTACCCTAAAACCTAAAGTATAATAATAAAAAAAAAAGACAACAGTAAAGTTTGCCACATTGACAAACTCTTCCCTTCATGAAAGATCTCTCTGTAACATGCAATGCTATTTGATAACATTACTCACAGTAGAACTTCTTTCAAAATTGAAGTCAATCTCAACATCACCACTGCTTTATCAACTAAGTTTATGTAATACTCTAAATATTTTGTTGTCATTTCAACAATGTTCATAGTGTCTTCACCCAAGAGTAGATTCCTCTCAAGGAACCACTTTCTTTGATCATCTATAAGAAGTAACTACTCATCCATTCAAGTTTTATCATGAGTCATGTCATGTCTTCAGGTTTCTAGTTCTCTTGCAATTCAGTCATGTCTTCAGATTTCTAGTTCTCTTGCCATTTCCACCACATCTGCAGTTATTAATACTTCCTCCACTGAAGTCGTGAGCCCCCAAAGTTGTCTATGAGGATTGGAGTCAACCTCTTGCAAACTCCTGTTAATGTTGATATTTTGACCTCCTCCCAAGAATCACACATGTGCTTAATGGGATCTAGAATAGTGAATCCTTTCCAAAAGATATTCAATTTACTTTGCTCAGACCCATCAGACAAACAACTACTTATGGCAGCTATAGCCTTAGAAAATGCATTTCTTAAATAATAACAGATGAAAGTTGAAATTACTCCTTGATGATGGGCTGCAGAATCAATGTTGTGTTAGCAGGCCTGAAAACAACATTAGTCTGCTTGTATATCTCCATCAGAGATCTTGGGTGATCAGGTGCATTGTCAATGAGCAGTAATATTTTAAAAAGAATTTTTTTTCTGGCCAGCAGGTCTCAATAGTAGGCTTAAAATATTCAGCAAACCATGCTATAAACAGATGTACTGTCATCCAGCCTTTGTTGTTCCATGTATATATCACAAGCAGAGTATATTTAGCATAATTCTAAAGGACTCTAGGATTTTTAGAATGGTAAGTGAGCATTGGCTTCAACTTAATGTCACTAGCTACATTAGCACCTAACAAGAAAGTCAGCCTGTCCTTTGAAGCTAGGCATTGACTTCTCTGCAGTTATGACAGTCCTAGGTAGGATCTTCTCCCACTACAGTATAGGGCTGTCTTGTCTACACTGAAAAATCTGTGGTTTAGTGTAACCACCTTCATCAGTTTTCTTTGCTAGATCTTCTGGATAACTTGCTATAGCTTCTAAATCAGCACTTGCTGCTTCACTTTTCTCTTTTATGTTATGAAGACAGCTTCTTTCCTTAAACCTCTTGAATAAACCTCTACTACCTTCAAACTTTTCTTTTGCATTTTCCTCAACTTTCTTGTCTTCACAGAATTGCAGAGAGTCGGGGCCATGCTCTGCAAACATTGTGGCTGGTTTTTGTTTTGTTTTGTTTTTAAGAGACAGGGTCTCACTCTCTGTTGCCCAAGGTAGAGCACATTGGCATGATCATAGCTCACCACAGCCTCAAACTCCTAGGTTCTAGCAATCCTCCACTTCAGTCTTCCAAGTAGCTGGGATCACAAGTGTGCTCCATCACACCTGGCTAACTTTTTTATTTTTTTTTGTGGAGATGAGGTCTCACAATGTTGCCCACACTGGTCTCTAATTACTGGCCTCAAGCAATCCTCCAATCTTGGCCTTCCAAAGTGCTGGAATTACAGATGTGAGTTCCACCATGCCTGGCTAGTGGCTGGTTTGAGCTATCCATAGCACTCAGCCCTTCTCCCTATAAGCAATAAGGCTATTTTGCTTTCTTATCATTCATGTGTTCACTAGAGTAGCACATTAATTTCCTTCAAAAACTTGTTTTTGCATTCATAATTTGGCTCACTAGTGAAAGAGCCCTAGTTTTTGGTCTGTCTCAGCTTTCAGCATGCCTTCCTCACTAAGCTTAATCATTTGTAGCTTTTGCTTTAAAGTGGAAGATGTGTGGCCCTTCCTTCCCTTGAACATTTAAAGGCCATTGTAGGGTTATTACTTGGCCTAATTTCAATATTATTGTATCTCAGGGAATAGGGAGGCCCAGGTAGATGGAGAGAGAAGAACATGTCAGTGGAGCAGTCAGAACACACATACAACATTTATTAATTAAGGTTTCCATCTTATATGAATGTGGTTTGTGGCTACCCAAAACAGTTACAATATTAATAGTAACTTCAAACATCACTGATCCTAGATCACCAAATAGATACAATAATAAAGAAAAAAACTGAAATATTTTGAGAATTACCAAATTGTGACCCAGAGACACAAAGTGAGTGCATGGTGTTGGAAAAATGGCACTGATAGACTTGCTCATTGCAGGATCGCCATAAACCTTTAAGTTGTAAAAAATGCAATATCTGCAAAGCACAATAAAATGAAGTATGCTGGTGTGTTAAACCAATCTGTGTAGAAAGTGTTAAGGGAACCAAATAAAGCTGAATTCAGGCTTTATTGGTGGCAGAAAGGAGGGAGTGGTAACTTCCATTTGGAGGATGAAGTCATGAAAGGATAGTTGAAGGCATGCTTGCATTGAGATTAAGAAGATATGTGTTTCCTCGATGACAGAGGATAAGAGTGTTCCAGTTAGAGAGTGTGAGATGAGAGAGAAAATGATTCAGAGCTGCCTGGTGTAAGCTTATGAATCTAAGCATTGGTTTGTATATTTGGACTATAGAGTGCAGGAGTGAGTTACGGCAAGATATAATAAAGAAAAAAACAAGGACCATCCCAAGGAATCTTAGTTAACAACATCATTTTTGACCTGGGGTTTCCCAAAAGGACTTGAGCAGAGAAGTATTAAGGTCAGACATAGTTTATAGCAGGGGTCCCCAACCCCCGTGACATGGACTGATATCAATCTGTGCCATGTTGGGAACTGGGCCACACAGCGGCAGGCAAGTGAGCGTTACGGTCTCAGCTTCACCTCCTGTCAGATCAGAGGCAGCATTGATTCTCATAGGAGTGTGAACCCTATTGTGAACTGCACATGCAGGAGATCTGTGTTGCGCACTCCTTATGATAATCTAATGCCTGATGATCTGAGGCAAAACAGTTTCATCCTGAAACCATCTCCATCATCCGTGGAAAAATTGTGTTCTACGAAACCGGCCTCTGATGCCATTGGAGACCACTACTTCACAGGAAAACATCCCAACTATTTGGTAGAAAGGCCAGATCTTTACTTTTGTACCATCATCTATCTCGTAGGACTATATGTTGTTCCATTGGACCATGGCCCAGAATATACACTTTCACTGTCAATGATTACTGAAGACTTGGTCCCTTGAGTGCTTCATTTAGTGATTATTTTTTAAGGGGCAAATTGGAGAAAAATATTTATATGTTTAGGATTCTACTAGGTATGGAATTCCACTGCAGTGAGTTTGCTTATTTTTTAGAGAATGTCAGAAAAAAGATTTTCACTATTTCAGTTCAGCTGCCTTTTCCATCTTAAGAATAAAAACTAACTTACTTTATTTAAACTAGTTTTTATGGTTTGTGTTTCTTCTAAGGGTAGATTTCATAACTTTATCTCATTCTTTCTTTTTCTTTCTACCAGGCCACTGTAGCTTTGCCTTATGTTTGAGAGCCGTACTTGTTTCCTCTCTGATGAATCTCAAATTATCCAAACATACGTTCATTTTTTAAGGGACAGTCAAAGGAATGTCCATTTCTAATTTTCATTCCCTGTTCTTAATGCTGCTGGAATTATATTGTATTCTTATCTGGTCCTGGAGTCTTTGATTAGGGTGTCTTGAACACACCATGCCCTCTTACTAAGTTGGTGGTGTGCTGGCAGACCTTGAGCACACGGCAGTTTCATTGACCTATAATTTTCATTCTTGTGTTTGGACATTGCTTAATTTGATTGCTACTGCTCTACAGGCAAATAACCTTTTGAAGTCTTTTGTTGTTGTGCAGGTGATTTGAGTAATGGTGTACTGAGCATGGTCACGTGTTCCACTGAACATTGTTTCTTCTAATGATACACTCCATATCAAAAGGCATTTTAATCCTTTTCCATTTTACTTTAAACATCATTGTTGAATTTTTTCTCTCTTAGTCTTACTTAGCTATAAATTTTTTAAAAAATGTTTTCTACTTGGCTGTTAATTTTATTTTTATAAATGCTAACCATTTTATAGTCAGTAGGCATTCAAAATGATTCAATGTCTTGTGCATCCACATCCATGAAACTGGAATTTTGACTCCTCCAGTAATTAATTTGAAATGATTTTTTTTTAATTTAGCATTGGAATTTGCTTATTTTAGTACGAAGATTTTTTTTTTTTTTTGAGACGGAGTCTCGCTCTGTCGCCCAGGCTGGAGTGCAGTGGCGCGACCTTGGCTCGCTGCAAGCTCCGCCTCCCGGGTTCATGCCATTCTCCTGCCTCAGCCTCCCGAGTAGCTGGGACTACAGGCACCTGCCACCGCGCCCGACTAATTTTTTTGTATTTTTAGTAGAGACGGGGTTTCACCGTGTTAGCCAGGATGGTCTCGATCTCCTGACCTCGTGATCCGCCCGTCTCAGCCTCCCAAAGTGCTGGGATTACAGGCATGAGCCACCATGCCCGGCCACAAAGATTTTTATGTTGTCTTTGCACAAGGTAATCGTGCACTTGGAACTTTCTTTTTGTAGGGAGAGATTGGATGATCCTGGGATATTACTTCTTGATATCAGAATTTCATAAAATGTTAGACCTTTAGTATAATATCACCTTTAAAAAATCAAACTTAGTGAGATAGGTTTACTGGAGATTTTCTTCAAACTTTTTATTGTAAAAAGGATGGAAAAAACATGATATAAATTTATTTTATATATAGTAGCCTTGGGGCATAGACTCTGAGCATGGTTTCAGACTGAGGCACTGAAAATTGGTTTACAGTCCCTTCTCCATAATTTCAAAATCCAAAATGAAAAACTGAAATTTTTTCCTTAACTTCTTTGGCGGCAAAATCTGACCTGACCTGAACACATTTGGTAGCAAAACCTGATCTGACCTATGTGAAGCTATTTATGGTCTTTATTCATCCTACTTAGTGTGAGTATTCATATGTTTTGCTGAAAAAGTAAAAATTCTTTGCTTATGGGATGCTGCCCCAAGACACTGCTGGGGATGTTCATAATGTTTATACATACCTTTCTAAGATGAAAAAGTTCTGAATTCCAAAGCTTGGCTGGCTGCCAGGATTTCAGATCATGGGTTGTGAGTCTGTATTCAGTTCTGCGCTGGGACTGGGAGCCAGTAAGGTTAGCTTGGGGTGAAGGGAAAGGGGCTTGTTTTTGTCCTTAATAAATCCCAGATAAAGTGGTGCTCTGTAATGCCAAGCAATGTAGCAAAGGTCTGTAATGCAGTTTTCAGTTTGGTAGGAAAAATATTTCTAGAAGCACTCTAACAGAAAACTGCTTGCTTAATCATAAATCTGAACATTTGGACCAGGTGGTTTTCAAGATGATATTTATAAAGCTTGGTTTTTAAAAACCCAGTGAATTTAATGAATTGTGATTTATCAATAATAAAAGGAAAAAAAGAGTCCTGATTACTATTCTGGAAATTCTTAATTTTTTGTTGTTCATAATCATTTGATGAGGTTATAATAAATAACTCTGGTGTATATTTTCTGAAAGAAAGGATATAGACTTTGGGGAAATTGCTGTTTGAGTCATTGTACCTGCTTGCCAAGAAAATAATGTTAATCATATGAATAATTAATATTGCATGATTAGCACATACAATGGTGTTCTTTGTCATCTGTCTCAAATAAAAATTCCCATCTATGGATATGGCTTTTATGCACCTTAACTTTTTTTAAGTTTTCAATGCATTTTTTTTCTGTCTGTTAGATGATGTAATTTATCCCATGGCTATGTTAATAGCTAAAAATCTAGAAATTTCTTTCAACCTCTATTGATTTTATAACCTTTGTCACTGAAATCCTCTCTCATCACCAGGGAGGTAACAGAAACAAAGCGTATTTAAAACATGTTGAAACCCCGTATCTACTAAAAATACAAAAAATAAGCTGGGCATAGTGGTGTGAGCCTGTAGTCCCAGCTACTCTGGAGGCTGAGGCAGGAGAATTGCTGAAACCTGGAAGGCAGAGGTTGCAGTGAGCCAAGATCACGCCACTGCACTCCAGCCTGGGAGGCAGAGCGAGACTCCATCCCCCTCCCCCATGGACCACGCCCCCTAAAAAAAATGCTCCCTTAAGACATATTGTTAACATTTTTAGATATACCATTTAATATACTAGCTTTAACAGCACCCATAAGAAAAACAAAACTCTAAATCAATTATGAAGTTTTAATGCATAAGAAGAGTTTTGAGAGTGAAATTTGGAACATTAAGCAATTTGCTGAATGCAGGCTGTCTTTGTAGACAGCCTTAAAACTTTCACCTTTCACTTCTAACTCACTAGTCTTTTAAGTTATATATTCCATGAGATATGTTTGTTGGGCATTTCTACCAAGTGTGTGTTTTAAAATAAAGCATAATGATGCAAAACTATTTAATAAGTCTGTTTTATCATTTTGATTCTGCCTCAATGCCATACCATTGATTCCTTTCTTTGTTTTAAGCATTTATTATTCTAGGTGCAAGGAATACATGAGGGAACATGACAGACAATAAACATACACAGTGCATAACTAATGCTAACTATCACTAGTTATCACTAGTTAAAATTACACAAGAGGCTGCTACAGTGGAGTGAGGCTAGGGCTCAGACACAACTCATGATCAGGGTAGCCAGGGAAGGTCTGGCTGAGATGATTCTTGAGTGGTGAGCATGCTCAGTCACCACAGGGACTTGGGTCCACCCTGGAGAGAAGACACTGCAGGAGAAAGAAACTGCTTGGGAAAGGCCTTGTGGCGCTCAGGCTCTGAGGAAGAAACATCATTTGACCTCATCATGGATTCTCCCAGTTGGCATGAACTTTAAAGATATCTTCACACAGTCCTCAAATGTTTATTTTATTTTTTCTTCCCAGAATCCAACCAATGTTTTGTGAATTTTAAATGTAACGAAAAATATTTTAGGGAGTTAGCTGGGGATACACGATACCTGAACAGTACAGCATCCTGTGAATTTTTGCTGAGTGAATGAATGATGAACTTTTATTTTACTTTCCACTTTCCTTGTTAGCCACTGTGCCTTATGTACGTGAGGAATTTTAAAACTTCTTGCAGGAAACCACATCTCTCAAGCCTCCATTTAACAGTTACTTTCCCCCTTGGTACATAGTCTACTCGATAAAACGGAAATAAAAATGTGTACATCAGAAACTTAAAGCTTGATATGATGCTTATGCATGATAATTTTTGCAAATGATATCAATGAAGCTTATGAAATATTACCTTAGAATACTTGGCTGCCCCACTCCATGCATTTGTGTCATATTTAATGTCAGCATTTTGTGTGTACTTAGTGAAAAATTAAGCAATAATTATAGCAAACCACGCTAATTCCTTGAAACAAAGCTTAACCTCCAGATAATTTCTGAGAACATTGTGCAATTTCCCCTTGTTATTTTCATGATGCTAACTTATTTAGTTTTTACATACAGTGATTTTACCACTAGATAATTTACCTTGGTGTTTTACAAAGTTGAAAAATCTCTTTGGAATATTTTCAGATTATCTTGAGTGATGATTTCTGTTTTTTCAAGCCAGTTCATTTTAACATAGCAGGAACATCAAAAATACAGAAGCTGAACCATGGTGGTCTATTAATGAAAAATATTTTATGTATAATTACAGGTAATTAAGTGAATCATGTATTCAAGTAAATATTTATGAATTAACTTCAAAATTTCTTTTTAAAAACAAAAGCAACTGTGGTTGTGATTTTATGGGTTCTCATCCCTATCCTCCAACAGAGATGCCTATCAGAAATTTAATGGATTTCCTCCTACTACAGATGTGGGGTTATTTCACTGAATCTGTTTTGGAAAAATAGAGAAGTTCGGGAAACAGCTTGGTTTCAGATATTTGAAGTTTTCTGTTCTGACCCATTAAGCAGCACTCTTTCTCCACAACTGTTCTCTATGTCTTAAATTTAAAAATTAAAGTTAAATGTCTTATAGTTAAAATTTAAAAATGTACACGGCACTTATAAAGTTAGACTAGCAGTATGCTCTAGATTCCAGCTTTCAAAAAAATTGCTAAATATGGCTTTTGATGAATTCAATTATGTGAACGAGCTTGAAATAGGTGCCAGTACCAACTTATACCCACACATTAGTCCTTAATTGAGAAGCTTTCACTGTCTTTCATAGAATTTTGCTATGGTAGAGAATTTCTAGAACAAAGCTCTAAAAATGAAGGAATGACCTTGATATCATCAGAGTGTAAAAACTACAAAATATTAATTTTAATTTCTTAAATGACAAATTTTCTTTTAATAGTCCACTTGATGAAAGTGCTTTTAACACGAATCCCTTATCTTTGTATAAAAGGTTTTTTGGAGGTAAACTCTAGATATTATATATAAGTTATAAATGTGCCAATTATATTTTTCTATCTGTCTCACTATCCATCTATCTATCTATCTATGAATGACAGATTCTCTGTCACCCAGGCTGGAGTGCAGTGGCGAGATCTTGGCTCACTGCAACCTCTGCCTCCCAGGTTCAAGCAATTCTCCTGCCTCTACCTCCTGAGTAGCTGGGATTATAGGCGCCCACTACCATACCTGGCTAATTTTTGAATATTTAGTAGAGATGGGGCTTCACCATGTTGGCCAGGCTAACATTTTTCTTTTTAGATAATTGATGTATTGATGTAGTTGTATTAAACTAATGTGTCAACATATGCGTTTTGTCTGCTACTTATAGAGGTTTTCTAGAATCTTTAACATGGAGAGTCTTGAAAACATTTTTTAATCATGGGCTTGTGGTCAAAAGAAAAATACTCTGCACGGTGACCTGGAAAGAGCAGAGAATGGAATCACATATATTAGAGTTTGAATTCTGTACAACTATTTAAAAGCTATTCAAAGTTTAAATTACTTAAATTTTCTAACTCGTTGTTTCTGTAAAATAGGGGTATTTTGCCTACCTGGAGACTTAATGTAAGGATTAGAAACAGTATATGTCAAGTAGCTAGCACAGATTTTAGCAAAAAGTAGGCACACATTCATAAAAATGAACGAAATAATGGCATTCGCGGCAACTTGGATGGAATTGGAAAGCATTACTCTAAGTGAAGTAACTCAGGAATGGAAAACCAAACATTTTATGTTCTCACTCATAAGTGGAAGTTAAGCTATGAGGATGCAAAGGCTTAGCAATGATACAATGGACTCTGGGGACTCTGGGGAAAGGGTGGGGTGAGGTGAGGGATAAAAGACTGTACAATGGGTACAGTGTACACTGCTTGGGTGATGGGTACATCCAAATCTCAGAAATCACTACTTATTAATGTAACCAAACACTACCTGTTCCCCAAAAACCTACTGAAAATTTTTTTAAAAAGTAGGCATGGAGCATATAGTAGCTATTGTTCTCATTAGCGTTAAAAGCATTGCTAGCATAAGAATAGATTTTGTGCTACTTATCACATTTGATAAGAAAGCAAATTTGGGGGCCTATAAATACAGGTCCTTGTCTCCCAAGTCAGAATTTTTGCCATCCTAATCTGACTTGCTTTATTTTCTTATTTACAAATCAGAATAATTTGTTCCATGATGGTAAAATTAATATATAATGTTGATTCCTCCCTCTCTAATAACAAAATTAGAAATTTGTCTTCCAAGCTGTACAAATATTATCTTATAAATTGCTTTAGAAAATTATATGTTTATTCTATCTCTAGGGAAATTTTGATTCTGGAACAAATTTACAGAACATACTGAATTATATAATCGTAAAAATTGGCAGAGATAGTTCTTAATATATTTGTGTAACATTAACTTCTGATGATACATGTTAGATAGGATTTGGATTATTAACATTAGTATATTAGCATAATAGTGTATATTTTACACATATTTGTGTTCTTAAAATCCTTGGCACTCTCATTTATTTAGGAGGAGGGAATAGGGTGGTATATAAGAGAGAACTATGCACTGAGGGGTTCAAAGTCTTGGTTATTTGTCTTGGCTCTGATGTAATAGTAGCAAAAGGTAGTGTGCTGCAAGGAATATGAGATTCAGAATCAGATGATGTGGAATTTCCCATTGCCATTTATATGACCACACACAAACATCATTGTTTTCTGCCATGAATACCTAGCACCTACTTCAAATTGTTACAATCTTACATGCTTAAATTGCCACAACTGTTTGTATTTTAAGACAATATACCTGAAAATATAAAAATGTTCATTGAGTTTAATGTGTGACATTGAACTGAAACTCCCATTTTCTAATATCAGAAATGCGGTTGAATGAGATGATACCTGTGACCCTCATGGGTTTTAAGAGAGTACTACTCTATAAAAGATATTGAATTCATATTTTCAAAGCAATGGGTAATAGGTGGGGTTTGCTGCATTGCTGTGTGTTTGCTGAAGGAGGTGCAAAGGCCTAGGAGAACCTCTTCTTTGTAGTTGCTGTCTTCCATTCAGCATCTCTAACATTACAGTGTCTCTAACAATACATCCACCTTGTTTACTAATTTGTGTTCTAGTTTTTGTATTTTTATCATTGAGATACAAAGAAAACTAGAAACGTTTCTTAATCTTTTCAAGTAGAATTTCAATTGCCATCCTATATTATATTTAATAACAATAATGCAGTGAAGTGTTTTGAATTTTAAAATCGTTTTTAAAAGAACACCCCATTTAATATCAAAGTAGTTGGACTCTTTTATGTCTGGGCCTTTTATAGAATTTCCCTCTGGGGCATTTTATCAATTGCTTACATGTAGGTCATGGGCAATTTGTCATTCTGACTTTTTAAATTGTGACAAAATACTCATAACATAAAATTTGCTATTGTAATAATTATATATTATATTTCAAAATACATTGATTACAATATATATTTAAATATACAGTTTAGTGGCATTAACTATATTCACGATGTTGAGCAACTATCTACTGTTTGGTTCTAGAACTTTCACACACCCAACAAAAGCCCTGTACTCATTAAGTCTCATCAAATTCCTCCCTCTCCCCAGGCTCTGGCAACCACTAATCTGTTTTCTTTCTCTGTGGATTTTCCCATTCTTGATGTTCCATATGAATGGAGTCATACAATATTGTCCTTTTGTGTCTGGCTTCTTTCACTTGGCATGTTTTTAATGTTCATCCGTGTTGTCACACTTACTAGTGCTGTTTTTCTTTTTTTAGCTGAATAATATTTCATTGTGTGGATGTTCCACATTTTCTCCATCTGTTGATGGACATTTGGGTTGTTTCTATTTTTTGCCTATTGTGAATAAAGTTTCAGCAAACATCGTATATGAGTTTTTGTTTCAACATCTGTTTCCAGTTCTTTTGGGTATATACCTAGGAGTGGAATCAATGGTTGTATGGTACAGTGGTCCCCAAACTTTTTGGCACCAGTGACCGGATTTGTGGAAGACAATTTTTCCACCCACAGACCACGGCAGTCGGGGAGGGGGATGGCTTTGGGAAGAAATTGTTCCACCTCAGATCATCAGGCATTAGATTCTTATAAGGAGAGCAACCTAGATCCCTCGCTTGCACAGTTCACAACAGGGCTCATGCTCCTATGAGAATCTAATGCCACCACTGATCCAACAGGAGGCAGAGCTCAGGCGGTAATGTTCACTCCCCACCACTCACCTCCTGCTGTGCCACCCGGTTCCTAACAGGCCACAGACCAGTGCCGGTCCATGGCCTAGTATTATACTTCCATGTTTAACTTATCTAGGAACTGCCAAGCTGTTCTCCTCTGATAGATTTCTGTACTTTGATTTTTATTGTATTAAATATTTCACTGTTTTATTACTTTTCTAGTCACATTACATATTACTCTTTTGGAAGATTTTGGGTAAAATGTAGTAAAAATTTTGTGTATATTCATCATAGAGATATGGAAATAGTGGGATGGGATGTGTGGATAAAGACAATGACACTGTTCTGCTGCAAATAGAGAGGGGGTCCCTGCATGAGTTTTTAGTCAACGGCAGCAGGTGTGTTCCAGAGCACTGGAGACAAGTGAAATCACTCTGGTCACATTCCTGTTGAGGACTTTGTAATTGAAGTATAATCTTTGAACAGTGGCAAAACTGAGAAGAATTGCAATTCCTGTTACATCCCATAACACAACACGTCAATTGTTCCAGAACAGAGGGCATAAGATAGAACAGTAGTCCAGAAAAAAAAAATTTACAGCAGGCCAGAAAATAGATGGTGCACTTAGCTACAGCTAGCTTAAGGTTTCTTCTCAAGAGAAGTAATTTAGAGGTTTAAGATATATGCCTTCTGTTCTGCATGTTGGTTAACTTAACCATGGCTCAAATAGTATGTAATTCTCATTTTCTAGTAGAAGTTCAGTTGATTCTCTTTTAATATCTGGAGTCGGAGGATGCCCCTGAGCAATGTTATAAAGAGGTTTCTGAAGCAGGTGGGCTATGACTGACAACTGCAGCCACTGCTTTGGCCCACGATTTTGGGCAGTACCAGGTGAGCTATACCACTGGGAATTTCCTTTCATAAAGGCCTGCTGAATATGTGATTGTAATGGGGAAGTTGACATCAAACAATTATCTACTGCCTTGCTCACTGCAGGAATGAGAAAAGTGGAGGAAACTTATTTGCTCATGAATCACATGAGCTTTACAGACAACACAGGAAAATTCCCACATATCAGGGACCCAGATCTCTTGGGTGGTGTAGGTTTTTTATTTTCATTTTTGCTGGTACCCAACCTTATAAAAATATGCAGTTAGTGCAAATTATTCCACAGTCTACCGGTCCAAACTGGTGTTACTCCATAGGGTACTTTCTAGTCATGACATGTGCTACAATATTGAAGATTTAGAATTACCTATTCAGAAGAACCACCCAAGTTTCTTTTATGGTCTTCATATTCAAAATACAATGTAGCCTTCATATCTTAATGCTTTTAAATTTGTTCTTGCCTTATATTTATTTATAACTAAAAAATTATGTAATTTCTTTTTTTTTTCATTTTTAATTTTTGGAGACAGGGTCCCACTCTGTTACCCAGGCTGGAGTACAGTGGCTCCATCATGGCCCACTTCAGCCTCCAACTCCTGGGCTCAAGTGATCCTACCACCTCAGCCTCCTGAGTAGCTTAGACTAAAGGTACACACCACCACACCCAGCTAATTTTAAAATTTTTTGTAGAGATGGGAGTCTCACTGTGTTGCCCAGGCTGGCCTTGAACTCCTGGCCTCAAGCTATCTTCCTGCCTCAGCCTCCCAATGTACTAGGATTATGGGTGTGAGCCACTGTGCCTGGCCAAGTTTTGTAATTTCAATTCTAATAGGATATATTCCAATAAAATCTGATCTCCTTAACATTTTCTTAAAATTTCTTGCTTTAAATTTGTTTATAACTAGAAGTTTTTGTCTTTTTTTTTTTCTTGTAAATGTGTCTCTTATTCCCAGCCTGCTTCTGTAAGAATTTTGTACTCCGGTTCCATTTTAAAACAAAAGAATTACAAAGCTGAAAAGCTGAGAATATTTCTGTGGAGAGAATCAACTTGGAAGCTATTTCATCTTTTTATTTCCAAATAAATTTTTCCCTAAGTCTCTTTTAGGGTCTTACATGATACAGTATATTGATTCATGGCATTAATATGATGTAATGTAACTTTTATATAGTGTCTAATAATTATTCAAACTGTGTGTAATTATCAGGATAACAAATATACATGGTAATGTATGATTGATTTTATCAGGAAAATAAATTTGTTTTTAGGTTGGTGCAAAAGTATTGTGGGTTTTGCTATTATTTTTAAGTAATAAAAGAAAATTCTCTTTGGAATGCACTTTGACACATGAAGATGTCAGCATCTATTGGATGGAGTTTGGATTTTTAAATGAAATTTATAGTGGTTTTTGGCTTATCATCTACTTTAGAATGTATTCATTTACTTCCTTTATTTTTGTGCTACAAAACCTGATACCATTGCAATTTTTGGCTTCATTGTTTTGAAGTTGGTCCACAGCAAGCAGATATCATTTGTAAAAAGATGCTACAGCAAAGAAAGGCTAGGATTTTGCACTATAGGCTCTTTCCTTGAGCTGCCACCAGTTTGGAGCCCAGCAGGACCACCTGTGCTTACCTGCATTTATGGTGCAACACACTGTCCTGGGTTCCCTGGGTGCAATCCTGTCCCTGTTCTCAGGGAGATTACAGTCTCATGGGTTGACTACTTTTGAATTTTACTTAGAGAAAGGGCTCTAAGTGATATGGTTTGAAAAGGGTAATACATGAAAAAAATAAAAAGCATAGCTTAAGACCAGGAAGAACACAGACTTAAAGATGCATTTTGTGCTACGGTGTATCCGAAAAAGGGGAGAAAGCTTGCTTTGAACCCTGGTGGCAAATTCATATAAATCAAAAGCCAAAGAAGTAATAGAATTGAATAGATTGCAGCCAGTCTTGCCAGCTTTTAATGATTATTTAAGAAAAGCCAGAAATCTAATTTCTACGTGAAAGCTCTTGATGCTGAAATATTGAAACTAATATTTATTTAAAAACTTAGCATGGGTCAAAACAACCAACCAATCAACCAGCACAGTCCTTGGACTCCAAGTCTGTAACTGTTTTGAACTGTGTTATAAAGGGCTACCTACCATAATCAGTTATCACTGAGCAGAACATTGCAACTGAGTTCCTATGCAGAGAATCTTTGTGGTAAATGTTTATCTAATATATACCTATCTTCTTTTCCTTTATTGGTTTTCAAAAAAATTATTTTACTCTTTTAATTGTTCAAATACTGATTTCAGATTTCACCTGCCCCTCCTCCCCCTGCCCCAGGCAATGCCTTTTAGAAAAATGATTAAATGAGCACTGGATACATTGTGTTCCCCAAGGACTGAAGAGATAATTTTGAGTAATAGAAGGAATACAGAGACTGTAGCTGAAAAAATCTGGATAACATCTGAGCAGCTCAGGAGCTATAAACGGAGGTAGAATTTCAGATTTCCAAATTAGTACATATCAGCAGGTATTTATTTTATTAAAAATATATTATGAATTAACTATTTCAGAAAAATAGAAGATGCAATTAATATTTTCTGGATCCCTTCTATGTGCTGGGTATAGTCTATGAGATTTATGTAAGTTATCTCATTCTTAAGTCCTACAGCAAACCAATTAAGTGTTTTCTTCAGTTTTTCACTAGTGATCAAGCTTAACCTAAGAAACGTGTCCAAGGTTACCCAGTGGGTATAAGGCAGACCAAGGATTCTAGCCTTTCAGAATCCAAAGCCTAGTATCTTCTCTCTTGCCCTTTTAGCACTTCCCTATATTAGGAAAGTTTGCCATTCAGACAGTGTAATTAAATTTCAATTATTGTAATTTATCAGTTGGTATTATCACTGTATTAGTCCATTCTCATGCTGCTGATAAAGACATAGCTGAGACTGGGCAATTTTCAAAAGAAAGAAGTTCATTAGACTTACAGTTCCACATGGCCGGGGAGGCCTCACCATCATGGTGGAAGGCAAGGAGGAGCAAGTCACATCTTACATGGATGGCAGCAGGCAAAGAGAGAGCTTGTGCAGAGAAACTCCCATTTTTAAAACCATCGGATCTCATGAGACCCATTCACTATCACAAGAACAGCACGGCAAAGACCCACCCCCATGATTCAATCATCTGCCACCAGGTCTGTCCCACAACATGTGGGAATTATGGGAGCTACAAGATGAGATTTGGGTGGGGACATAGCCAAGCCATATCAACCACAAAGTGAAGGAAGCAGGAACACCTGCTTTAGTAGATTTAGCAAAGCTTTAGTAGATTTAGTTATTTACACTTTATTACTACATACGGCAAATTTCCAAGATTCTACAGCAAACTAGGTTCATAAAAACAGTTCAAATCTCACACATTGAGAGTTCATGACTGATACATGAACAGTAGTAGTAAGTAAATCTATCTTCACTAAAGGGCAATACCAAATTCACAAGGTGTCCAAGATCCTTAACAAAAACATATGCTTGTACTTTGTAATTATCCATAAAACTTTAAAGCCGGTGATGTTTATATTTACTGTTGTAATAAAAGCATTTTGTTGAAATCTCACATATGTATATCTTAGTAGGTTGTGAAATCTGAGACATGGATATTTAAAAAGTGTTATGCATTCAATCTCATTAAATAGTTGAGAGCAGCACAAAAATCAGCTTACTTTTTTTTTTTTTTTTTTTTGAGATGGAGTCTCCCTCTGTCACCCAGGCTGGAGCACAGTGGTGCGATCTCCACTCACTGCAAGCTCCGTCTCCCGGGTTCACGCCATTTTCCTGCCTCAGCCTCCCAAGTAGCTGGGACTACAGGCACCCGCCGCCACACCCGGCTAATTTTTTGTATTTTCAGTAGAGACGGGATTTCACCATGTTAGCCAGGATGGTCTCGATCTCCTGACCTCATGATCCACCTGCCTTGGCCTCCCAAAGTGCTGGGATTACAGGCATGAGCCACTGCACCCGGCTAGCTTACATTTTATAATCATAGACTAGAAGATACGTGAAGACTCCTATTTCTAATTGTAGATTAACAAGAAATGAATATGAATATCATGTTTTCTCAGTTCTAAGTGATATAATATGTTGCTGTCTCTGAAACTGGAGTGTATCTTATAATTGGTAAAGTCTTATCCTTGGTATTGTCCAGGCGGCAGCCTTGATGAAGTTGTCATTGCTCTCATGTGTGCAGGCTTGGTTGTTATTGCAGGTAGTATGATTGCAATGCCTCAAAATTTTAGTTAACAAACAAAGATGCTTTGAGAAAGGAATTTTCCGACAGTAGGTTGGAAGAAGTTCCTGGAGACAGTTGTGGAGCACATTGAGAAATGCTGCATCATCTCCCATCTTGATGGCACAGAGGTTGATGTTACATGTGAAACAAGGCATTGATGACTTGAAGTCAAGTCACTGATGACTTAAAACAGTAGGACTCCGAATATGAAGAAGTATTAAGAATACCTTAACCAGTTTATTTTACTTATTATCTTCCTGTTTTACATGCATATAAAGGTCATATGAGATAAAAGTCTCTATATAAATGAGCCTAATTTTTCAAAAAGACTAAATTTGAAAGTTCATGTGATAATCAATTGAGTCATAGTTTGACAGTATTTTTCTTTGTGTTAAATTAAAAATGGAACATTTAATAAACAATAGCAACTTAAATGTGATCAAACATAGTAGTAAATAACACTTCAAATCAAAATTCAAATCTCAGAAATAATTTATTTTCATCACTAAAATTAGAAACTTAATAGTATTATTTGTTTGTACATACGTATCTTCTTTTAAATTTTTGTACGTTAATTCGTAAATGGCATCCCAAAAGTCAGCAGTGTGTACTAATTTAAATTTGTAAGTAAGATAAAATCAAAAGTAGCAACATAACTGAATGGCCTAAAAATTAATTGGCTCTCACTTGGATTCCGTCTGTAAATATTTCATCAATAATGGCCCTTTCTACTATTTTCAATCTGATTCTTACTTTTTAAAACAGTTGTTCTTTGATCTGTTATTGAATGTATTGACCATGCCTTTTCATTTTGAATCTGCACGTTTAAAATATTACAGTGATAGATATCCTTGAATATTCAGGTTCTAAATTCATGTATAAAATACTGTTATATTGAAAAAGCAAGAAAACAAAAAATCCAAACCAGGCACTTTATTGCGTGATATATTGAAAATAGAGCCAGTGTCATGACATTGGTAAAATATGCAATTGAAGACATAGGATATGTTTAACTTAACTTTCGTGCATAGAAAATCCTTGATAAGGATACATTAAACCATTTCGTAAATTGTAGATATATTGAAGTGATGGAAGCCTCACTCCTGAAGAGATGTTGCATATTTGGAATGATATGGTTGATATATTAAGCAGAAGTTACAAAAAGGCATAAAATCTAGTGTATGAGTAAAAACCAAAAGCAAAAACAAAAAAACTTCCCAGTTTATGAAAAACTCATAAAGTAAAATTCACTTCATTATAGCAATGACTTCTCCAAAGATATATTAGCTGCCAGAATGTGCTGTGTTCATGCTTTTCTGCTGAATTTAAAAGGCAGATGCATAATTGTAAAGTTAAATATCATTTATTTTTTAAACTTTATACTTTCATGCTGCCATTTTGTTTTATGTTTTTTTAGAGAGTGTATTTTACTGTCTTTTAAGAATACAAGAAATATACCTTGTCATAAAAATACCAGAAAAATACCAAAAAAAAGAAAGAGAAGAAATTTATATAGCCATTCAAAAAATTCTTTTTAGTGTTTTAGACTTTTTAGAAATTTACATATTTTCTATACTCTTTTAAAAACTCTAAGCATATATATTTTCCCTTTCTTCTAATAAAAATGATATATTCACCTGAAAATTTTCAAGATACATTTATATCAAGCTTTAAATGAATCACACATGGCAAAAGCCTCTTAGTTACTTACAGGAAAGGAGTCTAAAAGCTGCTTATGTATCTTACTTTAATCAAGCCTATGCATCCCCAAGACACATGGATATTTTTACACATTATTACATTTATATAATCATAAATATGCAATATATTAAAATATATACTTATATAAAGTATACAAATGTCGTATTTTTATAATCTTTTAATAACAAAAATTGTATGATTTATATATGATTTTACTGTTGTGATTTTTAGTTTCAATAATTTTCATATGAAATGGCAGATTACTGAACAGGTCTGTTCTTTCAGTTTGAATTATTCTAGTTCACTTCAACGAAAACAAAGCTTCCTTATGGAAGCATGGTAAATACTCTTGCTTATTTCTTTGAAGGCATTCCATGTCTTCTACTCTTCTTGACAGCATGTTCCTTCTAGGTACCTGTGCACACATCCCAGAGTAATATGCCACCTAGTGACTCTATAAAGAATTCACAATTTTCAATCAATAGTCCGTCATGCATTAAAGCCATTTCACAGAACAGGTCTTTTTCTTTTTTTTTTTTTTTTTAATTATCGTACTTTTTTAGGGTACATGTGCACAATGTGCAGTTTTGTTACATATGTATCCATGTGCCATGTTGGTTTGCTGCACCCATTAACTCGTCATTTAGCATTACGTGTATCTCCTAATGCTATCCCTCCCCCCTCCCCCCACCCCACAACAGTCCCCGGAGTGTGGTGTTCCCCTTCCTGTGTCCATGTGTTCTCATTGTTCAATTCCCACCCATGAGTGAGAACATGCGGTGTTTGGTTTTTTGTCCTTGTGATAGTTTACTGAGAATGATGATTTCCAGTTTCATCCATGTCCCTACAAAGGACATGAACTCATCCTTTTTTATGGCTGCATAGTATTCCATGGTGTATATGTGCCACATTTTCTTAATCCAGTCTATCGTTGTTGGACATTTGGGTTGGTTCCAACTCTTTGCTATTGTGAATAGTGCCGCAATAAACATACGTGTGCATGTGTCTTTATAGCAGCATGATTTATAGTCCTTTGGGTATATACCCAGTAATGGGATGGCTGGGTCAAATGGTATTTCTAGTTCTAGATCCCTGAGGAATTGCCACACTGACTTCCACAATGGTTGAACTAGTTTACAGTCCCACCAACAGTGTCAAAGTGTTCCTATTTCTCCACATTCTCTCCAGCACCTAGAACAGGTCTTTTTCAAAATGCCTTCTATGTACCTGTATATGTACTGTTTTGGATCTCCTCTTTCATTTATATTTCCAAATGTCAATTATGATATTAATATTTGATTTGATATAAAGCAATTTCAACATATAATTTCCATTCCTCCTGAAGTAATAAATTTGATAGTCCTCAATAAAATCCAAGTTAAGTGGCCAAATTGCCTAGAATTCTGGGCAGATTAATCTTTTTCGTGTCTGGAATATAGTTAAGTGCTTCAGTGAGTTAAAATATGTTACAAGCACTAATTCAGTTAATTATGTACCTTACAAATAAGTACTAGGCCTTTTCCCGGAGGTGGAAGTAAGGGGATTGTTCTCTAAACAGCACGTACATTAGTTTTAAGAAAAATGTTGTGTTATAGTATTTATACTGTTGAAGAATGAGAATAAAATATTAAACTGCAGTAAATTAATAGCAAGAACATTATACAACATTTATCCCTGTTGTAAAGTTTGAATCATAAGCAGTAAGCCAAATATTAATTATTAATATTCTAAACTACAGCTTTTGAAACCTATTTCAATGTTATTAAATATTTTAAACTCATGGTGTCTAACATTTCCTGGAAAACCACGGTGTTTTTGTGTACACCCTGGTCAATATGATGGTATGTGTGTGTGTGTATATGAAGCATGCCCTTCTCTCTCTCATTTGTGTAGCAATTATTGATTACCTTGGTTTCCTTAATAATTCTATCATTCAGAAGGACTGGTAATAAAGGCTTGGTTTCTTACTTAATTTCCATGGGAATTGGAAATACCCACAATATTCCAATTGAGGAATTTAACAATTATACATTTCTGTTGTGCATATGATTTGGATTTTGGTATCAAGTTGTGGATTAAGTGAGCAGAAGCTGTAAATTCTTATTATAGAAAGCCCTGAACTCTCCAGCTTTAGCTTTCCTAGCCATAATAGTGGGATAGCATGATGTCTTGTCTACCTCATGAGATTGTTGTAAGAATTAAATGAGATTGGGAATGGGAACTTTTTCTATGGTTTATAACCATATAATTTACATAGAATGTACATAGAATGTAAATTATAATAATCCTATACTATAGTATTTTAGGAATTAGTTATGCATTAGAATGAAGGAATAAACTATTGCAATCAATGGGAACTAGTAAGGTATATTTAACTACTTAAGTCTGTAAGTGAGGAATGTTAATAAATCAGGACCCAACCCTTATTTTGAACTTTCACACTTAAAGTATTTGGGAAATATGGCTGGGTGCAGTGGCTCACGCTTGTTATCCCAACACTTTGGGAGGCCAACGTGGGCAGATCACTTGAGGTCAGGATTTCGAGACCAGCCTGGCCAACATAGCGAAACACCGTCTCTACTAAAAAACAAACAAACAAACATCAACAAAAAAAACATGCACACACAAAATAGCTGCACATAGTGGTGGGCGCCTGTGATCCCAGCCACTGGGGAGGCTGAGGTGGGAGAATCACTCGAACCTGGGAGGCAGAAGTTGCAGTGAGCCAAGATCATGTCATTGCAGTTCAGCCTGGGTGACAGAGACTCGTCTCAAAAAAAAAAAAAGAAAGAAATATTTTAAAATGGGTTTGAAATTCATTTGATTATATAAAACAGGTATTTTGATATTTTCTGAAACTATATGTTACTTATTGTTGGGTATTATGAAAGTTCTCTGTGAACGTTTTCAAATACTTTGGAAAATTTTCCTCTTTGGGGAAAAATGATGAGAACCTGTCCTCAGAGCAAATGGTGATTATTATGTTGTTTCAGACTTGTGTGTTTCCTTTGCAGTATCTTGTAATTTTAACTAATAATTTCTACTGAAAGGAAATTTGTGTAGTTTTTTTTTTTCTTAGAAATTAATAAAACTTAGAGCTATGATGTCTAGATGGCTCCAAACTTCTATATTGCTTGCGGATCAGTTTGTAAAACAGGTTTTCATACTACTTTGAAGAGTTTGAATAGGTAACTGCTTGTCTTTTGTTCTATCCTCTTCCTAAATATGTAGTTAATTTGCTTGATAAGGGCAATTCTCCTCCCTATTCCCCACCTCCCGCCACTTCTCTCTGTCTCTCTGTCTCTGTCTCTCTCTCTCTCTCCACCACCACCCTCCCCACCCTCCCCCCACAAGGCAGGTGGATCACCAGGTCAGGAGTTCAAGACCAGCTCTCTACTAAAAATACAAAAATTAGCAGGGCGTGGTGGCGCACACCTGTAATCCCAGCTACATTACTTGGGAGGCTGGGGCAGGAGAATCGCTTGAACCCAGGAGGTGGAGGTTGCAGTGAGCCGAGATCGCGTCACTCCAGCCAGGCAACAGAGCAATACTCTGTCTTAAAAAAAAAAAAAAAGAAAGAAAAAAGAAAAGGACTGGGCGCGGTGGCTCACGCCTGTAATCCCAGCACTTTGGGAGGCCAAAGCAAGTGGATCATGAGGTCAGGAGTTCAAGACCAGTCTGGTCAAGATGATGAAACACTGTCTCTACTGAAAATACAGAAAAATTAGCCAGCCATAGTGGCAGGTGCCCGTAATCCCAACCACTCAGAAGGCTGAGGCAGGAGAATTGCTTGAGTCCAGGAGGTGGAGGTTGCAGTGAGTCGAGATCATGCCACTGCACTGCAACCTGGGAGACAGAGCCAGACTCCTTCTTAAAAAAAAAAAAAAAGAAAAAAAAAAAAAAAGAGTTGCATTGAGGGAACTGACAAGATGAGGAAGCAAAGACAACATTAGTAGTAGTTCAAAATATGCCTGATTTCAAGTTCAGGCTCTGACGTTTACCAGCTGTGTGATCTTGGACAAATCACGTTACCTCTTTGTGATTCCATTTTAACTTTTGTAAAATGAGGTTAATATTATCTACCTTATGGAATCACTATGAGGATTATGAGTTAAAACGTCACCTGGCACGGGGAAGCACTATGAGAGCATCTGCCTCTCATAGAGTGGCCTGATGTTGTAAACTTTCTCGATCTTTTCTTTTAATTTGAATGTTTATTAAATATGTTTTCATTTTTGTAATTATTGTTTTTCCTCTATGTGTACGTTCCACCTCTTTGCAGAAATTAAGCTCAGTTGCTTGTTGTAGGAGGGGCCACAATGTCTAAAGGAAGTGAAATTGCAGAAATAAATAGAGCAGTTGAATGTAATGGAATGTTGGTTATTGCTAAGTTAAAATCGGTACAGAATATACTTGAATAAGAATTTACCCTAAAGTCATGCAAAACTCCTAGTATTTACCTTAAATTTTTAAGTGGCTAGTCATTTCTGTAGATCCTTTTAATTTCAGAGATAAGCTGTAAATTCAATTGCTTTCAGAAGGATAAAAATGGAATAAAAAATTGCAATAATATTGCATGGTAACTATAATTGTGAATGTGGTAATACCTTGTAATTATAAAAAGACTATCCATACTTGGCACCATGGCTCATGCCTATAATTTCAGCTCTTTGGGAGGCTGAGGCACGAGAATCACTTGAGGCCAGGAGTTCGAGACCAATCTGGGCAACATGGTGAGACCCTGTCTCTACAAAAAATGAAAAAATTAGCCAGGCGTAGTGGTGCATGCCTGTAGTCCCAACTACTCAGGAGGTTGAAGTGGGAGGATTGCTTGAGCCCAGGAGTTTGAGGCCACAGAGAACTATGATTGTGCCACTGCCCTCCAGATTTTAATTTATAGTGCCCTCTGTATGTCTATCCTGATCTTTTGACCTTGTGAGTCAGATCTAGATATATAATATTCTTTCCTTTGACTTGATAAATATTTTAGACTAGATCTAATATTTCTTTCAATCCCTTGAAAATCTTACACATTCATGAGAATTACAAGAACTGTTCTTGCCATCATACTTGCAGGCTTGAAGCCTTCTAGAATTTTTTTTTCAAGTTTTATAACCAAGGTTTATAATACTTGCTAGCACAAAATTGACTAGAAACTCTATGAAGTATTTGTAGAACTATTTTTTTTCATTTGACTTAGAACCACAGAATTTCAATTCTGGAAGTACCTTCACAAAACATTTAGTTCAATAAAAGACACCAGTATGCTCCCCAGAGATACATAGCTGGAAAACAAGATGAAATTGCAATCCCTGGACAAATAATTTCTGACACTGCTAGTTTTCAGGTCTCTCTTTTCTGTTCTCTCCCACAACTTTGGTATCTTTCCTGTATCATTTGGCTTCCATCTCTTCTCCGGTTCCATCTGATGTTCCTGATCATGTCTTTCTAAAAGCATCCCTAGGTTTCCTTTACAGTCTTTTATCAATCCTCTTCCCACCCTAGCATCATCACTGTTCATCATGACTTGGATTTACTATTTTACGGGTCTTTCGTACTTACTGATTATGGTTGTTTAACTTTTCTAAAACAGCGCTTGTTACAAGTTACAAGGTTGATATATTAATATCATATTATTAATGACATTAATTAATGATATTAATATGATATATTAATATCATATCATATATAGAGATATATCAACCTTGTAACTTGTAACAAACAAGCATTTGTTACAAGAGACTTCCGGGGAAGAATCAAGAAGGGACAATCTTAGCCAAGATAACATGGCACAACACTCCATTTCTGAAAATATTGTCCACGCCCTAAAATGATTAGTTCACTAGCAAGTCACGTAACTACACATCTACCACTGAATTACTTGGGGATTTTAAATGGATTTGTGTTAAAGTATTATTTGTTGAGATAAAGCTATATGGAAATTTACAAACATTGGTGATTAATATTTAGATTTCTTCAACTGTCCTAGGTTAAGGAGTACAATAGATTAACACAAACAAAATGATCAAGACAGCCTTATAAATGAGAGAATATGGCTAGAACTTACTAATTTTACATTATTTTGATATCTGTGTGTGTTGTTTTAGATTAAAATCTAAGTCTGTCACTTTAGAGTGAGCTGTCTAATGATATTTTCATATGTGTAACTGCCAGTTAGAGATAACTTGAAGTTCAGTGCAAAGTCATTATGTTTTAAAGGAAGAATTTGTTAACCTGTCAGAGTTTGAAGGTTATTAATGGTGATTAAATATAGGGGAAAAATGGAAAGCCATATTTCAAATGAGGTACTGAAGAAAGCAGAAATGCAGCAGGGATGGCAAAGGAGAATGTTAAATTATTTTATACATTAAGGATTTAGTAATCATGTTTTCTTTACTCTTCTTTACTTCCCAGAGACCATAATTACATTCTAATTTAAAACTTTTATATAACAGCATCAACATCAGATAGTCTGTTGAGTTAAAGGGTATTATCTCAAAATGGGTTGAAATATAACAAGACTAATACTATTTCCTGCCAGGACACAATGAGTGGGCTCTTAGAATAAAGCATATATGGATATTTACTGATGCCTGCCCCCTTCTCTGGGTTGCCTTCTGGATGGTGTTTTCTATACAGTACATTTTGCTTTCTGCAAACTTCTGAGCATACAACATACCGGTGTCTAGATCCTACTGAGTGTTTTGCACTGTAGCAAGCCAGGGAGAGAGGAATAGCCCTGTCTCACATTCCATTGTCTTTCCCCTTGAGGAGTTTACATTCTTATTGAGAGGATGGTAAATGAAGCAACAAAAACAATAACACAAGTAGCTTATTAAGTCAAATTGAGGCATAAACTGTATGTCCTATAGAAGTTTAGAAGAGAAAAGAATTGAGTCTGGACAGATTGGCTAGGGAAAGCACCATGCTGGGATTTCAGGTAAACTTTGACAGTTTTGACAATTGTAATTAAGTAGGTGAGAGAAGGTGGGCATTGTGAGAAAATGGAATTTATATCTCAGGAATGAATGATTGAAAATTTTAGATTAAAATTTTATGAGATTAAAAATATTTAAGAATAAATACATGTGCATGACATAAAAATAAAAATGTATAAATAGTGGGTACCTACCCAGTGACAGAGAAATCCCTCCACAAAGAGAAAATCACTGTTACCAATTCCCTTTCAGAGATAGCCCGTGTATACAAAAATGCGTGTATGTGTGCCTATCTGTCTGTATTTTTTTTCCCTGGAACTGACCTTTTCCCTGAAGAGATACCTTGCTCTTCACCACAGCTCAAGTCAATATATGAAAGTGCTTATTTTATTTAAATACTTTGGCCATTTGCCTATTAATAGACATTTGGGTCATTTCCAATCTTTAGCTTTTACAAATGTTGCAGTAAATATCTTATATCTTTGTGCATATCAATGTTTCTGTGGTATATATTCCTAGAAACAGGAATCTAGGGGCAAAAAATGTATACTCTAAATTTATAGATATTGCCAAATTTCCACAGAGTATCTCCCAAATTATCCCGTATTTCCTCTCAGTCATATATGGGACATCTTGTTTCCCTACAGCTCTGCCTTCACATAGATTTATCAGACTTTTTGATATTTGTCAATGTGAAAGGGAAAAATGTATTTCATTGTAGTTAAAATGTGTGTTTCTTAGTTTCATGAGATTCTAAGTAATATACATAGCACAATCCCTTAAGGACTATTTAAAATATGACATTTTACTAGAAAGATTACTTATTGGATACTTACTGGTTTCAGTGACAGCTACAAAACCATACTAAGGACAAGCTGAATCATGTTGGGTATGTAGGGTGTTAATTACCTTAGTGTTGTTGTTGTACATTTTTCTGGCTCCCACAGCTTTAAACATCATTAAAATAAGTAAAAGAAAATGTAATGGTTCAAACCTCAACCTGGTGCCAAGTGGGCTCTCAGCTGCTTGAATTAATGACTCAGTGAATGAATGGGAATCTTAACCTTTAGAAAGGTGAGATTTCAAGGCAGGAGTGATAAACCTCACGTTCTGGTTTTGTTCTCTGATTATCTAATTATTTTAATTCTCTCTCCACCCAAAGACTAATCAAGGGCAGAATGAAGAAATATGCATTATATTATCCTTAGTGTCCTGAAATAATAAATAATGTACTTTATTGATCAAATGCCTCTGGATTTCATTCTGTGATTTTTTTCCCCTTTCTTTTTATCCACATCTGCTATAAGGTATTTTTAAAATCAATAAACCTGCAGGATTTGTCTTCTTAGTAGAAAAACTAAAACAAAATAAAACCAAAAAACCCAACCCTGCTTATAAAAGAGAATACAGCCAATCCAAACATTCTTAGCATTTTTTCATGTTGTAAAGTGGTGTATTGAGGGAATGTCATCCCCAAAGTAAGGAAGATTAAGGTGGGATTTGAGGTAAATTTCTGCTATTGTAACTGTAATGCAGCATCTCAGTCTCAATAAAAGAACCAGACAGTTCCTGGGGGTGCAGACTCATATAGGACTCATATATTTTATATATATATATATATATATAATTTTTTGGAAGTACCATCAAATGAGTCCAAAATTCACAGGAAGGAGATAAAAGGATTAAAAAGATAAAGGATTAAAAAAAATTACAGCCACACGGTTGGTAATTGGTGTGTGGTTTTCACTAGTATGAGGGGAAGTGAGAGGATGTTTCTTGGCTCAAGCATCTTATTCTCAAACTACAAATGTGTTTACAAATTAAGAGCACACTAATGTATGGCAGCTCAGTCCCAAGGAAGTAGATTTTAGTTTTTAGTGCTCAGAAATGAAGGATTCCCACAAGGAACTTTGCCTACTGTACCAAAATAAAAGGATCATCACAAATAAAGCAATAATTCAGTTACCTGCTCCTGAATAAAAGTCTCTGCCTTATTTTTAAGCCAAGTACAGTGATTTCCCAATTTAGCTTTTTGGGAAAAGCCTGTCAGGGTGCTATGACAATCCTCATTTTCCTTCCTCAAAGGAACTCCCTCGTTTGCCAAAACCATATTCTAGCCTAGTAAGTAGTGAGACTTCATCTTTAGCCACACTTTTAGGAGTACTCTAGAGAGTCTGGGTGTTATTCTTAAGCTATTTATAGCAAAGGGAGTTGAGTGAAAGCTGGGTGCTGTGGTGGTATGGGGGTTATTTTTAGTACTTTCGGCACTTTGTGTTTTTCCAAAACTGTCGGTTCTATGAACAAGATGTAAAAATCACTAGATTTCTTTCTTTACAGTATTGCAGAGCAGTTTAAAAAGAAAGAAAACGTAATATTATCTCACATTTCTAAATATGAGTTTGCTTGCCATTTTTATATTGTTAAACCTATCTTTTATTTTCTGCACAGGCATAGATTGGGCTTAATACCAATATTGGTTTACTGATTAGAAAAGTGATGCATACTAGCAAGAAATATGAACAATATAGAGACCAACAAATCAGAAAATGAAAATCCCGCTTTAATCATCATCAGATGAAATCTCAATGAAGAGTTTTGAGGAGAGTCATACAGACTTTTCTCTGCATATTTTCATTACATATGTAAATGTGCATGCATGCATGCTTATTTTTGACCTAAGATGATAATATATGTTCTTTCCTGAAGGTTTGCTTTTTATTTCCATTTGTCAGTGTTTTTTGCTCATGGTTGCATGCCAATACATGTAGCATTACTAGATTACTTTTTAACTATTTGATGTTCCATTATGACTATATCATAGTTTAGTAAACCAGTTGCCTTTTGATATATATTTGTTATTTCCATTTTTTCACTTAGATGATACTATAGTAATAAATATCTTTATACATGCTGATGCAAATATTTCTACAATATACTCGGAGTGAAATTTTGATATGCATATTTGAAAAACTGAAGCCTTTAAATGAGCAAATTGTCACTGTCATGACAGGCTTTTTAAAGGTAGAATTATTTTAGGAAACCAAGTAAAGCCTAAACCCAGTGGCTATGTTGGTGATAGGTCTCATCACCTCCACATTCAAAATGCCAAGATGCAATAATTTGCCCAATCTCTTGAGTTTTAGAGACATTCTAAACCATCTTTTGTGTGGCTTTGTGAAGCTCTCACCATGGTGTCTCTTAATCTCATTGTCATGGCCATCTTCATCCATGTACCTTCCCCACTGTACCATGCTTTCTCTTAGCCGACAGTGTTTAGGATTAACTGGATAAATGGTTTCCTAATGTGCTTCCAGGTGGAGCTCAGAGAGCAATTTAACCCAGTTGTAATAACCATGTTTTAGAAAGATTAAGCCTATTTGGATTACTTTACACCAAAGAAGGGGATTTATCTGAAAGATCCAGATGAATTTCATGGATCCCATGGGCTTAAAACACAGTCATCCCTCAGAAAAGACTAGAACCAGGAACTGAAAAGCCATATAGAACTGAGGTCACTTCATCTTCCCAAGACCTTGGGGTTTCTCATCTCTGTGTCTCTCTGCTCTCATTCATTTTTTGGATGATCAATTATCTTGACCCATCAAGTGGAAACAAGCCACCCAAGGCCAGCAAGCATTTAACAAGATCAACTGTCTTAGAGTCGTGGTTCCAGATTTCCTAGGACAGAATGTTTTATTGGTCAGTGTAGTCATGTGTTCACTCCTGGTATACTTAGGGAATGAAGGTGAAGGAGCCTGACATTTTCTTCTTATCAATCACTTCCTCCTTCTCAGATGTTACTATCTCAGAGAAGCCTTTCCACCCACCCAAAATGTACCCCTTGTCCATGACTTTTCCTCTCTTGATTTTGTATTATTATTTTGAGGCATTTAATTTTGAGCTACTTTGTTGTTTGTTTTTTTCTCCCACTAGAATATTAGCTTCGTGGTATAAGAAAACATATCTATTATATTCATTGCCATAATACCAGGGCCTGAGATAGGGCTTGATTTCATAGGAGGCACTCAATAAATACATGGTGGGTGAAGACCCAGGTGGACAGACCTAGAAGACACCTCTTTGTCTTGCAGAGGCTGTCTCTTGGGATTTTAGTGGCTGGTGAAATTGTACATTTCAGCTTCTCTCAGAGCTGTTTTGTCCTATATGTACATTTGACTACTTCTCCTATTTGGAGACCATATATTTCACTACCTCTTGATTTAAACAGGGCACGCCTACCTTCAAACTGATTACAGTTTTATTAATTTAATCTCATAGCAACCACATAGGGTGAGCAAGTTAGGTACCATCTTCTTTGGTAGATATATTAACTGAGATGTTGCATGGTTTGTTCAAAATCAAATACCTAGTAGACAATGGAGCTCATTCTAGAACTCATATCTTTGCTGGGGTTCCTTTCAATAATCCCTAGCTCCTAGGATTAATTATTTGCAGTTGACAAGGAACTTTTAGGTCCAACTCAAAAGTACTGTTTCTTCATAAGGTACAACAAAGGATCATGCCAAGAAAAATCAATGGTATTATAGTGTATATCTGCTTTTTAAAACTTCCTGTGGATCGATTTTATAAGCATGAAATTTCTAACAATAATAGTTCTATTTTCAGAGATTTCTATTTCAAGATAATGTCAACATAATTATGACATTTCAAGTATTAATGGTAGTTTCATTTTTTTTTTACTCATATCCTGTTTTATGCTTCCCTTGGTAACAGATCTCTGAAAACATATTATCAGAGAACAAATGCTGTGTTACTCTGCATCTGCCCTCCTTTGGCTTTTATTACTACTTATTTACTCACGGTTAATGGAGAGATTACTGTGTGCCATGTTTAAAGAACTTCGTGGAAACAGCTTGGGTCAGTGAAATGTAGACAACCAACAACAACAACAACAAAATGGAAATGTATAGGCCAAATATTTTCAATAGGCTAAATATTTTCATTAGAAGCCATTGTTTCAATAACTATGGCACAGAGCTTATAATTTTAATCATACCATTTATTTTAAGAAAGTGTAAAAGTTATTAAAATGGATGCTTTTGGTATGTGTCTCATTCAGTAGTAAATATATATTTACTATTTTCTATATGGGACAAGATAACCCCTGCCTTTAGAAGTTTTAAATGCAGAAGAAAAAGTCACATTAAAAAATAACTGCAGAACCATGGTGTATGTTAAATGTGTGTGAGCATTCTTTCTACGTATCTGGCCTAGTGTCTAGTGGATTTCATAGCATATAGAATAGAGTATATAGACGTTTGTTGAATGGCTATATGCATGACTGGATACTTGAACAAACCTCCAAGTGAGTGATTAAAGCAAAAGGCTTGATGAAGAGGTAGGCTTTTAAGAGGCAACGTGGGAGCCAGAAGGCAAGTATTCCAGGCAGAGAGAATTAATAAGAGTTGATTTCCTTTTCCAAGGAAGGAAAAGATAATGAACTATGGCATGAAGCCTGCTGACAAACAGGTAACTGGGAGGAGTTGGCTTTTAAGAATCTTGTATACCTTGACTATACAGAAAAGTCTAGTGTATAAGACTTTTCTTTAGTGGTGGACAAATTTGGAATTCTGTAGAGAATCCATTTCCCTTATCTGTTATCCTTGTTCACCACTGGCCCTTTTCTTTGCCTCACTCAGTTTTAATCATCATCCTGAAATATCTTCTCTACTTCTAAAAACAGCTATCAAGGGACATGTGACCCAACCCAAATATGAAACTATGGTTGGCGGCCCCATGGATAAGGAATAACACAAAATTCAGTATAACCACAGTTGCCCTGCTTAGAGGGAAATGACATTTATCTGAAATTATTTTTGATGTGCTCAGATTTTAAAAAAGAACCTAGAATTTATTCATTACACTAATACATTTTAAATGTATTCCCTTATAAGAATGACTCATCATGAATCACACATTATAGGAGCATTTTAGTCACTGTACACAAATGAAACAGTGACAAAGGAAAATGAAATGTCACCTTGTTTGTTCCATTAAGTGTGGTTTAAAATTCAGATTTTTTTTAAGTTATAGCCTATAGCCAATACGCCATATATTCCAATTCTATCATATTTTTGAAAATCAAATATGAATTTTTAATTTGTGAAATAAGGCTGCTTGGGAATATTTATTTCATTTGTGCAATACCTTATTTTTATGATACAGAAATTAATGAATATAGTTTTTCCATGACATAAATTAATTTCCATTTTCTTCCATAAATTTCAAAAGCAGGCTTCTCATTTAAGCCAGTGAGTGGGGGTATTGTGAATATAATATTGCAATATATACTAAGAGTGACTCTGAATAATCAGGTGGGTTATCTAGTAGATATTTGACTTAATCCCACCACTTAATCCCTCTGTTTTCTGTGCGTATGATGTGATGGTTTGAGGTTCTCAATTGAAAATGATCTCTACTGTCCACTTTAAAAGTATTTTTCATACAACAATCTTAATTAGTATGTTCAAGAAATACATGAAAAATCTAAAACTAGGTATGCATCACATTAAATTGCTGAATTGTTTAACACATCCTTTTTTATATTTTCTCCCCAAATCTTATACGAACTGTTAGAAGAACTGAGTAGCTATAACAAAGGCATTTCAGGAAATACGATAACTATTTTCATTCTGCAAAATGACAGTATCTGAATGAAAAGAAAACTTTTGTTTAGTTGAATGTGGAATTTAAAATCCTACCTCTAAATTTTCATTTCTTTCAAATCCTTCCACTGAAATGTGAATTTTTTGAACATTTTTTTCCCATACAATTTTTCTTGAAGGTGATTGTCAACAGTAGCAATTTCTGGCTCTTGGTGGGTCAGACATTTAGGTTAATGCTTCCGCTGGCTTTGTTTCAGCCAACTGAAGAATTTTGATTGCAATTATTGGGATTACTTTAATTTAGAAAAGTGCCAGTCCCTTTTTGCAAGCATGATTTATTCTCGCATAAATAAAATTAAAAGTTTTTATAGACAGCAGATCTGTTTTCTTGGCTCTGAGGTGCACTATTCCTTAAAGAAGAAGAAACTAGAAGAAAGAAGATGACTTATTAGAGATGAGTCAGACTCCGTTGTGGAAAGCTTTGTCACCCATCAAACCACAGTTAACTGGGTGGATGCATCTTGCTTAGCCCTCTTTTCAGTAGAAGTGGATATGTTTTCTTGTTTATATGATTCACCTTTTCTTGAAGTGGTATGAGAAGATCCCTGAAAAAGGAATCATATATGAACTTGTGTTGGGTATATTTCAGGATACTCAGAAAAGAACGTTCCTCTCCTTGATCATGTCGACTATTTTAGAAGCATACCCTATTAAGTTTTTTATGAAGGCAATATTTTCATGTTTAGCTTGTAAAATTTTATTTAAAAGGATTTTAAAGAAGGAAAGCAGATGAATTGCAGGTGGCATTTCTCTAATTTTTTGCTGTTATATCATTGTAACTACACAACTTGTTCAATGTTTCATGCGTGCTTTAAAATATGTGTGCACTCTTCTGCAAAACAAGCTTTCTGAAGCTTAACTAAGAGGATGCAGATTGTTACAGCTTTAAAGTAGGACTGTCACATTTTTCATCTGCAATTATAAAATCAGTGATTACCATCTTAACAGAAATAATTACATATGCATTTTATAATGGGTTTGATAAGAGAGAGAAATAGTTTGTGAATTCCTGAAAAATAACCAGATAAACTTGTTGAAAGTAGTTTTTAGTCACTCCTAATAAGATGACAAGCATTTTGTAAAATATTTGCAACCACATAGAATTCTTTTTCACTTAGTTGCAATTTGCAATGGCTATCCTCAAAGAGAAAATAATTTGATTGTTATCGAAATCTTGAATGTAAACAACCAGTGTTGTTTCCAAAATACTATTTGTGATTTTTTTTTTAGCTGGAGATTTCAAACAGTTGCTTTGCCAATATTTAGAGCAACCATTGTTTCATTATCATTGCTCACTTAAGGGGCCTCTGTATACAATTTTTTTTTCTAATCATCTCCCCATAGTGAAATGTTAGTACTATAGATCTACTTTTTATCTCTTTATGTAGTATATTTATATCTGTACTTTATGCATAAAAATAATGTGCAATGAATAAGGTTTTTCTTCCCCCAACCCCAGAACCAATATTTGCCCTGTGAGGGGAATTAACACCCTCACCAAGAATGCGTGATGTAGACAGAGCAAACTCCATTCAACCTTGACTGAGGTAAGATCAGTAACAAGCCAAGAAATTACAGCCCCTCCTCTTTATTGCTAAGTTTTGTGGAGGGTAGATAATTTTCTTAGATGTAACATTAGGCTGCCTGAATATTATTTCACTATATATAGCCCACCAGTATGTATTTGGCATATATTCAAAGGGAAAATAATAGTCTCTTCAGATAAGGGGCTTTCAGAGTATTTTGCAATAAAGGACTATTTTGAGACAGGACAATTTCTGTTGGGCATCACCAAATCAGAAATTTTGAGTGAATGTATTTTTCATTGCTATAAAATAGAGAAATGAAAAGTGAGGAATTTCCCTTTCTGGATGTGGCTCATATAGTATATTGGTTTCATTTCTGACCTAAATTGAAAAGCCCACTGATATTGAGTGACTGTGAAACCGCAAACATTAGAGCCCAATAAATTTGGATGTTTCTAAATCTACAAGTGCTATGATTTAAGGCTGCCCGTCTACAATGACCTGTACTGCTAGTGGTAATGCTGAATAGTTTCACAAAAAGAAAAACATGTCTCAAGGAGTTCTGGAGCCATAGCTGCAGTGAGCCCAACTTGCTTCCAGCAGTTGTATGAATATTTACCCAGCTGTGATGAAATTAGGTTTGGTTTTAAGGATCCATGAACGCTTAACAGTGGAGGCTGATTGACACTAGGTGATCCTGCTGGGGATTTTTCTTTTGTGTTGGTTTCTTGCTGAAAAGCTAGGGAAGTACTTTTCCATCCTATAGCATTGGGACTTTTGTCACAAGCCAATAGTTTACCAATTGTGGTAATAAGAAACATGCATTTTCCGCACACTTGAAAATAGAAAATTGCCATTTTAACTGTTACAGCTGGCTTATGGCTATGATTTCAGGCTAATTACAGTTTTCTCACATATACTAATAACGCTAATTTAGAATTTTTAAATAATTACACTCTCAGGTAGAACTGACAAGCTTCTGAGAAGTGAAAACTTTGTGTATATCCTGGAGGAAATTTAGGTTGTTGCAGACTTCATGCCCTGCCCTACAGTAATGAGATGTATTATTTTTCTTGAGTGCCAATATATTTTATGCATAGGACCCTTTGAAGCAACTTCAATTAGAAAAAAAAATATATCTGGGCGCGGTGGCTCACGCTTGTAATCCTAGCACTTTGGGAGGCCGAGGCGGGCAGATCACGAGGTCAGGAGATTGAGACCACGGTGAAACCCCGTCTCTACTAAAAATACAAAAAAAAAAAAATTAGCCGGGCGTGGTGGCGGGCGCCTGTAGTCCCAGCTACTCGGAGAGGCTGAGGCAGGAGAATGGCGTGAACCCAGGAGGCGGAGCTTGCAGTGAGCTGAGATTGCACCACTGCACTCCAGCCTGGGCGACAGAGCGAGACTCTGTCTGAAAAAAAAAAAAAAAAAAAAAAAGAAAAGATATATATATCCTGAAGAATTCTTTGACTTATGGCAATTTAGAACACCCATTTATCTTTTACCGTGTAGTTGACTCTTGACCTTCACAGATTTAACAGGAGAGTCTCAGTGTTTCCCAAGTGATCCAGAGTAATTTGCAATTCTGCTGAGACATGAATATGTTTGGAGTTCTGGAAGGCTGATGCACAGAAGCAATTCGCTTGGTGAACAAACCTAGCCATCCACTCAGGACCTGCCACCCATTGCACTCTGTCCTATATTATTTGTTTGCACCTAGGAAGGAAATTATGTGCTAGAGGGATCCATTAATTTGGGGAGCCACAGAGGTCTCTAGCTTATCTAGTCATAAATATTAGCACTCTGTTGTTATTGTTACTATTCTGAAATATCGGAGTGGTGACTCTTAACACCACCAACTAAAGATTCTAATATGGACCTTCTGAGAATCACTTCCATAGTAAAAAGGTTGTGTCATAAATCCTCAGGTGTGTCAGGGCAGGAAGAAGAAGCAGAGGAAAGAAACCAACTGGAATGAGGCTTAAATATAACAATAGAAATAAAACACCTTAATTTTTATTAAATATTTTAATATATCCAGTGTTACTATATTATAAAGATAAATCTTGTTGATATTCTAATGGATAATGGAATAATTTCTTAAATTAAGTCTGTTACAATTAGATAAATAAAGGTAGATGGTATAAAGGGGCTTGAGAACAATAGTCCATATTCTTCCTTAACTTTCTTCTCTACTAGCTAATCTTATATTATACATTTACCTTTGGAATATAAGACAGCTATTCCCTAAAAATAATTCAGCCCAGCTCATGACAAAATGAACATGCATTACAAATAATGGGGTCAGAAACTGATTCTAGTTTTATTGTGCACTTTGTTCCCTCTTCACCCTCAACCTCCACTTGCTTTTTCCAGTGTTGATAATACTTCCCCCAGAACCCACAGAATTATCTTCTTCTTAACTCTACTTCCCGTGATACTACTAGGCTGTAATGTCCACTAGCTTCATCTTTTGTCTCTGAGAAGTAGTTACTGGTATGTGTGGAGGAGTGTTTTGGTAAAGAAGAGTGCCTAGCCTGAGCTTTAGAAGATTGGAGAGCCTGGAGCCCTTCTTCAGCTGCTCTGTAGAAGAAATAAACCCTCTGTCCAGCTCCTGGGAGGGTGCTGAGTTCTTCTCTGAGTGACAGCTTCCCTGACCCAAACATGATGGGATTCTTCGGGATCACACAGATCCGGTCCAGCTCTAAAGTTCTGAGTCCTTGTAAATTCTATTGTTCTTAGTCACTCCTTCATTTCCACAACCAGGGAGCCGCTGTGCCTTCCAAGGCCTGGTACCAGTTCCTTTTGGTCCAGCCATGTCCAAATTGAGCAGCAAGGGCCTGGGGCAGGCAAGAGCTGAGTTCATGAGAACAGCACTTCTCAAACCTTTAGAGTCCCGGGATCAAGTTCACACACAAGAAATGCTGGAGGAACATTTCAAGGAGTTGCATTCCAACATGATACACTCTGTTTTATGACTTTTGCTGGCTGAGAAGAGCTGTTTGCAGCCCTGAGCAGGCTTTCTTACATCCTCCTGAGGGTACTTGTTAAACATTCAGCCACTCCTCTTAAAATTACCCTCTCCAGGTTGTTCCCTGCCCAACATTTCCCAGCAGAACTTGCTCAGCTCAAAGGTCTGTCTGACACCTACACCCATAACATTATGCATCTTCAGTTATAGCAAAATTTATTATACTTGGTGATCATATTTGTCAGCATGCTTGAAAAGGGCCTATAGCATTCTGGTTGAAAACCTGTGGTCCAAAGAAGTGTTTCTGAAAGCACTGGAACCAAGAGATCACCATCCATATCACCAAATAATCACCATGACCCCCAGTCTCTACTGCATGACAACCCTGCAGTTGGGGTAGCGCAATCTGTTTTTTAATAAGGGCTGCAAACAGTTCTTCTCATCCAGCAAAAGTCCTAAAATAGAATGTATCATGTTGGAATTGCAACTCCTTGAAATGTTCCTCCAGCATTTCTTGTGTGTGAACTTGATCCTGGGACTCTAAAGTTTTGAGAAGTGTTGCTCTCATGAACTCAGCTCTTGCCTGCCCCAGGCCCTTGCCACTCAATTTAGATAGGACTCAACCAAATGTAGCTGCTACCAGGTCCTGGGAGGCACAGCAGCACCCTGGTTGTGTAAATGAAAGAGTGCACCCCATTTAGCATTCTGGTGCCTGCTAAAATTTGGTCGGCTGCACAAAGATGATCACACATACATTCAACAGAGAGGCCTGATTGTGAGAAGTAAGTATGCAACTGGGTCTCTTTAGACCGCAACATGCAGATTAATCTCAGTAAAAATCATTCGAATTGATCACAGCCCATTTTGATTTTAGAAAGAGGTTACTAAGCTCTGGCTGTGTGTCAGAATCAGGCTTTTAAACAATATTCATTCCTGTGTTTCACCTGGAATATTGAAATTCAGTCTAATCTGAGGCCCAGGTGCCTGTTTTAAATACACCTTCCAGGTGTGTCTGCAGCCAGTCTGCAGAGTGTTTGTGAATTACTGATCTGGATGGTGTTTCTCAAACATAAGTGAATATTAGAGTCACCAGGAGGGCTTCTTAAGCCTGATTCCTGGCCCCATTCCTAGAGATATCTTTTCAAGAGGTCTGAAATGGGATCAGGAATCTGCTTTTCTAACAGACTTCTAGGTGATACTGGTTCTTGGACCTCAGCGCTCTGACCTAGAAAACTGCAATACGAACTTCTGAGCTCCCAAATAAATGTCAGGCTTGACTTCCATGAGCTCACCAAGACTTGTACCAATCTCACTGAAGTTCTGTATTTATTGTTATTTTCCTTATTTTTTGAAATAGCTGATATATTCACATAAAAGTTATTAACTTTTATTATGTGAATATTAAAATTATGTGAATATTAAAAGTTAATAGCTTTTAATTATGTAAATATGTCAGCTATTTCAAAAAACAAGAAAAACAAAATGTATAAACAGACATAGAGTAAATTTTCTCTCTTCTGGCCCACAGCCACTGATTTTCTCTCACCAGAGGCAACTAATATTATAGTTAATTGTGTATCTTTCCAGAAATATTTATGTTTACAAAGGCACATGTATATAAATATATACACACTGAACCTCCTTTGTAATTAAAATCCTAGCATTCCCTGTTCTGTACCTTGCTGTTTTCACCTAATATACTGTGTGAATCTTTCCCTTTCAGTATCTAGAAGCCTCCCTGGTTCTTTGTGCGTGGTTGTGTGGTACTCATTGCATGATTGCCTCATAATCTATTTAAACAGCCTCTATTTATGGGCATAATTGAGTTGCCAGTCATGGAGTCCACAAATAACGAGCAGCCACCCAAAGTCCAAAAACATCACATCTGAGCAAATCACCTTATCCTCTCCATTCACTCCTGAAGAGATCGCTTTCTGAACATTGTCCATTATTTGTATTCTCATTGATTCTAAAAACAAAGTTTAATTTTGCTCAATGTAAAATATGATTTTAAAAATTACCATTAATGTATTAAGTGAAGAGTTCTCTTGTGTAAGGAAGGGTGGAGAGTAATATTTATTGAGTGCACCTTCAGGGCCATGTCCTTGGATTGAGGTGTTCGCAGACTCAATGATTAGGAGGCAAACTCTTGGTGGATATGTTCCCCACCCAACCCCCATCCACCACATAAAATAGCATCCGGCTCTGAGAAATTAAGGTGTAGAGCTAGCAAACAGTGGAGCTAAGGTGTTAACTCACTTCTTCCAAAATCCAAAACTCTGTGTGTGCATTCCCTTATGAATGTCTTCAGGTTAGGGGTGCCCAAGGCCATGGGGGCTCAAATCGCACCTTCCGCAGCAGGGTCAGCTTTAGGGTAAGGTGAGGAAGGCACGTAGGGCAATAAACTTACGGAGGCGCCCACTCTCAGAATCACGCCCGTGTGCCCGAAGTGCCTCATTTGCTGTAGTCTAGTCAGCCCCAGTGCCTTAGTTTTCTTATCTATAAAATTTGTACCTATATCATAGGGTTTTTTTTTTTTTTTTGGTGAAGATTAACAGAATTGAGGATTAATAAAATTTAAGCACATAAAATATTTAGAAGTGCATCGCCTATTGTAAGTTCTAGTTAAATTTAGACATCATTAAATTTAGTTTCTTGATTCTTCCCTTATGTAGAACAGTCATAATCTTGATTGAATAAATAGGGTTCCAGATGCTCAAAAATTTAAAAAAGAACAAAGAAAAATTTTGATGGCTTCTTGTGAGCTTCCTTTCATGGACTGACTTAGGAAGATCCTAACATCTCCTTTCAAGTCATCATCTCCTAAAAATCTACCCAACAGAAACCACTGCCTGGGCACCAAGATTGGCTTGTGTCTTGTGGTGGGGGGAAAGGGGGCAGGATTCTGGCAAAGACCAGCTGGTTGCAAGGGGTCAGGCCTGGGGGAGACGTTCTCAAGACTGGAGTCTTGTTTCCTTCTCCTTCAAAAGCAGGGGGTGGGATGGGGGAATCCCAATTCCTTTTTAATGCCAGCTTTTATTCAGTGCCTTTTGAGAATTCCCTCCTTCCCACACTTCCTCCCACTCAATATCCAAAAATATTAATGCCTGAGAATGAAAACAAATTCTGAGGCTTTTAAATAAGTCCTTTGAAAATGTCTATCATGTATCTTATGTATTGGTTTAGACAGTAAGATGATTGGGGGTTGCCTATAGATGGTGTTAATGTAATGTCTAAATGCTATATTGTCACATCTCATATATGCCAGTGCTTAATCAGAACCAAGGCTAACAGATTCATGACTAAAAGCTGTTAGCTGGTATTTGTAAGGCATGTTTTTTTCCTTTTCTTTAAGAATAAATGTTCCTTCAGAGCACGTGAATAAATAAACGTGTTTGAACTTCGCCATTCTTGCTTTTGATAGGAGGAAAACCACCTCACTATGTGTATGTATTTACAACACTCTGGAGTGCGTGCACGTGAGCCCCCAAACATGTCCATATATAATCAATCTTAATTTTCAAAATAAATTGTATTGATTAAACCTCTATTGATGTGTGGGGGTGGCACATAGATCAGTTGGTAACTGACAGCCTCTTCCACCACATGCATCTGTGAAGACAGTCCTAATTGCCATTCTCATTGTGTTTATGCCTAGGCATTTGAGAACATTTTGTGATCCAATGTTTCAGAGCCTTCTGAAAGCCTTTGCTTGGGAAAAGCACACTCAGGCCTGATGACTGTATGCTAGCCTGGCATATATACATGACTGTTGTTTCTGGCACTTTGCAGACATGTTTTCTCTCACCCTTATTGTCTACCCCCACTTTATCTCGGGAGAGCAGCTGCTGTGCATTCCCTTGCTGGTGGTTCTTTGCACATACCTTCTGTGCATGGCATGGTACTGTCGTGAGTATCTTTTGAGGGTTGGTAGATCACAATGTTCATGGTAATGGTGAACCCGTCATATCTTTAACAGATGGCTCAAATGTGAAATTCATGCAAATGTCCATATTGGGTTAGTATCTCAGCATTATTATAAACATTAATGTCAATCATCCCAGTTCTTTAGGCAGTGGTCTCCAAACTATTTTAATCATTCAGTAGTACAAACTCAGCATCTGTACTCAATATAGATCAGTGATTATTAACAGGAGATGATTTTTGTCCCCCAGGGACAACTGACAATGTCTGGAGACACTTGGGTTGCTGCAGTGGTTGGGGAGGAGGGTGAGGAGTGGTACTACAGACATCTAGGAAGAAGGGGACAAGGATGCTGCCAAACATCCTAAATGCACAGGGCATCACCCCACAGCAAGGAATGATCTAGCCTAAAATGTCAATAATGCTGAAGTTTCAAAACCCTAATGCATAGGTTGAACCATATGAAATGCATACAATTTTTAATAATACATATGAGGCTGAGCCATATAAAACTGCAAATATTTTGGTTTGTAAAAATGACAGTTTCATACAGTTCAACCTAATGTAATTATGGATTTCTGAATGAACTGCTGTACAAATAAATTATTTACATTTTAAAATTCAAAAACATTGCTGGGCGTGGTGGCTCACACCTGTAATCCCAGCATTTTGGGTGGCCAAGGTGGGTGGATTGCCTGAGGTTGGGAGTTCAAGACCAGCCTGGCCAACATGGAGAAACCCCATCTCTAGTAAAAATATAAAATTAGCCAGGTATGGTGGTGCATGCCTGTAATCCCAGCTACTCGGGAGGCTGAGGCAGGAGAATTGCTTGAACCCAGGAGGTAGAGGTTGTGGTGAGCCGAGATTGCACCATTACAATCCAGCCTGGGCAACGAGAGTGAAACTCTGTCTCAAAAAAAAAAGAAAAAAGAAAGAAAAAAAAAACCAACATTGACTTTTATAAAGGCTGTTATTCAGAATTTTAATATTTTCTTTTTGTTTGCTTATGGATCGTTTTGCATGTGTCCCATCTTGGTGAGCACAGTTCTAGACTTTTGTTTAATCTGAAGGTTGATGTGACTGCCATCAGTTTACTAGGCTACAGCACTCTCCTACTTGCTCTTTGGAAAAGTTAGGGGTTCCTTGGTGATGTCTAGGGGGACTGGCTGCCTCAGGTAGCACAGACAGACCTATAGGAATTTGGGCTCTAATCTTGTTTGCCATCTCAATTGAATCAGCCTTCCCCTGAAATGCTTAAGATATCCACCCTTCATTTAGATTGCATTGCAAGAGAGTCTTTAGCAGGCAAAATTATAGTTTGAAAACCACTGAAGGAGATGGTAACTTTCTGAAGTACAGGGATTATTTCCTTTCTCTGTATGCTCAGTATGTAGCACATAGCAACTGCCCAATAAATGCTCTTTTGAATGAATTTCAGAGAAAATGTTACTTGAATTGAGGAGGACTTTGAATTATGGAAAGGCAAATTTTTTCTTTCAGTAATACTTTCTGAAAAAAATCTGATTTTCTTAAGGTTCTTAGCCTTAGGCAGGTTTATATGCTATTTTTGTTTTGTTGGCTTATCTGGTGGTATTTATTAAGAACTCATGTGGGTGTGTATTTCTGAACACTTCTCTCTCTCTCGTGTTCTTAAATTTCCTGCAATCAATATGGATTACTAAAAACAAAATACTTCTCCTGCATATGGTTACGTAGTGTACATTGATCTTATGAAGCATGTTGAAGAGATCTGGTGCTTATCTTCCTAGCACTTAAGCAACTGATGAATGTTAGGCTTACCTAGGGAGCTTTGAAAAATCCAGATACCTGATCTGGGGTAGATCCTTAAAATAAGTATTTTTTAAATGGTGTTTAGGTGATTCTAGCTTTCAGTCAGTGCTGACAGCCATTGACTTAGAAGTTAATTATCATTTGTTTTCTACAACTTCTTTTTTAATTTAACTGCCCATCTAGCACGCTATGGAAATGGTCTCCAATATCTATATATTTAAGTGAAAAAAGCAAGACATAGATATTTATTAGATGTATACATGTATGTATATATACATGTATGTATGTGTGTGTGTATAACATGGACATTCACACAATACATATATTCAGAAAATGACTTCTAGAGAGACACACCAAAATTTTTAGTGCTGATCACTTGAGTGAGATTTGGGGTTTGGAGACTCATTAACTGTCCAGTTTGCGTTTTGTTTTCTCTATGAGCATTAAAAACGAGCAAAAACAATAAACTGCACTGAGCCTGCACTCCCTTTTCAATCTACATTTTTTTATTTCTTCATACTAGTCTTTTTCTAAATATACCATGTGGGTCTCTCATTTCTTTTCTACTGCATTGACATAACTTTTTGGAAATCTGTTGTAGAAAATATTAATTTGGCACTGGGAAAAGCTGATTATCTCTATCCTAACAACCTCTTTAAAACGATCCTAATATATTCCTACCACAATGCCTTTTTTGTTTCAAATTCTTGATGGGTAAGCGTATTACACTAAAGAGCTGTTTTGTCACAACGATCTGGAATAATCACTCCTGACATTTTTATGAGTCACTGCAAAATTCGAAGAATGTCTGTTTGATGGAACACACAATAAAAGGGACTCCAATGTATAGAAGCAGAGTATTAGGGATAATGTTATATTTTATAATCGCCTCAGCTGAGATTGATACTGTTTTTAAAGTTGCTACTGATTTCATTGTTCCAATAACATTGATGAAATCATTCGTAGGAAACCAACATTACAGTACTCAGAGAACAATCGATCAAATACGTCTTTTGTATACTGAGGAAAATAACAGTTTCAAAAGGCCTTCTAATTTTTCTGTCAACTGTGTGTGAAGAATGAGTGTATTTGATTTCACTGAGAGGACTTTGTTAAGTAAGGGAATTATGCAAATGAAAAATACCATTAGGATGGGGAATTCTTTCATAGTTGACTTGTTTTGTATTGTCCTGGAGGAGTCAGAGTTTCTGACAAGTTCCATGTAAACCTGGGCTAGCTCACATTACATTTTATTTCTAGATTTTTTTAAGGCTCAAATATCCTTTCTCTACAATCTCTGAAAGAGCTTAAATCCGTTTGGCCTGGTTTTCCTTGATGCAGCATCAGGCAGTCTGGACCAGCTCCCCTTTCTGCAAATAATGTTGGAGCTTTCACATCTGCGCAGAATAAGTGAACTCACAGGAATTAGCATTTGCCAGGTGCTTCATCATTTACAAAATGCATTCTCATGCATTTGTTCCCCACAATAACACGAATGATGTGGGCATTCTATTCCCTCCGTGTTGCAAGGAAGTTAAGTGATTGTCCAAATTCACAGTTTGAACAGATAGGACCAAAATACATGGTAAAGCGACAGGAATCCTTTTATATTGGCAAAATAAAAATAGTTGACAAAGTCTGGTGTGTCTCCTCCCAAAAAGGACTACAGTCATATAGGACAGAACCCACGTCTCTTATTTCCTTGGTAACTGCTGCAGTTTAGCGCATATAGTAGGCTCTCAGCAAGTACTTAATATCTTTCTAAGACACCTAATGAGTTATTTATATACCATGTTATCTTTCTTTCAAAAGGAACTAATAGTTTCCTTCAACCCTTCTAAATTTTATATGTTATTGAAACAACATGTGTATTAAATGCAATTTTCATATCAATAAAGGGCATTTACATGGATTTTCTGAGATGCTGAAGGACAGCTGTGACTATTAATATTGAAAATCAGCTTTGACATTTTTACATGGTTTCTGGGAGTGAAAATGTTAAAAATCCCGTCTCTTTTCAAGATGGATGTTTATAATAGAATCTTCTGACATTTTTCTCAAAATGAGATGCTTCTGTTTACATATGGAAACTGTGCTGTGGTTTTAGACTTAACCAATTTCTCCTACAATTGCCCATGAGAGAACTGTCCTATGGGTTGGAGTTTCTACAAAGAAATTAATGTCAGATGAAATTATTAGAAGGGAAAATAAAGTACTTAATTTAAATAATTTGTTTTGATATCAAATATCACAATGATTTGAATAAGCAAAAACTGACAAAATACAATGCTGAATTATTGATTCAGCTTAGGGTATTCAATGATTACATTGCAAAATATTTCACTTCATGGGTCTAGTTCATCAAGTGAACTGTGGGTTCGTGGACTCTTCATGCTTTTGACGTGATGCTCCCTTTCATCCTTGTACATGTGTCGTCGTGGGAGTTTATGACAAATCAAGTTCACTTGACCCCAATCTCAGTATCCTCCAACCCCCAGACATGATGAAACATATGGTTTTAGTCAAAAGCTTTTATGGTTGTATTAGTCTGTTTTCATGCTACTGATAAAGAAATACCTGAGACTGAGCAATTTACAAAAGAAAGAGGTTTAATGGACTTACAGTTCCACATGGCTGAGGAGGCCTGACAGTCATGGTGGAAGGCACGGAGGAGCAAGTCACATCTTACATAGATGGCAGCAGGCAAAGAGAGAGCTTGTGCAGAGAAACTCCAATTTTTAAAACCATCAGATCTCATGAGATTCATTCACTATCACTAGAACAGCATGGGAAAGACCAGCCCTCATGATTTAATCATCTCCCACTGGGTCCCTCCCACAACATGTGGGACTTACGGGAGCTATACAATGAGATTTGGGTGGGGACACAGAGCCAAACCGTATCAATGGTCTATATTCTTCTGTGGATTACTCTCTTCATAGCCAGGCTCCAGTTTGCTGCTTAACATAGTGTTTCTCAGACTTGCCTGATAATTAGAATTACCTGGGATGGTTGATTAAAATCCCCAAGACGTTTTCTTGGAGACAAGATTTGATTTAGTCCAGGAGATTCTTATTATCAGGAGTCTGTAACCCTTTGGTTATACCACCGAGTTTAGGACAGGACATTAGTAGACCTAGAGATAACTTAGATGGTAGTGGTGGAATGAATAAATGGGAGAGGCCAGAAGGAATAGAATATTTACTCTTGTGAGTATAAGAGCACCAGAGCATTCCTTTAATTTAATACAAGAAAAGACCTGGCCAAAGGCTTGTACACCTTTTGAATAAACCAGTGTGTGTTTATACATATGTGTGCAGATGTAGATGCTTGTTGTTTTTACCTGATATCATTGTTCAGAATGTAAGCATCCCATTTAATCTTACAACAACTTTTATTTTTTAATGGTGGTGACAAAGAGTGTATACGACCACATGCTCTTATTTTATCAGTAGAAAAATGTGTATCTCTGACCATCTACTTTTGGTACATAAATATTATTCTGAAAATTCTCAAAATTCACAAATCTACTGCATATACCAGGAAAGGCTGTAAAAGACTCTCAAATGGGCAAAAGTAGATTACTAGATGTCTTTTTAATGGACCGTTAGGTGATGTCTAGTATACTGTTTCTGGTTATCTAATTCTCTAGAGGTGTGTTCTTTTCATTATCTTTAACATAGGCTATAGAAAACTGACAGGCAAATTTCATCTATGAAGATTCAATTGACACCACCTATCTTTCTTGTAGAAGAGGTTTTGTGTCTTCTGATTCATTTCAGCATTTCAGATTGTCCATGTATGTGTCTGCTATTTGAACTGGTTGTAATATCTTCCCGGTTTCCTCATTAATTTAAGGATTTCAATAAAATCTTTGAAACATGTCTGTTTCATATTCATAGAAGAATCATCATTTTAGTCTTTAAAAATATCCTTTAACTCATATCATCCTTATAAAGCCTTATGAGGATTATAAAATGGATATTGCTATCTCCATTTAGGAGAGGATAGGAATTCAGCCAGTGGATAGGATTAGAAACCTCCTAGACAAGTACGTAGGAACTTGCAGTTATGCTGGACCAGAGGATCTGGAACCCAGCAGGTTAGAGTGTCAGCTCAGATAGGCCAAAGCCAGACAATGGGTACAGATCCAAAACCCGGGTCCAGGTAGAAGGTCAAAGATTTATATAAGCAACAGTTGTGGGCTATAGGGAAGGAGCTGGGTTATAGGGAAGGAATTTTTTTAATCTAGCAACGGAGACAGAAAAGGGCCATGTTCCAAGCAGAAATCTGGCCCAAAAGCATGCATTGGCTACAAAAAAAAAACAAAAAGTCTCAATATGGAACCTTAGCAGTCCCTTTGTGTCAGAGCCATTATGTCATCCTGTGTCAGCAGGAAACAACCCCAGCGTGAGCATTGAAACTAAGCATAAAATTGGAAACACCTGGCTAAACAGAGGCGCTTGTGGGTTGAGGCAGGCAGCAACTCCTGATAACTAGATAAGGACAATGGCCTTCAGCTGGGCTCAGCTGCAAGGAATTGCATTGATTTTTAGGCATGTGGTCTATTTCAGAAAACTGCTCACATTTTCCAAATCCCCGTGGAGCTGACATTTTCTTACTACCCTGATTAATCACACTGTGTTCAAAGTGAAGAAACTTCTCTGCCCAAGGTATTCTTAGTCCTTTAATGGCAGCAGTGCTACCTAGTCTCCCCTCCATCCCTCCATGCTTAAATTATTCTTGAGGTTATGTTTGCTGCCATTCTAATGTGGAAGCAATGTTGATATTTTAGTAGCTTTCATTATCTGCTACAGCCAGAAGACAGTGATGTATTGAAAGTGATTTAGAAAATGGGAGATTTTGTCATTGCTTTTTTGGGGTAGGACTGTCTTTTTTTTTTTTTTTTTCTATTTTTTCACTTTATTTATTTATTTTTTTTAATATTATTATTATACTTTAGGTTTTAGGGTACATGTGCACAATGTGCAGGTTTGTTACATATGTATCGATGTGCCATGTTGTTTTGCTGCACCCATTAACTCATCATTTAGCATTAGGTGTATCTCCTAATGCTGTCCCTCCCCCCTCCCCCCACCCCACAACAGTCCCCAGAGTGTGATGTTCCCCTTCCTGTGTCCATGAGTCCTCATTGTTCAATTCCCACCTATGAGTGAGAACATGCGGTGTTTGGTTTTTTGTCCTTGCGATAGTTTACTGAGAATGATGATTTCCAGTTTCATCCATGTCCCTACAAAGGACATGAACTCATCATTTTTTATGGCTGCATAGTATTCCATGGTGTATATGTGCCACATTTTCTTAATCCAGTCTATCGTTGTTGGACATTTGGGTTGGTTCCAACTCTTTGCTATTGTGAATAGTGCCGCAATAAACATACGTGTGCATGTGTCTTTATAGCAGCATGATTTATAGTCCTTTGGGTATATACCCAGTAATGGGATAGCTGGGTCAAATGGTATTTCTAGTTCTAGATCCCTGAGGAATTGCCACACTGACTTCCACAATGGTTGAACTAGTTTACAGTCCCACCAACAGTGTCAAAGTGTTCCTATTTCTCCACATCCTCTCCAGCACCTGTTGTTTCCTGACTTTTGAATGATGGCCATTCTAACTGGTGTGAGATGGTATCTCACTGTGGTTTTGATTTGCATTTCTCTAATGGCCAGTGATGATGAGCATTTTTTCATGTGTTTTTTGGCTGTATAAATGTCTTCTTTTGAGAAGTGTCTGTTCATGTCCTTTGCCCACTTTTTGATGGGGTTGTTTGTTTTTTTCTTGTAAATTTGTTTGAGTTCATGGTAGATTCTGGATATTAGCCCTTTGTCAGATGAGTATGTTGCAAAAATTTTCTCCCATTCTGTAGGTTGCCTGTTCACTCTGATGGTAGTTTCTTTTGCTGTGCAGAAGCTCTTTAGTTTAATTAGATCCCATTTGTCAATTTTGGCTTTTGTTGCCATTGCTTTTGGTGTTTTAGACATGAAGTCCTTGCCCACGCCTATGTCCTGAATGGTATTGCCTAGGTTTTCTTGTAGGATTTTAATGGTTTTAGGTCTAACATTTAAGTGTTTAATCCATCTTGAATTAATTTTTGTATAAGGTGTAAGGAAGGGATCCAGTTTCAGCTTTCTACATATGACTAGCCAGTTTTCCCAGCACCATTTATTAAATAGGGAATCCTTTCCCCATTTCTTGTTTTTGTCAGGTTTGTCAAAGATCAGATAGTTGTAGATATGCGGCATCATTTCTGAGGGCTCTGTTCTGTTCCATTGATCTATGTCTCTGTTGTGGTACCAGTACCATGCTGTTTTGGTTACTGTAGCCTTGTAGTATAGTTTGAAGTCAGGTAGCGTGATGCCTCCAGCTTTGTTCTTTTGGCTTAGGATTGACTTGGCGATGCGGGCTCTTTTTTGGTTCCATATGAACTTTAAAGTAGTTTTTTTCCAATTCTGTGAAGAAAGTCATTGGTAGCTTGATGGGGATGGCATTGAATCTATAAATGACCTTGGGCAGTATGGCCATTTTCACAATATTGATTCTTCCAACCCATGAGCATGGAATGTTCTTCCATTTGTTTGTATCCTCTTTTATTTCATTGAGCAGTGGTTTGTAGTTCTCCTTGAATAGGTCCTTCACATCCCTTGTAAGTTGGATTCCTAGGTATTTTATTCTCTTTGAAGCAATTGTGAATGGGAGTTCACTCATGATTTGGCTCTCTGTTTGTCTGTGATTGGTGTACAAGAATGCTTGTGATTTTTGTACATTGATTTTGTATCCTGAGACTTTGCTGAAGTTGCTAATCAGCTTAAGGAGATTTTGGGCTGAGACGATGGGGTTTTCAAGATATAAAATCATGTCATCTGCAAACAGGGACAATTTGACTTCCTCTTTTCCTAATTGAATACCCTTTATTTCCTTCTCCTGCCTGATTGCTCTGGCCAGAACTTCCAGCACTATGTTGAATAGGAGTGGTGAGAGAGGGCATCCCTGTCTTGTGCCTGTTTTCAGAGGGAATGCTTCCAGTTTTTGCCCATTCAGTATGATATTGGCTGTGGGTTTGTCATAGATAGCTCTTATTATTTTGAGGTACGTCCCATGAATACCTAATTTATTGAGAGTTTTTAGCATGAAGTGTTGTTGAATTTTGTCAAAGGCCTTTTCTGCATCTATTGAGATAATCATGTGGCTTTTGTCTTTGGTTCTGTTTATATGCTGGATTACATTTATTGATTTGCATATGTTGAACCAGCCTTGCATCCCAGGGATGAAGCCCACTTGATCATGGTGGATAAGCTTTTTGATGTGCTGCTGGATTCAGTTTGCCAGTATTTTATTGAGGATTTTTGCATCAATGTTCATCAAGGATATTGGTCTGCAATTCTCTTTTTTGGTTATGTCTCTGCCAGGCTTTGGTATCAGGACGATGCTGGCTTCATAAAATGTGTTAGGGAGGATTCCCTCTTTTTCTATCGATTGGAATAGTTTCAGAAAGAATGGTACCAGTTCCTCCTTGTACTTCTGGTATAATTCGGCTGGTCCTGGACTCTTTTTGGTTGGTAAGCTATTGATTATTGCCACAATTTCAGAACCTGTTATTGGTCTATTCAGAGATTCAACTTCTTCCTGATTTAGTCTTGGGAGAGTGTATTTGTCGAGGAATTTATCCATTTCTTCTAGATTTTCTAGTTTATTTGCATAGAGGTGTTTGTAGTATTCTCTGATGGTAGATTGTATTTCTGTGGGATCGGTGGTGATATCCCCTTTTTCGTTTTTTATTGCATCTATTTGATTCTTCTCTCTTTTCTTCTTTATTAGTCTTGCTAGCGGTCCATCAATTTTGTTGATCTTTTCAAAAAACCAGCTCCTGGATTCATTAATTTTTTGAAGGGTTTTTTGTGTCTCTATTTTCTTCAGTTCTGCTCTGATTTTAGTTATTTCTTGCCTTCTGCTAGCTTTTGAATGTGTTTGCTCTTGCTTTTCTAGTTCTTTTAATTGTGATGTTAGGGTGTCAGCTTTGGATCTTTCCTGCTTTCTCTTGTGGGCATTTAGTGCTATAAATTTCCCTCTACACACTGCTTTGAATGTGTCCCAGAGATTCTGGTATGTTGTGTCTTTGTTCTCGTTGGTTTCAAAGAACATCTTTATTTCAGCCTTCATTTCATTATGTACCAAATAGTCATTCAGGAGCAGGTTGTTCAGTTTCCATGTAGTTGAGTGGTTTTGAGTGAGTTTCTTAATCCTGAGTTCTAGTTTAATTGCACTGTGGTCTGAGAGACAGTTTGTTATAATTTCTGTTCTTTTACATTTGCTGAGGAGAGCTTTACTTCCAACTATGTGGTCAATTTTGGAATAGGTGTGGTGTGGTGCTCAAAAAAATGTATATTCTGTTGATTTGGTTTGGAGAGTTCTGTAGATGTCTATTAGGTCCACTTTGTGCAGAGCTGAGTTCAATTCCTGGATATCCTTGTTAACTTTCTGTCTTGTTGATCTGTCTAATGTTGACAGTGGGGTGTTAAAATCTCCCATTATTATTGTGTGAGAGTTTGTCCCTTTGTAGGTCACTCAGGACTTGCTTTATGAATCTGGATGCTCCTGTGTTGGGTGCATATATATTTAGGATAGTTAGTTCTTCTTGTTGAATTGATCCCTTTACCATTATGTAATGGCCTTCTTTGTCTCTTTTGATCTTTGTTGGTTTAAAGTCTATTTTATCAGAGACTAGGATTGCAACCCCTGCCTTTTTTTATTTTCCATTTGCTTGATAGATCTTCCTCCATCCCTTTATTTTGAGTCTATGTGTGTCTGCACGTGAGATGGGTTTCCTGAATACTGCACACTGATGGGTCCTGACTCCTTATCCAGTTTGCCAGTCTGTGTCTTTTAATTGGAGCATTTAGCCCATTTACATTTAAAGTTAATATTGTTATGTGTGAATCTGATCCTGTCATTATGATGTTAGTTGGTTATTTTGCTCGTTAGTTGATGCAGTTTCTTCCTAGCATCAATGGTCTTTACAGTTTGGCATGTTTTTGCAGGGGCTGGTACCGGTTGTTCCTTTCCATGTTTAGTGCTTCCTTCAGGAGCTCTTTTAGGGCAGGCCTGGTGGTGACAAAATCACTCAGCGTTTGCTTGTCTGTAAAGTATTTTATTTCTCCTTCACTTATGAAGCTTAGTTTGGCTGGATGTGAAATTCTGGGTTGAAAATTCTTTTCTTTAAGAATGTTGAATATCGGTCCCCACTCTCTTCTGGCTTGCAGAGTTTCTGCCGAGAGATCAGCTGTTAGTCTGATGGGCTTCCCTTTGTGGGTAACCCGACCTTTCTCTCTGGCTGCCCTTAACATTTTTTCCTTCATTTCAACTTTGGTGAATCTGACAATTATGTGTCTTGGAGTTGCTCTTCTCGAGGAGTATCTTTGTGGCATTCTCTGTATTTCCTGAATCTGAATGTTGGCCTGCCTTGCTAGATTGGGGAAGTTCTCCTGGATAATATCTTGCAGAGTGTTTTCCAACTTCGTTCCATTCTCCCCGTCATTTTCAGGTACACCAATCAGAAGTAGGTTTGGTCTTTTCACATAGTCCCAAATTTCTCGGAGGCTTTGTTCATTTCTTTTTATTCTTTTTTCTCTAAACTTCCCTTCTCGCTTCATTTCATTCATTTCATCTTCCATCAGCGATACCCTTTCTTCCAGTTGATCACATCTGCTACCAAGGCTTCTGCAATCTTCGCGTAGTTCTCGATACTTGGCTTTCAGCTCCGTCAGCTCCTTTAAGCCCTTCTCTCCGTTGGTTATTCTAGTTATCCATTCGTGTAATTTGTTTTCAAAGTTTTTAACTTCTTTGCTATTATTTTGAATTTCCTTCCATAGCTGGGAGTAGTTTGATCGTCTGAAGCCTTCTTCTCTCAACTCGTCAAAGTCCTCCTCTGTCCAGCTTTGTTCCGTTGCTGGTGAGGAACTGAGTTCCTTTGGAGGAGGAGAGGTGCTTTGCTTTTTAGAGTTTCCAGTTTTTCTGCTCTGTTTTTTCCCCATCTTTGTGGTTTTATCTACTTTTTGTCTTTGATGATGGTGATGTACAGATGGGTTTTTGGTGTGGATGTCCTTTCTGTTTGTTAGTTTTCCTTCTAGCAGACAGGACCCTCAGCTGCAGGTCTGTTGGAGTTTACTAGAGGTCCACTCCAGACCCTGTTTGGCTGGGTGTCATCAGCAGTGGCTGCAGAACAGCGGATTTTTGTGAGACCACAAATTCAGCTGTCTGATAGTTCCTCTGGAGGTTTTGTCTCAGAGGAGTACCCGGCTGAATGAAGTGTCAGTTTGTCCCTACTGGGGTGTGCCTCCCAGTTAGGCTGCTCGGGGGTCAGGGACCCACTTTAGGAGGCAGTCTGTCCATTCTCAGATCTCCAGCTGCGTGCTGGGAGAACCACTACTCTCTTCAAAGCTGTCAGTCAGATAGGGATATTTAAGTCTGCAGAGGATCCTGCTGACTTTTTGTTTGTCTGTGCCCTGCCCCCAGAAGTGGAGCCTACAGAGGCAGGCAGGCCTCCTTGAGCTGTGGTGGGCTCCACCCAGTTCGAGCTTCCTGGCTGGTTTGTTTACCTAAGCAAGCCTGGGCAATGGTGGGTGCCCCTCCCCCAGGCTTGCTGCTGCCTTGCAGTTTGATCTCAGACTGCTGTGCTAGCAATCAGCGAGACTCCATGGGCATAGGACCCTCCGAGCCAGGTGCGGGGCACAATTTCCTAGTGTGCCATTTTCCAGGCCCGTTGGAAAAGCGCAGTATTAGGGTGGGACTGACCCGATTTTCCAGGTGCCGTCTGTTACCCCTTTCTTTGACTAGGATAGGGAACTCCGTGACCCCTTGCACTTCCCGAGTGAGGCAATGCCTCGCTCTGCTTCGGCTCGCGCACAGTGTGCTTCACCAACTGTCCTGCACCCACTGTTTGGCACTCCCTAGTGAGATGAAACCAGTACCTCAAACAGAAATGCAGGAATCACTGGTCTTCTGTGTCGCTCAGGTTGGGAGCTGTAGACCGGAGCTGTTCCTATTCGGTCATCTTGGCTCCACCCCCCAGGACTGTCTTTAAGTTAAGGCAACCCTTTTCACAACTTTGATCAATTACATTACAAAGGAAAAATGTTATTTCAGATTGGGCCCTGGAATGGCTTCTAAGAAACCACAAATGATGTTTCAAATGTAAAACATTAAAATGACTGGGGTGCTTAATTCCACACCATCATCCAACGTTGCAACTACTGTCTCTATTGGTCTTTAATTTTACCTATGGGTCTTGCAAAGGTAACTCATCATGATTACAAATAAACTTTATCAGTCCTGTCATGAATTTTCTAATTATATTTTGTGCTCAGATACTAACCATTGCTCAGAACTCTAGACTTTATTTAAACTGTAAGACAGTTAATACTAGTATGCTTTTTCCTCAGTCTGATCAGGAGCCTAAGTAGCTAATAGCTTCTAGGTAGAGTACTTCTTTGCTATGGACACATTAGCTTTTTGCATTACATAATGTATAATATATTCCTTTAAAGGATGGAAAACTGTACTAGATATTTAAAAAAATTAGTTGCAATACGACGTAATCATTCTTAAAATAATATACTGTTGCAACTTGACTCATAAGCCAGATTCATTAGAACTCAGCTGATGTAACATATAGATGTTCTACAAGTAAGAGAAATAACCTCTTTAAAGCTGATGCAAAGTAAATAAAATAATATAAGGTCCATAATTATTAACCCAGTCTCCTAGGCATGATTTATTTATGTTGTGACAAAATAGATAACACTTGACAGCTCTAACTACTTTTATTTTTGAGATAACAGATTTTGTAGATTATAATGGCCAGTTGGCTGCAGAAACAGTACTCAAGATAGATTGCTGAGCTAGTCTATGAATCAAATTAAAAAAAAAATAGGACAAAAATTGTAAAATGGAAAAATGATTAAGACTTCTGAGCAAAGTAGGAATTCAAAGAATTCGAAACATGTCACTGTATAATTGGTCTATTAATATGTAAAAATTGTTTTTGATTTTCACTTTTGCCAAGGAATCATGTCAAACAGTTTTTAGAAGGACAAATACTTTCTGTTTGCCAGTCAAAATGATTTGAGTGACAACAATGGGCAGAAACACCATAGTAAGTACTCTAGGGAGTAATACAAAAAATAGAAAAGACTAGGCCTTTGCTGGAGAAGTTTATGACCTAGATGGTCAGGAGAATATACAGACAAAAATTCAATTAAAGGATTGTTAGCATACTGGAATTGTGTGCAAACTGAGCAGGCCTCTTAGAAGATAACTTTTTCATCGCCATATTTTAATCCTTTGAAATGCTTCTTATGTCATGACTTCTTTTCATTCCTATGAATGGATTGGAATGGAATGGAGATGGTCAAAATTTATTTTCTTTTTTAGATTCAATTTTATGTTAGATTTAGGTAATACATGTACAGGTTCGTTAATGGTTATATTGCATGATGCTGAGGTTTGGGATGTGAATGGTCCCATCACCTAGGTAGTGAGCATAGTACTCAGTAAGTAGTTTCTCAACCCTTGCTTTCCTCCCTCCTGCCTCCCCAGTGTCTATTGTTCCCATCTTTGTGTCCATGTATACCCAATGTTTAGCTCGCACTTATGAGAACCTGAAGAATTTAGTTTTCTGTTTCTGCATTAATTTGCTTAGGATAACAGCCTTTAGCTGATCCATGTTGCTGCAAAGGACATGATTTCATTCTTTTTTATGACTATGTAGTATTCCATGTGTATATGTACCACTACAATGGAATTTTACCTCAACAGATCTGAGCTTGAATCTTGGGCCCATCATATACAATAGAGTTACTGGACTTTGTGTTGCTTGTGTTAAAATTGAAACTCATGATCAGAGCATAATATCTCATCACTTCATGACAAAAATTTCAATAATCTAATAACTGATCAACCCTCTAACCCATCTTCCTCATCCTATACGCACACATACACAAACCATCTTCTCTGATGTCATCCGTATTTCCCAGTGTTATCTTTATGATTCTATGCCTTGGTTCTTACTGTGGTCAGGTGTAATAAAATGAACAAGAGAATATAAGCTTTTTGAAGGCAGTGATTTATTATTTTTGCCCGGTGTCCCCAGTATCTAGAACAGGGCCTAGAGCATAGTAGGTGTTGTATATACATTTGTTGACTTATTTAAAATTAGAAAATCTAGGATGAATGCTGAGGCTTGTTCTTAGTTCATTTTCAAGCTCTTGTCTTCTCTGAGAACCTATTTAGGTTATCAGAATTCAGAGTGAGAGGCAGCTTCCCTACTGGCAAAATGAGGAACTGGGGCAAGATAAATGTGTCCAAGGTATTTTGCAGTTCAATTAGCAGATAATGATTTCTTCCTCCTCCAAACCTCTGGGACATATTGTCATTTATCCTTCCTTTTGATTAATGTTTCTACCAGCATTGGGCTATAAGCTCCTGGAGGGCAGGGATTTTGCCTGAACTTGGATTTTGTTTCCTGTAACACCTGTCTAGTGTCTTAATATACAGGACACTGTGAGATATTTGGTGAGTGGATAAACAGAGGAGCTAGTCTATGTTCCAGTAAGTGCCTTAAGCCACAAAAGCAACTTTGTCAGCCTCTTTGCTGGAGCTTGTCATTCTTTCATGTCTCACCCAGGGCATTGGGTCCAGGCCAGGGGCCCCTCTCAGCTCCATAGATATTGCAACGTTGCTTTTTCTTTATTCTTCTTACTTTTTAGCCTACAGCAAGGAGGGAAGCAAGGGTAATATTCTCTTACTGTGTTCTCCAGCATCTACAGAAAACGCTTTTATTATAAAAGGGAAATAACTTAATTGCTCATCCCTAAGGCAGAAGGAAACCAGGTAGAAAGGAGGCTGGGATCAGAGCCAAGGAAGAGATGGGGACGCCTCCCAGTGCTTCCCAGCAACACCACGGCTGGGTTCTTTTTATCATTTTGGGCAAGTCATGAATTATCAAAATGCCTTCAGGCATTGCAAGCCAGAATTGCATATTGGTTTGGATAATTAAAAGCTGTTTCCATCAAAAAAATTTGTATTCAAGCCCTTGGTAGTCTTCAGGTGAAAATAGTCTTCCTGTCATTAAAGTTAATTAGTAAGTGTGTATGTGTGTTTATGAATCTGCAGATAATGGTTTCACAAGCCATGAGATTGGGAATTGGAAGGGAGGGGAAAGTGATAAAGAATCACTATCAGTGTCTAGTAGTCAGCTAGGCTTCTGAGTACACTGTATCCTAAACAGGCCTGATCCTAAGGTTCATTTGGCGTATAGATTCTCATGGCTCTTAGAGATTCTGATTCAGGAGCTCTGAGGTAGAGCCTGGAGTCTAGATGCTTAACAAGTACCCCAGGTGATTCTTATGATGGGCTAAGAGTGAGAAAACCTGCTGTGTGCCTTTCATAGGTATTTGAAGACTCCAGCTTCCTGTAGTAACGTTAGGAGGCTTGTGGCTCAAGGAGGCCAGAGCAGCAACAGTACAGGCCTGCTACGTGTCACCGGGAGCATCTCATCTGCTGGGAAATAGGAGCTTGCTATTTTTTCTCTTTTGACATTTGCTGATACGCACCATGTCATTTGAAGATAGAAGAAGTAGGTGCATTTTACATAAATTATGGGATGACAACACCAGAAACTTCTGGCAGCATGGAAGAAGTTCTTCCATGATATCCTTCTTGCCCCAGGTTTTGGAGTAAGATTTAGCCATGCCAACCTCTAGGGTAGCATGGTGCTAACGTATTTTGGCTACATTTATTCAGTATTTCTGCTGTTCAGGGCTTTGCTAAGCCAGTGAGTCATGCCACTTAAACTGCACAACTTCTCTGAGATGTAGTATTATTCTTATGTTTGTGATGAGATGCATAATAGGAGCAGAGCGAGGTTAAGCAACTTGGCTGAGTTTACACAGCTAGCCAGTGGGGTGGTTATCTGGTTCCTGTGCCTTCCTTTCCCAGTTACCCTTTACTGTCTGCTGGGGAGGGAGGCTCCAGTGGCTGATTTGTCTGTACCCTGGGAGAGTCATCTTGTTTTATACAGAGCACACTTCGGTCTCTCTCTTTCTCTTTTTTAATAATAGTGTCTTACATTGGTCTATATTTTACAGTTTACAAAGTACTTTAAAATGTGCCATCTTGTGTGAGTCCCCACAACAATCCTGAGAGGTTATTTCTAGATTTTGTAAATGAGAGAATTGAGTTTTAAAAAGTTATGACTTGGCCAGGCTTGCAGTTATAGCTTTTACTTTTTATTTCTTTAGCTGTTTTGGGCAAGTAATAAATACACGTGGCCCCAAATTCAAATTGTACAAAGAGTGCATGTTCTGGGTAATCTCGTTTCAGATGAGATGGAGCATGTTCAGGATGGTATGGCCATAGATGGGTAATCTCATTTCATCTTCACAAGCCTACCAGTTTCATAGCTAAGAAAACTAAGAATTGGCTGGGCGCATTGGTTCACACCTGTAATCCCAGCACTTTAGGAGGCCAAGGTGTCTGTATCACCTGAGGTCATGAATTTGAGACCAGCCTGGCCAACATGGCGAAACCTCGACTCTACGAAAAATACAAAAATTAGCCAGTGTGGTGGCACGTGTCTGTAGTCCCAGCTACTCAGGAGGCTGAGGCAGGAAAATTGCTTGAACCTGGGAGGCGGAGGTTGCAGTGTGCCAAGATCGCGCCACTGCACTCCAGCCTGGGTGACAGAGTGAGACTGGCAAAAAACCAAACAGAAAAAACTAAGAATCAGAGTGGGTCAGATAACTTGCCCAAGACCACCCAGAGATGATAAATTGTGGTCCAAGATTCAAAGCCAGAGCAGCTGCATTCCAAAGCTCTTTCCACGGAACGTGGCTCTACAGTATTTTCCTTAGTGTGCAACAATCAAGGAGGCTATTTTTCACAGAGGTTTTAAGAAGAGCATTGTCTCCCTTCTCCTTAGGAAAAAGAAAATTCTGCTTTGTGATCCCTTTAGTGACAGCTAAACCTACATATTTGGAGTGTTGGTGCATTTTTTAAAAAAATACAAAGTAGGGTCTTGCTATGTTGCCCAGACTAGCGTGCAGTGGCTATTCACAGGCACAATCATAGTTCATAGCAGCCTTGAATTCCTGGGCTCAAGTGATCCTCTGGGTAACTGGGATCATAGGAGCTCACTACTACTCCTAATTTTTTTTTCCTCCATTTTCTGATGGGAGTGGTTAGAGGTGGTGAGAAAATATTTGGCAAAACAGCAGCCTCATTATTTTGTCTACAGGAGTAAGTTGCTACAGTCTTTCAAAATATTAGACACTTGGCTAATTAAAGTAGGACGTTACAGTGAAAACCAGGCTTGAAGCTGCTCTACTGATGCCAATCTTGTGGTTTTCCCACCACTCTGTCCCTCTCTCTTCCAAGGGTGCTGTCAGTAGTTTTAAATCTGTTAAATGAGATTTCCCAGAACAGATCCTGGCTCCCAATACCTGTGCCCTCAGTCCCATGGATTTGTGTTACAAGTAGGTTTTTCTTCTATTTCAGCCAAGGTTCTCGATACCTTTTTCTCTTTTTGGGGGCTACTGTTATAAACATTTGATGACCGTTCTTCCTTTACATCTTCATTGTTATGGAATTGAGTCCTCGGATGACTGTTGGAGGGAGGTGACCTGCACATAAATTTCACCTCTTCCTTGGCCACACTTAGTAGGTCCCTACCATGTTCTCCATTATTCTATCCCCTATAAATAGGGATCACAATTCCCTGTTTATTACATTATCCCTGCCCCTGTCAATTTTGTTCAAAGCATTGACCACAACTGGTAGTGACACACTGATTTATTTGCTTGAGGTCATCTATCTCCCTTACTAGATTGCAAGCTCTGGATTATAAGAGAATGCATTTATTTGGTGTTTATCCAGCACTTAGCCCCGTGCCTGGTACGTAGTTGGTTCCAAAAGATAACAATGGAATGAATAGTTTTTACTAGTATAATGACATGTTTTTAGCTTTTAATGTTTATCAGTTTGTTTGCTTCTGGTTTTCTCTATTTAGCTGCTTTCTTTGATTTCTAACTCTAAGCAAGGTAGAATATGAGGAAAGACCAATTTCTCATGTTCCAAGGCTGTAACCATGAATCCTGGTGGCACTTGAGTAAGGATGGAACTTGATGTTGAAGGAGATGATGGTGGCTCTAAAATACCCTGCTGGTTAACTACTATAATATACAACAGCTTCAAGTAAATCCCAGGCACAGATATTTTAATAATGATTTATAATTACACTAAAGCACTTTATTACAGTAAACTAATCATTATTTTGGGCCTTGTCTATCACTGCTTTATTTTGAAAACTTATTTCCCTTCTCGTAGGCCAGAAAAGTTCCTGTGTAATCATGAAGATCCTCTTTCTGCTTATAGCATTTCTTATAAAATTGTGATTTTTGCCTGGAGGTTCTTCGTTTCGTGCTAGGCCAGCACAGACCCTGCTGAATGTGCAGGGGCTAGAACCGCTGGGGAGTGCTTATGGTCAATGCTTCCTGCAGTCTCAGTTCATTCCCTAAGTAATAAGAACACTGGAAAGTATTTGCTAAGTTGATTTAATAATTTCTGCCCTTGTTTTCCTATGATATCAGGTACCTTTTGGAAATATCTGTACCTGCATCACCGCAAAATGTCTAATATAATACATTACCTATATAGTTTCCTGATCAGAACTTCTTATAGTATAGCTCTAGTATTCCTACATATTATTAAGCCTATTTAGCCTTAAGTGCAACATATTCACATTTATTTATCCAATGGCAATAGTGTATGTAAATTTTGGCAATAGTATTTTTTAAAAAAATTATCAGTTTTATTTAGAGCCTAGAGATCTAGTTAGTTATCAACCAAAGACACAACTCTCTACAATAAAATTTGTCATTTTATATGAAATATGAGAGAAACAGCTTATTTGGTATACTTTTATGTGTTTATTTTTATTAAATCACTTGATTCAGATAAGTTGACATAGAAGCAACATATTCAACATAGAAGAAACATATTCACTAGTATTTTATCCTTTAGCGGTTCTATTTTCTTCTTCCTATGTTCTTCATTAGGAGAACATTTAATGCCAATCTCAAAGAAGAAAGTCCCTTGAAAGGACAGTCACGGAATAACGTTGACAAGCAGTGAGGGATAGGGATATATAGGCCATCAATTTGCTTTGTGTTTTTCCTATTTGTTTTGGATTTCAAAGAAGAGAAACTCACTCAAGAAAACTCAAATAGAAAAGAGCTTATTTTAAGGGATATTTAAAGGATGCATATTGGGGGATCCAACTGCAAGATTAATGTAAAGAACAGAAAGCTGATAATAGGTAATTTTGAGAAAGGAGATGTTAGAACTGGAGCCAATAATCAACCAGGTGAACTCTAAGCCCCGTTCACCTGGGCCGTTCTGATTTCTTAATACCTAAACCTTATCTGCTATTACATTTTAAATATCACTCCTGATAGGGTTTGCTTCGTTTTGGAATTTTCATTTTATCTGTCTGCTGATTGGGCTATCCAGTTGCGCCTTGAACAGAGAGGGGGCTAGGGCCACTGACCCCCTGCACAGTAAAAACTCTTGTGTATAATTTGACTTCCCCAAAACTTAACTGCTAATAGCCTACTATTGACGAGCAGCCTTACTGATGACGTAAACAGTCAACTAACACATATTTTGCATTTTTTTTCAGAATTACTTATGGAGGTTTTATTATTTTTATTTTTGAGACAGAGTCTTGCTCTCTCATCAGGCTGGAGTGCAGTGGCTCAATCTCGGCTCACTGCAACCTCCGCCTCCCAGGTTCAAGCAATTCTCCTGCCTCAGCCTCCTTAGTAGCTGGGATTACAGGCGCCCGCCACCACGCCCAATTTTTGTATTTTTGGTATAGACGGGGTTTCACCATGTTGGCCAGGATGGTCTCAATCTCTTGACCTTGTGATCCGCCTGCCTCAGCCTCCCGAAGTGCTGGGATTACAGGCATGAGCCACCGTGCCTGAACTACTTACGGAGGTTTTAAAAAATCTTTTAAGTCCAGGCCTGATGCTTAGAGAAGGTTACAAAGGTGGTCAGGATCTGAGTATCTCCAAAAAGCTCTGGAGGCAGCATTGAGGTTTCCTTCCAGTTGAATCACTGACTCTAGGTCAACTGGGGTACTTTGGGTTTTTTGGGCCATTTTTGGAGGGTGTGGGAAGCCTTTCTCACAGATTTACTAGAAGTGGTGAAGAACTTGGCCTCTGGCTTTTTTGGAGTCTGTCTCGCATCTTTTTTCCCCAGCGAAGGATTTTTTTCCTGCGCTGCCTCTTGTTTGATTTTTGGCTTCTTCCCTGGGCCTTTCCCTGGGGTCTCAGACTTTGCAGCTTTTGGGGTCTCAGATGCTGGCAAGGCCTTTCTTTTCTTCCCACGAGGTGTGCTGGGATTAGGACTCTTTGTTGGAGACTTCTTTCCTGTGGCATGTTTTTGAATCTCTACATTTTCATTAGCTGGAGTCTTCTTTCCTATTGGTACCAGCTGTGGAATTTCGTCTTCGGATTCATTTGTTGCTTTAACTTGGGCTTTTCCTCTGCCACGTTTTTTCTTCCCATGCTCTGGGGTCTGTTCCTTCTTTGATTCAGGTTTCTTTACTGTAGTATCACCACTTTCAGGTGCCACATCATCTTTACTAAGAACTGATGTGGTCTTCCTAGCCTGCTGCCTCTTCTTTCTCCTCTCCTTTTGTTTTTCAAAATTTCTTTCTCTTCGTTTTCTCCTTGCCTCTTTTTTCTTCTTATTAAGCAAAGATCTTTTGGTGGCTTCATCCCAATTGCTGACAAATGAGGAAAAGATGGGAAGAGCAGCCGATTTCTCAGTTTTCACAAACAGGAGTTTCACGCTCTCCCACTTCTCTGGCAATTTTTCTGGAAGTCCTTTGGTGACAGCAACAATGTTTTCAATGATGTGCTCAGTTTGCATTCCAACGTGACCGATACGTATAGCACTGCAAGAACCACTTTTAGAAATGTTTAACACCGTTCCACCTATACAGTCATTGATCTCTCTTGATAAATTCTTGGACAAAAGGTTTACAGATACTGGAACTTTCTTTCTTTGACAAAAATGTCTCCCAATGAGTGAGGGTAAGAGCCGCCTAATTCTGGCATCAGTAAGGAAGAAGTCAAAACTGCTCAGAAGGCGGAGCTTGGCTTCATAGGGTTTATATTCCTTCTTTAGAGTTTGGAGGGAGATAATCTGAGAAATGGTTTTAATTCCATGCTTGTTTAAAAGCTTTCTATAAAACTGTTCTGTCTTTTCAGAAGTTGAATTGGGTTCATCCTTCGTAAATAAACAGATATCTTCTGAATCTGATCGAATACTATGAGGCAAGGTCAATCTGACCTTCAGTTCTTTACTTGGAATTTTCCATAATACCACCATTAAAAATAAATTTTCATTCTCATTCAAAAGTAACCCATAATTGTTTTTCCTGGACTTGCAATGTGTCAAGAGAGCGTCCACTGCCTTTCTAACCTGCTCTTTGTCCAGCTGCTTCCGTGCTGTCGGGGCTGCTGGAGTCGAGGTGGAGGTTGCAGTAGCCGCTGAAGAGTGCGGCACGGAGGCCAAGCCCTCTATCTTGTTTCCTTTTGCATATGTTTTATATACTGTATTCTTATAATAAAGGAAGCTACAGAAATGGTTAAGAAAATTATAAAGAGGGAAACATTTACTATTCATTGAGAGGAAGTAGATAATTATAAAGGTCTTCATCCTCATTGTCTTCAGGTTGAATAGGCTGAGGAGGAAGAGGAGGGGTTGGTCTTGCTGTCTCAAGGGCGGCAAAGGCTGAGGTGGAGGAAGGGGAAGGAGAGGCAGACCCACTCGGTGTAACTTTTATTGAAAAAGGTCCATGTATAAGTGGACTCGCTCAGTGCAAACGCATGTTGCTCAGGGTTCAATTGTTTATATGTAATCTTATTTTAATTCATTAATAATTACTTGTTTCTTACGACTACCTGAGATAGTGCTATGCATAAGAATGTCTGTTAAACATGTTTCCCCTTTCATATGCTATGCATTGCTTTAAAAGATATTAAAAAGATAGGGTCTCTAATTTTTCACAGTATGTTGAGGGCAAATAGTACAGTATATTTAGGGAGAGATTGTTTTGTTATCAATTGAAGCCATATGACTTCAAATTTGGACTCATATTTTACCAACCTTTTCTTTTTTCCTGCTCAACACTAACCACCTATTCTAGCCAAACTTCCCTTATATTAAGACTCAACTCCCTTCAATGTTTCACTTCTTTTTGAGTTTCACTTCTTCAAAAAAGTCTCCCTGGTTCTCACTGCCAACCTAGACTGATATCTCATTAGTCTGAACCCCCATGGATATTAACACCATCAGAACAAACGCCCTCATATAAAGTAGAATCTTGACTGGTAGTTGGGTTTTTATGTTTAAATATCCCCAATTACTTTGTTAACCTTGACAGTAATGACCACATCTTATAATCTTTGTTTCCACCATAGCTACTCACACCTAGATGTATCTTTATTCATTTATTGAGCAATATTGAGCACAACCCATGGATCAATCACTATTTTAGATGCTAGAAATACAAAGATGAATGAATTGCTGTCCTCAATTTTTAATCTCATGAGGGAGGAAGACGCAGTTCAGAGAGGAAAAACACTAATAAAGGTATGAACCTCTTGAAACAAATTCAGATTTCTGGCAATTTTTTATTTTTCCTCATTGAGACACAGCTATGTTTTTAACATTAAAGTTGTTCATGATTCAGCAGTTCCTAAGTGCAAGTTTTTAACGAAAATAAATATGAATCATGTAAATTATGGAAAATAATGCTCTCCCTTGTTATTTCTACTTGGAGTTTACCTTGCAGGAATTCCCTGGGTCTCCTGCAATAGAGGCCACCATTACTGCTATATTCTAACTGTTCCTGCAGCTCTTAATTCTACTTGTTCATTAGCATATATGTAATCCAAATGATAACCCAGAAGTAGTTTTCTTATGGCTAATATTTCTTTGTTCTGCATCAGAATCGTAGTCAGTAATATTCTAAAAAATTTTATTCCCTCAAGGACAATTTTTCCAGATTGCCATAAGGTTTTGAAAAAGTCATCTTCTCATTAAATGAAGAGAGTAAGAATGTCTGAAGCCAGGAAATTATTGATAGCATCCTAGACCAGCAGCAAAATCATATTCCTTGCACTGCAGTGAATAATTGATTTTGCTTAAGAATTTTCTTTTCTCCTGCAGAAAGATCTTTTTTCTATTTCCTCAGTGTGAAAAATAACCCCTGTCATGTACGTCATGATACTTTCCCAGTTGGTGGTATCTTAAACACTTAAAATCAGTAGGGCTTTTTCACTAATTGGATGAACATTTCCTTTTATAATTCTTTATTCTTTAGTTTTAAAAGGCTTTTCAAGGATTATTTGCGTTGTTTGGTGCAGGGGGTAAAAGCAGCTGAAGATATGAGAGTGTTGGTTTTTAGTGACTGCACTAAGACCATTGATGCAAAATGACCCTATTCAATTCTGTTCTTATGGTTTTTGTTTTTATTTTGTTTTATTTACTTCCTTGACTTCTGGGAGATGAAAATGAATTTTTCCTATACAAGATAAGACCCAGACTGGTGTCTGCACATTGTACTTTTTTTTAATTGATGGAAAAGACGAAAGTTCCTGGAAACCTGTGATGTGTGCCTCTTGTCCAGGAAAGGTGATTCCCTGAGTGTTGCCACAGTGAAGAAGGACACTCTGTGCTCTACGGGTCGCTGCTAAAGTTTCCAAAACCTAGATAATTTCAGGATAGCTATTTCAATCTTGACTCGATGTTTACATCAAGAATTGAGACCTTCAAATGTCTCTGAAATTCTGTCATTACCAGAGGCATTTGAATCTCTCTTTAGACAGGAAAATATTCTGTGTACTGCACAATTTGCAAAGTCTCCTCTCTTAAAAAAAAAAAAAATGCCTTTCCCCATTGTCCTGCTGATAGTGCGAGAAAAGTGGGGGGAAGCAGGAGTTCCTTCTGGTACTGGGGGAACTGAGCTTATCCTTTCAGTATTCCATAGGGAGTTGAGGTCTTGTCTCTTAATGTGTGTCATAAGAGGCTGGAGGCCACATGCAGTCATCTGTAAATGCTTTGAAAATAATATTCTGAGACACATGAAGGGCTACTTGCATAAAATAACCCTTGTATTAAGGATACCCTCTGTGAGATACATTAAGTATTTATTTAATCTCTAGCTAATAGCTTTTATTATGTAATTCAGAGACGGAACTTTATTGGGGCAAAGCACAGATTGTACTACTGCTCTTCTAACACAACAGTTACTTTTTAATCTTATAGAATTCACAAAAAGCAATTATTTGGAGCTGCTTTTCGGTTTTGTAGTTGCATTCATTTTCTTGTCGTATTCCTCTTTCATCCTTTCACGGCTAAAAGTTAAAGCCATAGTAACAAAAAGCCCATCTCAGACTGTTTTTTATTGGCCAACATTCTCTTGCTGACAAATTGAGAGTAGAAAGGAGATAAATAAGGATTAAACAATTGTGACCATTTCTATTTGAAATAAAATTGGCTCATGAATATGCCTGCTTAATTTCATACCGGTGTTCAAGTGATATCCAGAGCAGTCAATAACATGGGGTACACAGATCTAAAATATAGTCATAAGAAATAGAAGTTAACTAGACCTGATGAATGCTATTTTCTCCTTAAAAAAAAAAGTTTTCTCACTCTGTAGATGCACATATCACTTTTTCCTTATAAAGCAGAGATAGTCATGTAGTCAAATGGAAGCAGGCAGCCCAAAGCGTGTCTTACAGTGTAGAGGCATAGGCTGGAATCCCAGTGGAGACCCATGTGTGCTTTCACCTCTGATGCTACATTTCTTATTTTATTTTATTTTTTTTTTTTTTTTTTTTTTCTTTTTTTTTTTTTTTTTTTTTTTTTTTTTTTTTTTTTTGCAACCAGCCTGGAGTGTAGTGACATGATATCAGTTCACTACAACCTCCACCTCCCAGATTCAAGCAATTCACATGTTTCAGCCTCCTGAGTAGCTGGGATTACAGGCACCTGCCACCATGGCTGGCTGATTTTTTTTAAATATATTTCACTAAAGACTAGGTTTTACCATGTTGTGGCCAGGCTGGTCTCAAACTCTTGACCTCAAGTGATCTGCCTGCCTGGGCCTCCCAAAGTGCTGTTATAGGCATGAGCTACTGTGCCAGGCTCTGAAGCTACATTTCTAAATCTGTTTATCTGTAAAATAAAAATTACACTATATTTTAAAGAGGATATTTGCTAAACTAAAATCAGCTGACATAGGTGAAATGCTTAGTATTGTACTTGGCACATGGTGGGTAATCAATGACTTTTGAATCAGATCCCTTATATGATTGGCCCCAAAGATAAGTTTATTAGTGGAAGGAGAAAACCACACATATGCCAGAACATTCAAAGGAATACTTTGCCCTTCAGAGTCTTCATGATAGAAAGTACCATTTGTATTCAAGGGATACTTGCCTTGATATGTAGATATATATATGAAAGCTCTATCTACCTGTCACTTACCTATGTGTCTATGCAATAACCTTAATGAATGCAAATATTTTGTAAGGGGAGATTTGACTTCAAAAATGACAAGTTATTTGATACTAGATGAAGGACTACTTCCACTAAATAATATGGTTTTTAAGTCAAAATCAAAGTTATAAAGAGACCATGGCCTTGTGGGATTCATATAATGTCTGAAGACAGCTCTAAAAAATGAGAGATGGTAACTACAGGGGAGTGAGTACACTGCTTCCATGTGGGGATGCTTTGAAAGGAGGTCTGATGCCATTGACTATAGAAGGTTATGTTACGTGTATTATCTCATATTTTATATATCAGGTATCAGTCCTATGAACAATCCTTAAACTTTAGTGAGACTGGTTTTAGAGAATTCATCTAAGAACAAATAATAATTTGATACTTTGCAAACTGATCCACTGAAGCGTTTTATTTCTACCAAAGACTGATTGTTAATAGTTTGTTCTAAGCGAATAATATTCACTATCTTAGAGAAAATAGCTATAAAACCATACTGTTATCATTTTGATTTTTTTGAAGTGCACAATTGCAGACTCTTCCTCAGTCTTTCAAAAACATGTCAAAATGAATCCCGTGAGGGAAAGAACTTTATGTCTTAACTCATGAATCTATGAAATCTGAGTTGACAATAATACACAAAATACAGACATTGTATGAATCCCACAAAGCACACATATCTTTATTCTAGCTTTGCCATTCTTGAACATGTGGCTTTCAGCAAGTTTCTTAACTCTTTTTCTTCCTTGTTTACAAAAAAAATGAGGATACTACTAGTTTATGCCTCAAATAATTGTTTAAAATATTAAGTGAATTTGTACATGTAAAATGCTTTGGTATTTGACACAATATGTGAGCTCATACATACTAGTTGTGCTAGAGTTAGAAGAGATTAATTTATATTAACTTTTTTTTTGCTAGTTATATGTCCTTGGTGCTTCACTATTTTGCATATTTCCTATGTCTCAAGACAAGAGGAATGTTTGTGTTAAAATATGCTTTTGAGGATGTGCACACCAAAGTGTTTAAGGGCAGAAAACTGCAGGGTAGTGAACAGTGATGGTATTTGCTGCTCTATTTACGGCTCTTTTAGATGCCAGTTGCCCTAGAACTACATTGGCAAACTCCCAGCAATAACTAGCACCATTTAGTCCTATAAAGAAAGAGTTGCAACTGATCCAGTGACAATCATTAGACACTTCCTGGGAAACATCCTCAAGATCTTAAGCGATTCCTGGTTCAATCACCTGTTTTATTGTCACATCTGCACTTCAACAAACGAAGAGCGATTGTTTATGAACTCACCATAAATAAAATATTCTACTTCTGCATCCAATTAACTTGTATCTGTCAAAGAATTTATAGATTGTAGGTGGGGGAAGGGACCTTCTATTTTCAAACAGTGTTATTAAAGACCACACAGTTATATTTGTCTTTTTCTTTGTCACATAATCTGCTTTAAGTCAAAGCTAATTAGTAGAGATGTGAAGAGATAATTGTGCTTTCATGATTAGAGAGATTTAAACCTCTGCTTTTCCTTTTGTAGGTAAGTGAACTTGGCATTGGCCATTGCTTGTTATGCTTCCTGTCTGGCTCTTACTCGTGTTGCCATTTTGTGGACTAAAACTCAAGGCCGTTCAAAAATACTGATATGCAGGTGCCATGGATGCTGTTGGAGTGTGTGTCCTAAGAGAGAGGGTAAGTGCTGGTTTTCCATTTTAAACATAGCTCGTGATATCAAGTTGCCCTCTCCCTTCATTCCCTGACTCCAGTCTTCCCCCGAAAGTGGCTCTCTTGGTTTAGTAAGCATCTCTACCCTGCAAAGCGGAAATAATGAAAAATGAGATTCATTTTGCAAGCTTGTTGGATGAGCTTCTGGAGAATAATTTTTACCAAAAGCCTGAAATCATTTGGCATTGTTGGTGTTTTCAATGCATCTGCATCACAGCACATTGCATTTCACATCTGGCCAGTTTGGAATGAAACTTAGAATATCACCAGACTACAGTGATGTAATTGTCATGAAGTGGTTTTTGTAGCTTAGAGAAAAAAAAAATGCTTGGCTGAAAGAATGGTCTGAAGTCCCACCCAAAGTAAAACATTCTAAATTAATAGTTGCCTAAAGACTAGAGTATTATTAGACTTCTATTTAAACAAAATCACAGTTCTGATCAAAGAAGTGTAATTGGAGTTTCCTTTTTAAATATTTGAAGACTGTATTTACTATGTTGATGTTCAAATATTAGATCTATATTTAGAAGGAAGTCTAGAGGCATTTTAAGCTAAATAGGAATGTGGATTCCTATTCAATTCACTATTGGAAAAATACACTGTCATTATAGACTTTTTAAAGTATTAAGTAGCTTTTAAAAAACATTATAGGACTGTTATAGCTAAATCTTTTTAATATCTTCATTGTTCTTAATTCTCTAGGAGTTTAGTAACATTTTGCTTTTTTTGGTAAAATTTGAAGTCTAATTTACTAGTTGGCTATTTCTTTACATTGAGAATAGTTATTACTTTTTCACTCTGAACAATTGAAAATTAAGAAAAATTACACTTAAATATAAATTCTTGATGGTTTTCTTTGCTGTTCTTTTTTTCATTTATTATTGGAAAACAGATACTGCATTAAAGTATTTGTTGAAATATGCCTAAGTGTGTTTTTAGATTGACAGATAGTACCTGGATTCATTGGTTTCCTATTTATTATAGCTTCATCTGGGATAAATGTATAGAAATCTTGTCATTACCTTTAGAAATTTTATTTGAGTGGCTCAATGTTATGAGTATTCTAAATGCTGACCTATTTCATTTTGAGTTTTTTCTAAGTGAATATGTTTAGGTGGTATGATTCTTTTAACTCATAATTATTATGCCATTGTGACACATTAATTTTTGGCAGTGATTATTGTTAAAGTAAACAAATATATACCCCCCCACCAAAGCACCGAGTTTCATACAAGTTTTTAAACAACGGTTTCTTTTTTAAAAAATTGATACATAATAATTGTGTGTATTTTAGAAGGCACGATGTGATGTTTCCATATATGTATACATTTGTGTAATGATAAAATCAGGGTAATTAGCATATCCATCATCTTAAACAGCTACCATTTCTTTGAACAACCCATTTCTAAATGCTGGATGGATGTGTGAATAAATGCCATTTTATAATGGTGGTTATTTTCACAACAAATTAATATATTTCACATTTCATAAATTGGGGAATATGAATTATAAATAAAATATTTTTCCCACGTAGTATTTGCAAAGCAACTGCTTTCACTGCTAATGGGAAAATGTCCTTTTTAAAAAAATTTGGATGTAAGAACTTTCAAGATGAGGCCTTGAGAGAATTGGGCACGAACTTCAGACCTGTGAAATTTTTAGTTTACCTTCTTCTGGACCTTGAATCTTGTAAATTTTATTTATAGTTTATTCATCAGAAATTAAAATCTCAATCAACATTATGCTTTGACCCAATAAACATCATACTACTAGTTTCAAATATCATGGATTTTACTGGGATACTCCTGGTCACACAAGTATTTAATTCTGATTAGAAGCAGAGTCATGTCTGCATCTGCTGAAATCCAGAGCCTTTAATCCTGGCAAAACTGGAGGTTCTTTAGAAGCCTGTGAAACTTAAAGGTAACTTAATATACAGTGAATTGTGTTTATGTTTGGAGTATATGGTTCACATCATAACATGTTTTTAAGTCCCCAAACTTTGGAAAGATGCCTCAGCCACATCTTTCTCTTTAATAGAAGTTCAGAAATAGCCAAAGTTGTTATTCCCAGATAAGCTTTCTAGAGTCACTTTGGGATTTTCTTGAGTGATTTTGTTTGCATTATGTGTCATTTGCATAGTCCTTTAAAGAGTGCTGATGGTAACTGAGTTGCTTCCCTTGTAGAAGTAGAATCATCTTAATAGCTGTTATAGAAGAACAGTACTTTTTCGTTAGTAAAATAATACAACTGGATGGGAAGGAAATAACTGTATTTGCATATATTCCTGCATCAGTGAGCACTCTCATCAGTTTTATTGTTTATATTTTTAAAAATATAAAATAATTACCCACTCCTTTTTTCTCTTGTGTTGTGCTCTTCTGAGAAAATAGGTTTGGGGGGTTTATTGTGAGTATGAATACTTAATTGAGTGGAGAAACTTGATCCAGGTGGCTGCAGAAGCAAGTTGTTTCTGAGGGCTGGCTGGACAAATTTGAACCTGCCCCACACAGTGATATTCGCCATTTTACTGTGTAAACCACAATAGGTTGATCTGCTTGAGATTGCAATATATTTAATTATGCTTGGAAAATACAGATTTGAGGTTTTGTAAAATAAAAAAAAAGAGCTTTTTAAAAATAGTCTAACTTATTTCAGAGTTTTTTAATACAGACGCTGGTAATTTATGGGGTCCAAAAGAAACTGGGTTATTCTGAAAGAGTTGGAGTGAGAGGAAATGAGGACTTGGGATGTTCATTGTACCTCTGGATTCTCCTCTGCCAAAAGGATTTTGTAGCATAAGGAATTGAAGATGTCATAGCTTTGGAAATGCCAGTAAATGTAAGGCTGAATTCAGAATCTTGATCAGGAAGAACTTCTGGTTCTTTCCCTGATGAAAAATATGGTCTCTTGTAATTTCCAGAAGAACAATTGCTAATGCTTAATTTGAACAAAAATTGGTCTTCAAGAACTAAAATATTAAAGACAAAATATATCTTGGTAGATGAAATAAAAGATTAATGTTTAATATAAAATATTAGGCAAATGAGATGAGTGAATTTAATCTGCAAGTAAAATGTCAACTCTTTCAAAAATATAATTTATATATATATCTTTTATGCTATAATTTTTAAAGGTCATGCATTTTATAATTCATGTTGATTAACACTATATATAATAGTTTTATATATTTAGAATTCTAGATTATCTCTATTTAAAGAAAATATTTTACTATAAAAATCACACACAAAAGTGGAGAAAATGATTTAATAAATCCCATCGTGCAAGCTTCAACACTGTGCCATATTGCTATTTTGTCTTTGGGGGTAGAGAGTGCTGAAATATTATAAAATGAATCTTAGATATATCATTTGCTTTTAAATGCTTCATATACATGTCTAAAAAAGGGAGTTTTTTAAGATAATTACAATAATATTGACACATAAGAAAGTTATAATGATCCCTTCATACCTTCTAATCCCTAGTTTACATTCAAATTTCCCTTACTGGCTCACATATGCCTTCTATAGCTAGTCTGAATTTCAATTCAAGTCAGTTTCCACTCATTGCATTTTTTATGTCTCTCAAGACTTAAATTTTAGGACAATTTCTACTTTTCCCTCCTCTCTCTTTCTTGGCATTGATATTGATGAAATTTGACCAGGGGTCCTATAGAATGTTCTATATTCTGCATTTTCCTGATTTCATCTTAGTTGTATTTTTTAATTTGTTCCTCCATCCCCCATACTTCGTGCAAACTAGAAATTGAATCTTGAGGGATTCTATTATTTTAATATTTTCAACAAGAATACTTTGTAGATGAGGTTTTGATACATTCTCTCAGTATCCCAAACATATTTGTTTAGTAACTAATGTCATTTTATTCCACTCTTCAAATGGACTTCTTGCTGCAATATTCAAAAGTAATTAAGTAAAAAATTAAGTAAAAAAGTAATTTCCCCAAGGGGGAAAAAAAGCCTTTTCCTGCCCAATAAGTCTTTATTATAATCAAATCCTTATGGGAGTAAACTTCAATTAATTGATGCATGAAAAATATCAGAGACAAAGTGAACCCTTTAATTCTCTAAATTTGGCTATGCATAAAGAAAGCTGCACCTACCATGCCTGTCATAAACTGTCAATGGCCAGTCAGACTGAACCTGCTGCCTTCACATTGCCCCTGTTGTGAGCAAGTATCTCCATGCTCTAGTGAACTCTTACTGAGACAGATCTGCTATTTGGAGCTTTGATGTCCATCAAGGTTTTACTCCCATCTCTATATTAAAGCATCATGTTTTTAGGTTTTGGATAAACATCCAATGTATGTCTTTTATGAGTAAAACAGATCACAAGAAATTATGATATGTGTTTGGTTTTCTTACAGACCTTGCTGTATCCAATTGGTTCGCTCTTATACTTTTGTATTTTTAACTCAACATCTCCATTACTTCTAGTCATAGGGCTTGACATTCTCACTGCTAGAATCATTCCTTTGGGGCTTTCTGGAAATGTTTATTAAAGAGAAATCAAGGTATCACATTACTTGGGAAAAATAACGCATATATAAGGCTCACTGTCACCTAAACCAAGATGATGATCTCAGTAGGCACTATCCAAAGAATGTCTTGACCTTGGACAAACATCTCATCTTGGAATTTTTCTTGGGCTCTGGACACCTGGGAAATACCTTGTAAAGACCAAATTCTGTTGTAGAAGTGGAGAACTTCAAAAGGAGAATGAGATATCTTGGGATTATTGCCTCTGGTTTCTAATAAACTGAATTATGTTGATAATGCCTATCCCAGGCTCTGTGGTCTGTAGAAGGAAGAGTGGATGAGGACTAAAGAGATACTGAGCTTCAGTCCTGGATTCCAGGCAGTGTAGCTTGGTGATCAACAGCACAAGCTCCAGATTCACATTGGGTGGCCTCTTGCTCATGTGACCTTAGAAAATTTACTTAACTTTCTGAGAAGCCTCAGTTTCTGAATCTGTAAAATGGTATTAATAGTAGACGTTGGCCTTATGGGGCTATTATGAGGATTTAGTGAGACAATCCATATAAAGTGCTTGCATAGTTCTGGTACTTAGGAAATGATCAATAAATGTCACCTCTACTGTTTTATTATTGATCGTAACTAATGGTTGTTCCCTTCATTAAAAACTTCACAGCAAATTCTGGCAGAGAATTAAATTTATAAGTTGCATTTTCTCAACATTTAGATTTCTTTGGCTAATGACAGTTATTTAATTTACAGAATTACTCTTTGTATGCCAAAGTCCTCTAATGATAAACACTAAATTTAAAAAGTTTAAAGAGCAGCATGTCAACAGAATCCATTCAACCTACTTGCTGATTGTTTGTGTACAAGAGTATAAATGGATGGTAAATTACAAATATATAAGTTTATATAAGGTCACATACTGCAGAGTTAAGCATGCATAAGTAATTGAACCAGAGAGTATGCTTGCTTGCCCGCCCTTCCTTCCTTCCTTCCTTCTTTCCTTCCTTGCTTCCTTCCTTTGTTCCTTTTATTTCTTTTCTTTTTCTTTCTGTCTTGTTCTCTTTCTCTCTCTTTCTTTCCCTCTTTATTTTCCTTTCTTTTCCTTCTTCCCTTTCTCCTTCCTTCCTCCTTTCTTTTCTTTTCTTTTTTCTTTTCTTTTCTTTTTTCTTCTTTCTTTCTTTTATTTCTTTCTTTCTTCTTTCTCTCTCTCTCTCCCTCTCTTCCTTTCTTTCCCTTCCTTCCCTCCTTCCCTTCCTCCTTCTTCCTACACGGTCTCCCTATGTTGCGCAGGCTGGAGTGCAGTGGCTATTCACAGGCACAATCATCACGCACTGCAGCCTGAAACTTTTGGCCTCGGGTGGGCTTCCTGCCTCAGTGTCCCCAGTTGCTGGGATTATAGGCATGTGCCATCATGCCCGACAAGAGCTTTCTTTAATGCCAGATATTCTGCCAAATGTTTTACATAGATATGTCATTGAGCTTTGGCAACGATTATATAGTTCGTGCCACTGTTATCCTGAGGACCAAGGCCACACTCTCAGAACACGGAAGATCTAGAATATAACTCAGGTCTGTCCAGCTCTGGAGCCACTTGTTACCTTCCACATAACTCTTTTTTCTAACGTGTTTTCAGTCAAGGGGCTTATTATGGCATCTGTTTGTTAGTGTGATATGTTACCGTGAAGCAAGAGTAAGTATTTGCATCTTGTGGTCCAAGAGTTGCTGCTACAGGGGCTGTAACTATTTGAACTGTCCCTGTAGCTCTAGTACCTAGGCTACCATCAATTCATTCTTGAGGCTTCAGACAGCTTTGTCACTTGAGCTAAAACTTTTCTAGCTGGTCAGAAGTTCTGGTCAAAGTATTTTCTATTATTTTGCTTAAATTTGGGGTATCCTGTAGTCATTTGGGAAGATGTTAAAATGTATCCTCTTTTTTCCCTGCATAATGGACAGAGTCTCACCCTGTCACCCAGGCTAAAGAGTGCAGTGGTGCAATCATAGCTCACTGCAACCTCAAACTACCAGGCTGAAACGATGCTCCTGCCTCCGCCTCCCCAGTAGCTAGACTGCAGGTTTGCGCCACCAAGCCTGGCTATTTTTCAATTTTTTTTTTTTTTTCTGTAGAGTTGGGGTCTCACTATGTTACCCAGGCTGGTCTCACACTGTGTCCTCTTTTACAGGACAAGTTTTTCATTTCTTTTTCATTTCATTTCTTTTTTTTTTTTTTTTTGAGACAGAGTCTCACTGTTGTGGCCCAGGCCACAGTGCAGTGGCACAATCTTGGTTCACTGCAACCTCTGCCTCCAGGGTTCAAGCATTTCTCATGCCTCAGCCTCCCAGCTAGCTGGCATTACAGGTGTGCACCACCACCAGCTAATTTTTGTATTTTTGGCAGAAACAGCGTTTCTCCATCATGGCCAGGCTGGTCTCAAACTCCTGGCCTCAAGTGATCCGCCTGCCTCAGCCTCCTAAAATGCTGAGATTACAGGCGTGAGCTGCTGCACCCGGCCAAGTTTTCATTTTCTAGGTGCTGTTCATTACTTGAAGAAATACATTCACTTTGTCAGCACTGTGGTTTGTCATTTGGAAAGAAAAATACACCCTTTTTAAGAAAGCGAGTTCCCTGTAATGTAATATGCTTTCTATTAGAACTCAAATCAGAATGAGTTTTGTTCAGCACTGATGTTTTCATTCCATCCTCCTCCTCTCACCTCCTGCTGCTCTCGGCCCACTGTCCTCTCTGCCCCATTCCTCCTTGGGTTGTCTCAAAGTCAAAAGCTCTCAGGGTTGTGTTGATTTGGGCTTGCAGAGAATTTACCTGTTGGTAAAGGATACCTTTGAGTATAGCAGCTTCTTTGTTTCTTGATGGTGATTTTTTTCCTACCTTTTAATGTTTCAATTTGATGACGTGGTTGATTAAGTTGGGACTGTAAGGACTTGGAAGGCAGAATATTTATATGGTTTGCTTGCATATCTCAAGGTAGATAGTGCTTTGCAAATGGTAATATTTGTTTAATAACAGGATATAATTACCACAATCAAATATTTAATTGAGAAATATGATATTATGTATGTATGTGACAGATTTCAAGGTGAGAATTCTGGGCCTTGAAGGAAAAATATTAATACCCTCTAGTGCAGTGGTTCTTACACTTTGGCATTGTAGGAATCACCTGAAGTACTTGCTATAAAACGCAGATTCTTAGATCACACTCAGAGAGATTCAGATTAAGGATGAGGCAGGGCCCAGAAACCTGGATAATTTAAAACATTATCCCAGTTGCTTCTGTGCCAGCGATCCTCTTAAAACACTTGGAGAATCATTGTTCTAGGGTGGCTTTGTTATCTCAAAACCTCACTGTATTTTCAATTGCTATTTTAGAGTATCTGCACTTACTGTTGGGATAGAGCCTAGAGTAGGTTAAGCAACTGAATAGCCTTTGCAGCCCTCCTCCACCCACCTCTTTTTGTGCACAAGGTACCTGGTTTCCTCGCGTTACCTGTTTCAGTTATATTCCTAATACCTTCCACGAATTGAAACTCTTTTTTTCTTCATCATGCTTAACTAGCTGTTTCCCGTAAAAGCCAAATTTGAGGTTTGGTATGCATGATTGACAGTTGCTTAAAGTGTTACCCCTTCCCAGAGTTCAGTTTACAAAGCCCAGATGAGTAACTCTTATAGTGAAAATTTAGTTAGTAAGGCAGATTTGGGGAATGGGCATGGGAAGACATGATTTAGGGCAAGGATCATTCTTCTTGGAACTGCTCTGATCATGCAACACCTAAGATGTTATTAAGACCTGACGTCAACCAAGCCAAGGTGGTAACATTTTCTGCTCAATAGTTGATGCAGCAAGAGCTCAGGTAATTTAGTCAAGCTCTTTGGCTTTTGAAAAGTGCCATAGTTTTCTGTTCTATAATAGATGATATTTAGTCAACTAAGTATTTCTGAAAGATGTCAAAGGTAAATATTTAAGCAGTTCTTTAAAATAATTCAGTAGATGTAGGATGGGGCTTGGGGGTGGGGATTGAGAACAGTATGGACAAAGCAGATTGTCCTGGTGTTGATACTCAGTGAAGCCAACTAATGGGTACAGAGTAGTAAATTATACAACACTCTTACGTGTGCGTTTCAAATTTTTACCATAAAACATTAAAATGGGCTTAAAATATTTCACCAAACATGGCCAAGCCTTCCTTTTTGTTATTTTTGAGCTGGCCCCTTAGTAATGTGGCATTCTGATCCTGTCAGTGTCTGGCTCTTCTGTAGGCCTTGCCGTGTAGACATGGTAGCTGAGTATGGAATGGGAAGATGCACCCATGTTAGCAAAATACTGGGTGTTAAGTATCCCTTATGAATGTGGTGTTTTCTCTCTATATCTCTCATATTTTAATCTGGACAGAAATGGTAAAATGAAATTGGTGTTATGTAGATAGTAATTTGACCCCTTGATTGTGATATTGCATAATGTTTCACTTATCGTGTATAGTTTTTTGAAAAGTTGAGCTCTAGTTTTCTTTTCCTTTATTGATGACTTATAAAAATATGTATTATAAGTATAATGAGCACTATAAATCATACTTTATAGACAACTGGTAATTGCTACCTGCAGGTGCCCACATGCAGCTGAATATGAGTTAGCTAATTTTATTTTCGCATGGTATATTATAAATAAGATTCCTGTTACTTTTTAGAAGTGAAGTGTATGGCATTATTCATGACCCTTTTGAGGAAGAACATGCATTTTTGTCAAGTAGCCAGGACTCTAATGAATTTTTATGGACATATTGAGGCTACTAGAACCTCTGAGGGTGAGAATGTGTCTTAATCTGTCTTTTCTCCCCTGCAACATCCTGGAGGACAATATAATGGGTACTTTGACTATAACAACAAATAAATGAACAGTGGTTAAAAGAACTGCCACTTTACGAAATTGTGATTAAGATACTATAAGAAGATAATGTGACTGGACTTTTAATTAATTGCTTGATATGACAAGTATAGATTGAAATCAATCATTTTTATTGAATTAGTGTGAACTACTTATAAAATCTTTATCCTTAACATAGGTATATTGATTGTTTTACAAATAGGCTTGACGGCCACCTTACAATTTTGTATTTTAATAACATACAATAGTAATGATTTGAATGGCAGTTTACATGACAAAATCAGTAAGTCAGTTAAAGACAATGGAATGGGATAGAATGTTGATTGAAAGAGTTAGTGTGTGCATTAAAAATATATTATCATTGGCTATAGTATTATCATGGCAGTAATCCCAGCACCTTGGGAGACTAAGATGGGAGGATCACTTGAGGCCAAGAGTTTGAGACCAGCCTGAGAAACACAGTGAGACTGTGTCTCTACGAAAAATAAGAAATAATTAGCCAGGTATGGTGATGCATACTTGTGGTGCCGGCTCCTCAGGAAGCTGAGGCAGGAGGATTGCTTTGGCCCAAGAGGTCAAGGCTGCAGTGAGCTGTGATTGTGCTGTTCTCCAGCCTGGGTGACAGAGTGAGACCCTGTTACAAAATAAAAATAAAAATAAAAAGGTCATGAAGTCAAAAGATAAAAATAGGCTAACTTCAAACTTGAAGTTTTGTGGTATTCTCTTCAATACACCCAGAGTCAACATATTTACCGAACTGCATGTCACAAACTGTGCTCTGTAAATTGGAGAGTTTTTGTTTTGTTTTGTTTCGTTTTCTTCTGAAATTAGCTTTGAGCTATAAAAGATCAAGAGAATGTGAAGAACAGTTGTTCTAATCATAGAAGGTTGAATATACCCAGTGATTCAAAGACAGAAAGGAGAAAAAGGTCTGGGGGCAGCAAGGTAGCAATGGGGAGGAAGGCTTAGGAAAAACCTTGTGTGAGAACAGAAGATGAGGCAATTTGGAGAGAGAGATTGTGGGTGGATTGTCAGGAGTCCAACGGTGATAATGGATGTTCCAACAAAAGGTAAACATAACTGCAGATAAAACCTCTAAAAATACTTTCTTTTCCTAAGAGACGCTGAAAGTTCTGTTCTCTGAGATACAGGGGTAAAATGAAATTTTGCGGGTGATTTATAGCAACCATATTTTGGTTTTGAGCGAATGGTGCTTTGTATGGTGCATCTATATCTCTGTGTTATCATCTAGGACAGTACTTTTCAAACTTTGTGCATCAAAGTTGTCTGAGTAGCTTTTTAAAACTGCGAAGGGGATCTGAGCATTATTTTTAAAATAGATGGCTACAGTGCCAATCAAATGAACGTTTTTAGTCTGTAAATACTATTATAAAGAATACCAAGCAAAGAACCCTTCTCTTTGTTCCTTATAAGAACCTTGAGAGGCATGTACAGGAAATGTGCCAAAATGAAATAAAAACAAAAGCTTAATAAATCAATCATGTATATGTTGAATTTCCTCCAGCATTTTGCTTTGTACATTTTTATGGCTTATCTCACAAACTCTGAAGTACAAAGTGTGAATCCATGACTGCCTGGGACTTCACTTTGTGTGTTTTCTATTGTTGGCTTTTGGGGTTAAGCATTTTTAAATGTAATTAAGTAGGTACCAGAACAACTACAATTATTTCTGACTATGATATTAAGAAGATTGATACTAGGCACATATTTATTACAACTTACTTGGGCCATTTTTTCTTTTTTTAAAGACAGGATCTCACTCTGTTACCTAGGCTGAAGTGTTCACTGCAGCCTCAACCTCCTGGGCTCCAGCAATTCTCCTTCCTCAGCCTCCTGAGTAGCTGGGGACCACAGGCGTGTACCACCACACCTGGTTGATTTTTTAAATTTCTTTTTTTTTTTTTTTGCTATTTTTTTATTTTATTATACTTTAAGTTTTAGGGTACATGTGTACAATATGCAGGTTTGTTACATATGTATACATGTGCCATGTTGGTGTGCTGCACCCATTAACTCATCATTTAGCATTAGGTATATCTCCTAATGCTATCCCTCCCCGCTTCCCCCACCCCATAACAGTCCCCGGAGTGTGATGTTCCCCTTCCTGTGTCCATGTGTTCTCACTGTTCAATTCCCACCTATGAGTGAGAACACGCGGTGTTTGGTTTTTTTGTCCTTGTGATAGTTTACTGAGAATGATGATTTCCAGTTTCATCCATGTCCCTACAAAGGCCATGAACTCATCATTTTTTATGGCTGCATAGTATTCCATGGTGTATATGTGCCACATTTTCTTTTTTTTTTTTTTTTTTTTGAGACGGAGTCTCGCTCTGTCACCCAGGCTGGAGTGCAGTGGCGCAATCTTGGCTCACTGCAAGCTCCGCCTCCCGGGTTCACGCCATTCTCCTGCCTCAGCCTCTCCGAGTAGCTGGGACTACAGGCACCCGCCACCACGCCCGGCTAATTTTTTGTATTTTTAGTAGAGACGGGGTTTCACCGTGATCTCAATCTCCTGACCTCGTGATCCGCCCGCCTCGGCCTCCCAAAGTGCTAGGATTACAAGCGTGAGCTACCGCGCCCGGCCTCACATTTTCTTAATCCAGTCTATCATTGTTGGACATTTGGGTTGGTTCCAAGATTTTTAAAATTTCTTTATAGTGACAGCATTTCACCATGTTACCCAGGCTGGTCTCAAACTCCTGGGGTCAAGTGACCCTCCTATCTCAGCCTCCAAAAGTGCTGGGATTACAGGCATGAGCCATTACACCCAGCCTGTTTTTGTTTTATTTTTTTTCTAAAGCTGATGTTGTATTCAAAAAGAAAAACAAATTCTTTCTGCAACAAGTCCTTTTCAGAGAGAACTGAACACCAATGGTAGTCTATATAATTTTGGTAAACAGTAAAGATACAAAGATTTGGTACAAATAGGTAGAAAATAGGAGACCCAGGCCCTATTCTCCCACCTGCCTCAGACCTACCTCCCGGCCAAGCAGTTCAACCTTACCATGCCTTGTGACATTCTCCTTTGTAAATTAGGATGATCTATTTTTTTTTCTTTTTGGTCTCAAAAAGTTATGTAGAGAATACCAAATGAGAGTCGAACATGTCTCTTATCTTGGACAGAAAGTACTGTTGCCTTTAAAGTAATTAAAGTTGGATAAATTGAGCCATAATAATATAAAGAAAAGCTAACGTTTGTATAGAAGATTTTCTTCTTGAAGTTGTTTTGGAAAAAAAAAAGAGCAGATTAAATTCCCCCGGAGATGAAATGTTATGTAGGAATCTATGAAGAAATAAAAGTGATAAAGATATAGGAAGAAGATTACATTGAATTTTGCCTGGCTTGTTTTACCAATGGTTTGTTTTGAGCTTATCTTCAGTTGTTTGGAAGCAACCTAATTGCTCAATAGATAGGAAAGGGCCTCATTCACAATTCTATCATCGTGAGTACTACAGAGTCTGTTATGAGTAGGTTGGTTTAATACATGGGAAAGTCTAAGGACATTTTTATTATGCCCCAATACTTGTTTGAATTGGTAAGTACTGCTTGGTATTTAGTAACTCAGGAAACTCTTGGGTTCGATGGGTGACTGGGAATACAGCAAGTAGAGTTCCATGTTGAACCTTGGTAGTATCCGCATCTAAATCATAAATTACTCATCAGGAGAAAAGAAAAATTATTTTTGTTTGAATTTACTCATTCCATATTGAGCTCCATCATATACCAGAAACTATGTTCACCCTAGCTATATAAATTAGAAGCAGACAATTTTGCCATTCTTGACATTGGAAACAAGAGGAAAAAAAAAGAAAAACGAAAAATGCACACACCAGTAATCTGTCCTTAATTTAGACTACATCAGCTATAAGAACGCTTATTAAATGCCTTTCCGAATAGGGATTTGCAAAGACAAGTTAATTATTAAAGACAAGCCTTTGGGAGTCTTATAAAAAAAAATCACAACTAACTGCTGCCTCTGTGCTTGAGGGCTGACGTCTTTTAACTCTTTGCCCCACTTAATGTTATAATTATAAAATTGCAAATTTATTTCCTCTTCTCTTTCCTCTACCCTATATGCTAGAACGTGCAGTAAGATCACAGAAATTTCTAAGTATTAAAAGTTATATCCAGTATTTTTCATACTACTTCATAAAGGCAGTTGTCATAACATTGTTTTGTCCTGAGTCAGACTATTGGCTTTTTGATGGAGCTCCGTTGTGCACAATGCGCAATTAAGCATTGCACTCGAATTCTGAGACTAGCTTTTGTGAATGATGGGCTCTGTATTATTTCAATGAGAACTCAAGCCAGAGGTCAAATAGAGGATACTCTAGAAGTGTGCTTCTCAAACTGTAATGTGTCTACCAAGCACTGATGGATGTTGTCAGCATGCAAATTCTGATTCAGTAAGTCTAGGTGTAGCCCAGGAATCTGATTTTCAATATCTTACCATGTAATGCCAATGCTGCTGATCCATGGACCACATTTTGAGTAGTAGCATTCTAGAACTATAGCATGAGCCTTAACCTCAGGGATCTTACTATAGTTATAGATGATATTGACTTTGAAATGTTAGTCTTGGTTTATAAAACTTTAGAAAAACTTCTTAAAATTGCCCCACCAGTCTACACTACAAAATAATTGTCCTTTGCTGTTGACCTGAACTTTTTGCTACTTTGTGAACATTTCTTAAAGGAGATAGAGTTTCTCTCTTTTACAAAAGAATGAGTGATGAGCGATGACATGTTTTGGCTTGCCTTCTGCTATTAAACTGATCTTTTGTGGAAAAGGTATTGTTAGATTTCTTGGTTCCTTGTAAAGCTAGAGTTGTTTAGCCTTGTAAATTATTTGCTAATCCCTGTAGAATTCATCTTATTCTGTGGTAATGCTTTAGAATGGTGAAACAAATCATTTGCATTATGCTGTATCTATAAGTATTTATATATTTACATCTATATACCATCAAATCTGTGCTATGTCATTCATAGTATTAACTTTATGTGGTAATACTTAAAAAAATCAAATCATGTTCCCAGAAACGTATAACATTCCTGAATTTTAAAGTGTATACTTCTTGAATGTAACTGAGAGAGGATCTTTTACAGTAACTAATAAAAAATAAAACTCAATTTTTTAAAAATAAGGCTAAAATAAAACACCTTACCTTGTTGGAACCAGTTTGCATTCATTTTACAAATATTTACCACAAACTATATGTCAAGCATCAGGTTATACTGTAGAGAGAGAACAGGCAAGTATTTAGGATTTTTATTATTCTTAATCATGAATATTTTAATACAGTGATCAAAAGACAGCACAAGAATGCCTACATTGAGATACATAGAACTATATATTAGCATAAATAATGTTTTTATATAAGCACACATACTCACATGCAATGCCTTCATAGGTCAGATAGGTCAGATGATATATCTCTTAAGCTTGTCTTTCCATATTGAAGTTTATTCTCTTGGTTTCAGTAAAAACACACTTTCCCATTTCCATTCTAATGATTTTCTTCCATCTCTAGTGTGGATACATTTTTTTTTCCATCAGCATGGTTTCCACTTCAAGTAATGGAAATCTTGACTCAAATAGTCTCACATATTGAAGACAGTTATTCTCTCATATAACCGAAAGTCCAAAATCTGCGGGACAGGCTTTGGATCTGGTTGATAGATTAGTTCAGCAATTTCACTAAAGGTCAGGTTTTTTCTGTTTCTATAAACAAAGAAAAATTCCCCAGAAGTCTCCCACCATACTTATCTTTGGCCTTGACTGGGTCCATATCTCTCCTAGTTGCTAGCAGAGGAAATGATATTATCATGATTGATATGTTCTGATCATTTGTAGTAAGGTGGAATGGAAGTTGGGCAGTCAACCACAGTGTCCACTATCCTCTTTCTCTGACAACTTTAAAATGTTAGTATTACCAGAGATTGTGTTTGAGAATCTCTCATTCTTACTGTATACTCTCTGTGTGATTTTATCCAATTCTGTGGCTTAACCACCTTTATGTATAATGATAGTTCTTACATCTCTATATAGCCAACCCATTTTTGGGGGTTGGCTATATAGTTCTTACATCTCTATATAACCAACCCATTTTTTGGGGTTGGCTATATCGAGATATGGGAACATGCAATTTCTCCCTAAATAACTCAACTTGACACTGTTAGCACAATCTCAAATTCAATATAGTCCAAAACTTAGTTTATTAATCTCTTTACCTAAAAGTCCCAATCCCCTACTACCAACTTGGAGAGTCATTTAAACTACAACCCTAAGGGTCATCCATGACCACTGAATGAGTCAGGAACCAAATTTGTTGATTCTTCTTCCTTCCCTTCTCTTGTGCTCATTCTTCTCCTCCTCCTCTCCATGTTGCTGCCTCCTCCCATAGGGCTCTTACTGTTTCTATCTTGAATGTTGTTTTCTAACTGATCTCTCCATCTCCACTCATGCTGCTCCCCACGTGCAATTTCTTCTTCACATTTACTAAGAGAACATCCCAAAGTTATATCTGATCTTGACACTTCCTGCTTACTGTCAGGAACTCCCATTTGTCTAGCAATATTCCTAGCCATTATATAGCAGGACCTTCTAAATCTTACCTCTTTAGCATGTAAATGGGTCCTGCCTTTCCCAGTGCCCTCATCTTTGAAACTTACAGTTCAGTTAGCTTTTCTTTTCTTTCTTTTTTTTTTTTTTTTTTAGAAGGAGTCTCGCTCTGTCACCCAGGCTAGAGTGCAGTGGCGCAATCTTGGCTCACTGCAACCTCCACCTCCTGGATTCACACCATTCTCCTGCCTCAGTCTCCCGAGTAGCTGGGACTACAGGCGCCTGCCACTACACCCGGCTAATTTTTTGGTATTTTTAGTAGAGACAGGGTTTCACCATGTTAACCAGGATGATCTCAATCTCCTGACCTCATGATCTGCTCGTCTCAGCCTCCCAAAGTGCTGGGATTACAGGTGTGAGCCACTGCACCCAGCTCAGTTAGCTTTTCTTATTATTTTCCCCCAAACACACAGTGCCATTTCTTTTTTTTTCTTTTTCTTTTCTTTTTTTTTTTTTTTTTGAGACAGAATCTCACTCTGTTGCCCAGGCTGGACTGCAGTGGTGCCATCTCAGCTCACTACAACCTCTGCCTCCCGGGTTCACGCCATTCTCCTGCCTCAGCCTCCTGAATAGCTGGGACTAAGGTGCCCGCCACCACGCCCGGCAAATTTTTTGTATCTTTAGTTAAGATAGGATTTCACTGTGTTAGCCAGGATGGTCTCGATCTCCTGACCTCGTGATCCACCCACCTCGGCCTCCCAAAGTGCTGGGATTACAGGCGTGAGCCACCATGCCTGGCCCCACAGTGCCATTTCTGACAGTGTCTATCCTCATGCTGTTTCATTTACTTTTATGTCTCAGGACAGTCATTATCCGCTTTTAAAGACCTCACAACTCTTTTACTCTGCCAGGACAACTGAGGACGAGGGGATCATGGTGATGGTGATGGTAGCTAATGCAGTCATCACACATTGCTTAATGAGAGGAATATAATCTAACAAATACATTATTAGGTGATTTTGTATGTGAACATCACAGCGTGTCCTTACACAAAGCTAGATGGTATAGCCTACTGCACATCCAGGCTATATGGTGTGGTTTATTACTCCTAGGTTACAAACCTGAATACCATGTTACTGTACTGAATAGTGTAAGAAGATAATAACACAATGGTAGGTATTAGTGCAATGGAAAATCTTCAGTTCCATTGTAATCTTATGGGACCATGGTTGTATATGAGGTTTGTCATTTACTGAGACATCATTATGCAGTGCATGACCATATATATCACCAGACACTATTCAAAGTGCTTTCCACATGTTAAGCCATGTAAAAATACTGTTAGGTAGGCACTCTTATATCCATATTTTATATGTGAGGAGACAGAGGTACAGAGAGATGAAACTACCTGCCCAAGGACTCAGAGGTTCCAAGGAGTAAAACTGAGATTTGACCTTAGGCAGTCTGGCTCCTAGATCAGTACTCTTAAGCACTACACTGTACTGTGTCTCAATCATTTGATCAATCTTTTCTTGGGAAGCATTTTACCTTGGACACAGTTTTATTTTGCACTTAAGATATTTTACTGCACTGCGTTTCATGTCTAAGTTCCCCAACTATATCAAAATTCCTTGAGGCTGGAGCAATTCTTATTCACATCTAGTCCTCAAAACAGTAGGCACAAAGTGTTGATAGGATGTGGATAGAAAGGAGTAGAAAGAATGACTGGTAAAGTATTTATGGGTAAAGAAATGAGTCAACATTTCTCTCAAATGCCTTGAAAATGTTATTATGATTTGCATTCACAGAGGCATGGTTTTTGATTGAGCCATCTCGTTCGTTTAAGAAAGAGGTTCTTCCTGCATTTTGCCAAGTCTGCAATTTAAGAACAGATGATTTATGCAAGATAATAACTCACCCAGGTCGATCCCTCACTTTATATATTTCTTCATCAAACACAAGTCATTCTACAAAAAGACTAATATACAAATGTTGATTGCAACCTTAGTCATATTATTAAAAAACTAGAATCAGTCCAAATATCCACCAATAGATGAATAAACAGTGTGCTATATTCATAGAATGGAATACTAATCAACAATTAAAAATTTAAATGAATAACTGATACCATGCAACAACATAGATGAACATCAAATGCATTATACTGAACAAAAAAGCCAGACACAAAAGAGTATATAATATATGATTCCATTTAGATTAAGTTGCAGTACAGGCAAAGTTAATCTTAGTTCTATAAATCACATCAGTGGTGGCCTGAGCATGTGAGGCAGAATTTATTGGAAAGGGACAGGGAAGAACTTTCTTGAGTGATGGAGATGCTCTGTATTTTGTTTTGGGTGATTTTTACTAAGTTTAGGCAATTATCAAAACTGACTAACCTGAACACTTAGAATCTGTACATTTTATTATATGCCAGTCATGCCTCTATTTTTAAGAAATGGTGGCAATAGCAAGGGAAGTGGGAGCCCAGGAATTTTTTTCAAGGTAGAATAAATAATAGCAAGCTTGTATGTTAAATAAAATGATCCATTGGAAGAAAAGTATTGATGAATAAGAGAGAAGGGAGAATTGGTGAAGCAATGTGCTTGAGCAGGAGAGAGGACGGGAGTGAGTGCACAGGTGGAGGGACTAGCTTTAGAACAGTCATGGATAAAGACAGGCTGTGTAGCTGTAAATGATGATAGCTGGTTGGTCATGATGTTCTGAGTCTACCCAAGTCTTCTTTGCCTGATTTTTCAGAGGGAAGTAAGAAGGCAGGACAACAGTTTTTAGTGAGGGTTAAGGATGGAGGAGGTGCAGGAGGTTTGAGGAAGTGTGGAGCAGTGGTCGTCAAACTTTTTCATGCATCAGAAGCATGGTGTGTGTTAAAACAAATGTTCTGGGCCTCATCCCAGAGTTTCTGGTTCAGTAGGACTGGGAAAGACCCTGAGAATGTGCCAAGAAGTTTTTAGATGATGTTGATCTAGATAAGACTCTGAGAACCACTGGTGTAGAGCTTTCACTTTTATAGCTGAGACATTCATGCTTTGAATAATAAAATGGTTCATCTAAGGTGATGGAACTGTGACTAGTGAGTAGTCCAGGCTGCTGCTTTCAGCTTGGGCTCATCCTACATATGCGCTCTGATTTCAGGGAGGGAGAGCAGCAGAAGGCAGTGGGTTCCAGGGGTTAAGTGGGGAGTGTGAACTAGGCAGGGAATTTTGGAGAAAGGAGAAACTGACATCACCAAAGCAAATCTTGTTAAGGTCACCTTACTATGTTATGGCCTGTTCCCTGATAAATAAATGTGGGCAAGAAAATGTTTTTGTCCTGTTCAGTACCTATGAGCATAGCTTCAGATTCTAGGAGGGCTTTGCTTTTTTTTCTATGAAGAAGGTTTGTTCTTAGGATGTTCATTAATGGAGATATGATTACATTATTTTTAAAAGGCTGGTTCTTTATTTTCATGCACATGCTTTTGTGGACCCAGGGTACATATATATTTTAAAGAAAATTATGCAAATATGACTGTAAAAATATATATTAATATTTAAAGAGCTTTTTGTTGTATATACATGAATTATATTGAAAAGCAACACAGTTATGGTGAAAGATGAATTTGAACTATGTATAGTAATACCAATTAATATACCTGTTTATGTTTACAGAAAAACTAGAAGGAAATGTGCTGTTAACTGTGGCTTTTCTTTGAGTTACATGATCACAGATGGTTTTAATTTAATTTTTCTATATTTTTCTGCGCTTTATGTTTCTAAAATGAGTGAGTTATTTTCATAAAACTTATTTGTAAAACAAACAACTCATAATAAATAAAATATAATGTAATATATAATATGTAATAATAACTAACAGCATAAAAGCTAATCTATGTCTAGTGCATTAGTCTTGGCTCCTGGGCACTTGGGATGTATCAATAACAGGTAAAATATCCCTCTACTTTCAGGGTTGGTATTTTGGAATATCAATGATTAAACTCACTGTGCATTGGAGAAGCTATTGATCCTAGTGGGTATCTTGGCACAGGGTAACTGCACATGTATGTTTTGCTTTGAAGTACTATTATTCATGTTTATGTTGTTTGCCTCTTTTGGATTATACATTTCTTGAGACTATGGTCATTGTGAAAATTGTCATTTGCTTCCAAAGTAACCACTTGTAATAAAAGTACTATAATTTTGCCTAGAAAAAAAATTAAATGTATTTTATCTGAATAAAAGTAGGATACCATATCCATTTCTGGTTGGAATCTATTCATGGAAATGAGCAAAATTTCCAAGACTATGTTTGGTAATGTCAAATAATAGCAAATAAGATGAATTATTTGATTTAAACAATTTAACATCCTCCAGTAACATACAGTACAGTTGTCTAATGCATGAATAAACGACAGCTTTTATCAAGACTCATCTTTTCTAAACATTTGATTGAAAAATACATTTTTTGGCAAAGAAAGGAATAAAATACCAATATTTTCTATCACGTGGATGAAACTTGAAAGCATTAAACAAAGTGAAAGAAGTGAAACACAAGAGGTCAATATATCATACGATTTATGATTCCATTCATATGATATACCCAGAACAGGCAAATTTGTAGAGGCAGAAAGCAGGTTCATGGTTGGGAGAATGGGCTGGGAGAAAGGGGAGAGCAGGGGGTGATTACTAGTGGGAATGGGGTTTCTTTTGGGGGTGATAAAATATTCTAAAATTAATTATGATGGTTGCACAACTCTGTAAGTACCCTAAAACTATTGAAATTTACACTTTAAATGGGTGAGTTGTATAGGATGTGAATAACATCTCAATAAAAGGATTACAAAACATTTTTAAAAATATTTCTCAACATATTTTTCAGGAGCTCTTCGTCTGCCCACACTTTCCTGTTCACCTTCCCATTCTTCCAGGGCATGTGTAAACTTGTCCAAGCATTTAGACTTTGAAGCAAAACAAAACTTGGCCTAAGGGATTCTTCTCAAATCAAGCTACTTTTGGCAAATATTTTAATTAGCTGACATACAAAGAAAATCCAAATGGCATCTATCTCATTTAATTAAACACTTTTTGGTATTTGTTTCTACTTCTCTACTCTCTCTACACCTCTTTTTTTCCCTGTATCTTACTTTATTTTGGTATAGTAGAAAAAGCACTCAACCTGAATTCTATTCCTATGTGTTTGTTCTCAACTTCTAGGAGGAAAGTTTGAGGAGATGCCCAGAGTTTTTTTGTTTTGTTTTGTTTTGTTTTTTGAGACGGAGTCTCGCTCTGTCACCCAGGCTGGAGTGCAGTGGTGCGATCTCAGCTCACTGCAAGCTCCGCCTCCCGGGTTCACGCCATTCTCCTGCCTCAGCCTCTCCGGGTAGCTGGGACTACAGGCGCCCGCTACCACGCCCAGCTAATTTTTTGTATTTTTAGTAGAGACGGGGTTTCACTGTGGTCTCGATCTCCTGACCTCGTGATCCGCCCGCCTCAGCCTCCCAAAGTGCTGGGATTACAAGCGTGAGCCACCGCGCCCGGCCGGGTTTTCAAAAGTATAATCCATACTTTGGGAGACCGAGGCAGGCAGATCACCTGAGGTCGGGAGTTCGAGACTAGCCTGACCAACATGGAGAAACCCCGTCTCTACTAAAAGTACAAAATTAGCTGGGCATGGTGGAGCATGCCTGTAGTACCAGCTACTCGGGAGGCTGAGGCAGGAGAATTGCTGGAACCCTGGAGGCAGAGGTTGTGGTGAGCCTAGATCACGCTATGGCACTCCAACCTGGGCAACAAGAGCAAGACTCCGTCTCAATAAAAAAAAAAATACATGAGCCAACATCATCAGAATTATCTGAGGAATTTATTAATATTAAAAATGCACATCTTAGGTCTAGTTTCCAGAGACTCTTGGGATTTACCAAGTATACTTTCCAAGTCAGATTTTCTTTGCTGGGACCTAGAGATATGCATTTACCAAGTATTCCTCCCTCTGCCCTGCCACCATCCCTATGTGATTCTCAGGTGCACTAAAATTTAAGAATCACTGCTTATTAATTTGTTAATGGTCTTGCCCATCTGTCATGCTCAACAATTATTGATGTCTTTTCTATCTCATTTGGCTTGTTCTTTCAGGCTGTTAGGAAACTCCTTTGCTTTAGTGTTTGCTTAATGAAGATTGGGACCAAAATGGTTACCTGAGATACTTGATTTCTTTGTGAGGACTCCTTCTAAATATCTTACTTCTTTGAATAATTTATATCTACTCCCTGTTCTCTTCTCTTAATGCGAAGTACTGGATGATTCCAGGTGTTGTGCTAAACACTAGATATTCTGAGTAATGCAGTATTAATAAAATACAGATATTTTCCAAAAAAAAAAATCGACAGTATAGAGTTCTTACTATTTGGTTTAGTTATTTTCCCCTCTCAAGAATTAGGTTCTTTTTAAGTTTCTTTTTTCCTTTAATTGCTCATTGCTCTAACTTTTGGAACAAATAATATATTTGTGTTATTAAATTTGGGAATAATTACATATGGCTCCTCAACTTAAAAATTCAGCATTGTGCATAAATAGCATGGAATTTAAGTAAAAAATATTTTTTATTATAAAACAGACTAAAATTTAGCATATAACTTTTAAGAATTAAAGTCTAGTTTGAAAAGTATCTTTTAAAATTGCATTGCTGTATATACTACAGAAAATTGGAGGGACACATTTTTTAGTGTTTACGTGAATATATCAGTAAGAGCAGTTCAGTTATTAGTTTAGTTTATTTTAATATATATTGTTAAACTATTAGTTCTTAGCCTAAGATTCCATGGCTTGGAATGTCTTAAGAATAAAGTATTGACTGCAGAGGGATTGGAGAATAAAATCAGAAAGTCTGGAACTCAAACGTGCTTATAAAATGTGACCACAATTTTGTACAAAGAACTATAGATTTCGTTGTTGTTGTGTTGAGACACAGTTTTACTCTGCTACCCGGGTTGCAGTGCAGTGGCGTGATCTCAGCTCACTGCGATCTCTGCCTCCTGGGTTCAAGTGATTCTCCTGCCTCAGCCTCCCAAGTAGCTAGGACTACAGGTGCGCACACCACACTCAGCCTAATTTTTTGCATTTTTAGTAAAGATGTGGTTTTGCCATGTTGGCCAGGCTGGTCTTGAACTCCTGACCTCAAGTGATCCACCCACCTCAGCCTCCCAAAGTGCTGAGATTACAGGCATGAGCCATTGCGCCTGGCCACAAATAACTATAGATTTTAATTGAGGCTTAGTATTTTATTTAAAACTAATAAGCAACTTTTTATTCACTATTCTTTTTATTAGAGGATAAATGAGATTTAATTAAGAAATTGTTAATTATTTTTCTCATTGCACGTATTTGTGCCACTTCCAGGGAATTCCTGTTCAGAAATACTGCTTCTAGTGTGTGGGTCAATCTCTTGCCAGTTGGTAAAACTGGAGCATCAGCCTATGAAACATGATGTTCCATTCTTTTTGAGTGAAGTTTTTCTTTGAGTAGGCTCTCAAGCACCCCTTTCCTGTTCCACTGGTTTCCTCTTTGCTTTTTTTCCTTCTTTTTTCCATCTCATTCTTTCATCATCTTTCTATACTTTCTCTTAGTTATAACTTTTCCAATCTCCTCCATTTTTAGTATCCCAAAAGCCAGTTTTTCAATGTATTACTTTAAAATTTACAGTTGCTTTAGATAGAATGTTCTCAATGTGCCCATCATGCTGACATTTTCCATGCCATCCTATGTTGTCCCAGCAAATACAACTCGAGTGTGCTAGACACTGAAAGCTGGAGATACACCACAAATAAGAAAGCCACAGGCTCTGCCACAACAATGCCCACACCTAATTTTAAATCAGTATGGCAGATGTACAGAGACTTGATCACAGAGACAATGGGAACACCGGGTGGGGACACCTACCCTGCCCTTAGAGAGCTGTGCTTGGCTGATTTACCAGCATCTTCACCACCTGCCTCCTGCCCTCTCCCAGAGGTTTAGTGTCCCTTGTTGATGTCCCTAGAACCCCATAATCCCTGCCACAGAACTGATCACATTGTTAAAGTCTTCCCTGAGGATAATCCCTTCCACATGACTGTCACATATCTCCGAGATGCCTTGCCTTTTCGCATGGCTTTATTCACATCCGATGAGAAAAGCCAGAAATAGACTTCTCTTTGCTGTTCCATCAGTCGGACTTGCCGAGACCTGTAGCCTTCCTAAAATTGGAGGTGTCATAATCTCTGGTGAGCACTGGGATCCTGAACAGGTGTAGACATGGAAAGGAACAGATCTCGGCCTCTAGGATGTTAGAACCAAAAGAATCTTGTGTAGCATGTAATAGAATCCAGTCATGGTACAGATGATGAAACTGACTCGAGTGTTGAGTGACTTGCTTGAGTTAGCAAGAGGTTTTTCTGGCTCTATTACCTGGGTGTCCTAATTCTTCATTTATTCTGTTACTCTTTCTGCTATATTAATTTTTGAGATTAGTGGCCCTTTATTATTTTTCTTTGATGATTATCATGGTCATCAAGGAAATATCAGATTTAATTATACCAATGATCTAGTTAAGTCAGTGTCAGTTTTAGAAATGCCAAAATACACAGACACACATGTGTGTGTATGTAGCTTTGAAATTCATTATTTTTACTTGATATAAAGGGAAAGTAACATTGGATTCATCTTAAATTAGTTTCTAAATATAAACCATGTCATAATTTTTGAAAAGGTCAACTTTGGAATGGGAAATACTCAATTTGGTGGCCTAATGTGTGATAGGTGGAAGTTGCTTAGATTCTGTCTTTGTTTTCACCTGTGCAATAGTAATGCTGAATCCATCATCAGAAAACAAGTGAGTCCTTCCACAGACTATGTAGTTAGACATTCCTATTTCCCCTTTATGTGTTTTACCAAGCTCTTCACTCAATTCTCTCTGATAATTAACAGTCTAGATTTTTTTTAACAGAGAATAATGTAATGAACCACTGATTACCCATCACCCAACTTAATGACCAACTCATTGCCACGCTTGTTTCATTAGTCTTTTCCACATATCTCTAATAGATAGGACTTTAAAAATAACCAAAATTACCATTATTGCATCTAAAAAATAATCCTTTGATATCATCTAATTCGCATTCATTCAAATTTCCCCAATTGGAAGAGTCAAGATTTGAATAATGAATACCCTAGATTTGTGTTTCTCTTTTACTAATTAACTTGATAAAGCTTTACTCTCATTATAAGCCCAGTTGACATAATCATCATCTGAGGTTGTCTCTCATTTCCATCCCCCTCAATGATTTTTAGTTTTCCTTATTATTTTTCTTTTCCAGGTTTTTCCATCTTAGATCCCTGTTGAACGGCTTATGCATTTTCAGTATTTCCCTATTTAGCATCATTAGTGGTGAATGTTAGCAGTACTTTATTATTGCTTATCTTCATTTAGGATGTGAGTTTAATAAGGGGGGAAAATGGTATCTCCAGAAAGAATGCACATGGTATTCTTCTGGTATTCCACCAGAAGGTGGAAGTCCAGGCTCCTTATCTTAACTTTGTTCTCTAACAATGTTAGCTTAATCAAGTCAACTAGTCACTTTGCTTATCTGTATATTGTGGGCAGTACCTGGACATTGTTCTGTCCGACTGTCGTATCTTTTGCAAACCTACTCAAGCCCTTTGTGACCTAAGAATAAATATAGACTCTCTCCTTGCCTTCTCATAAGGCCTTGTTCGGCGGTATAGACAAGCATGTGGAGTGTGTAGCTGACATGGGCCCACGGTGAGGGCTCCATGAGTTCCTGGGGGCTGGAAGGGGAGGTCGCAGAAAACATTCAGCCTTCGAAATCATTGTCATTAAAAGTGAAAGCCTAACAAAATATGCTGTGTGTCATTTTAAAATTGCTATTACACATTGATATAAAATCAAAGAGAAAAAAATATCAGTTAACTTTCGTAAGCACACAAAAAGAGCTGAACAGAACCCATTGGATCAAAGGTCTTTGCCATCTTATTTTTAACCATGCTGAAAATTATCTTTGAAGGAACATGAGCCTGAGGAAAGGAGAAAATGGGCAGCAAGGGTTGCAAAAGGACAAGTAGTTATTTACAGACTTATACCTTGGTTGCTATGGCTATATATTTGATGAAAATCCCATTACATGCAAAAATATTTTGGAAGTGTTAGATATTTTCATTATTTTGCAATTAAAGTTTTTAAATAGAGATATTACAGATAGAAGTCTCTTTGCTTAGTATGAATAATGGTATTTCACGCTTCTCTCCTCCAGAGATCAGGTGTTTGATGATGATTGAATGCCTGGGCCTTGGACTCAAACAGGCCTTTTTCCAAACACCAGCTCTGCCACTTAATAACCAATTCTTGGGACTAACAAGATACATAACTTCATTAATTTTCAGTTTACACAATTCAGATAAAAATACTCCTTATAAATTGTTACAAGGATTAAACAAGATAATGCACCTAACAGAACTCAGCACTGACATATCCACATTAAGCACGAGAATGATGTGATGCTCATGTGTTCTTCCTTGATCCTCAACATTTAGAAAAATCCTGTGCTTAGTTCTTTAATTTTTCTTTGGGAACATGATTCTATAACATAATCTGTTGTCTTTTATTTCTTTTTTCTTTTATTAAGGATCAGAGTCTCTTGGATAAAATCTTAAGTCTTTTTGCTTTTTATTTTACTTTAGTAAATGAGTCTTCTTAAGATGTTGGTAGAAGGCTGAGTGCAGTGGCTCACACCTGTAATCCCAGCACTTTGGGAGGCCAAGGCAGGTGGACTGTTTGAGCCTAGGAGTTCAAGACCAGTCTGGGCAATGTGGTGAAACCTGGTCCCTACAAAAAATACAAAAATTCGCCAGACATGGTGGCATGCACCTGTAGTGCCAGCTACTAGAGAGATTGAGGTGGAAGGATCTATTGAGCTCACAATGTCGAGGTTGCAGTAAGCTGTGATCAGCCACTTCACTCCAGCCTGGGTGACAGAGTGAGACTCTGTCTTAAAAAAAAAAAAGAAAAAAAGATGTTGTTAGAGAGTAGTTTTGATTATTTTGGGTAGGTATCTCAGAACACTTCTAAATCTGGTGAAGGAGATTTTATTTTAAAATGGTTGAAGATTAGCTAAAGGAGAAACTGGCAATATCTTTGGTTTGGGAATTAGGAGATCTGCGTTCTGGCGGAAATCAGTTTGTTGCTCTCAGGCAATTTACTTAATTTCTCTGGACACCAGTGTCCCTGTTATGAATGTGGGGTTTGGAATAAGTGATAGTGCAAATGCTTCAGGTCCAATGCCCCATGATTATTGTTGGGCAGGTGGAGTTTTGCCATTTGAGTCAGAGCAACAAGGGGAGCAAGGCTGATGAGTTTGAGGTACGAATTAAGAAACAACAGGAGATGACAGAAGGCATTACTTTTCATAATCAAGGGAACAATATGGGGAGTGGGAGGAAATATGAGAACTGAAGAACAGAAAAGGAGAGCAGTGCCAGGAACTTTAATCTGACTTTCATTTTTTGAGCAATGTCAGAATTTCATAGCAGTCTCCACTGATGCTTCTGGACATGCCTGTTTTAAGGAATATCTCTCAGGGAGTGTGTACTGTAAACCCAAATTCTGGGGAAACCCTAGGCCTTTGCAATTCACTGGAGATAAAGACAATATGAATGTTTTGGTGTCTGTGCTAGGATGCAAATGAAAGTATGATATGACCGCTTTTGCTCTCAAGTTTAATAGGAATTTCAAATATCTGGCTTGTGGCCAGGTGCAGTGGCTCACGCCTGGAATCCCAGCACTTTGGGAGGCCGAGGCGGGCAGATCATCTGAGGTCAGGAGTTTGAGACCAGCCTGGCCAACATGGTGAAACTCTGTCTCTACTAAAAATACAAAACATTAGCTGGGCATGGTGGCAGGCACCTGTGATCCCAGCTACTCGGGAGGCTGAGTCAGGAGAATCGCTTGAACCCGGGAGGTGGAGGTTGCAGTGAGCTGAGATTGCATCACTGCACTCCAGCCTGGGCAATAGAGCAAAACTCAATCTCAAATATATATATATGTATACATATATATATATACTCTAAGAAAGGATGGGACCCGGAAGGCAGAAAAAATAATGGATTGGGGCAGGCGGGGAGTCAAAAGGTGGGCTGATTAAAAGAAAATTCTAAAAGAGAAAAGGGCCTCTATTTCCCTTCCCTCTCTGGGACCCTCTAACCTCAAAGGGCCTGGTTTCTCCATTCCTCGCAGCACCCCCACTCCCACTAAGGACAACTGAGGAAGAGTAGGGAAAATGGTCTTCCACTTGAGGCCTGGTTGCCACTCGGCCTCTACATATATATATACATATATACACATATATGTACATGTATATATATATACACACACACACACATATCTCTCTCTCTCTCTCTCTCTCTATATATATATATATAGATATAGATATAGATATAGATATATTTATCTGCCTTGTGTTCATAGCCAGTAGGAACTATGGAATTTTGCTCAATTCCATTCTGCTGCTGCCAGGCAGCAGAATGTAAGGCTGGCTTTGGCTAAAGGCCTGGATATTAGTCATGCTGGCAGATACAGTGAAATCACTTTGAAAACATGTGCTCATGTTGCCTTGTGCCAGTAGTTCAGTAGGATTTCCAAAAATCTTCATCATGACAATTTGGGATTGGACACAGGCATGTAGAAAGATCAGCATTTGGCAGTAAAGTACTCCTTGCTACTGTTTGACAAACAGTATCCTCTGTTGTTCAAGCTTGTTAAGATCACTTTGATTAATCTTTAAAAGCAAGTTTCATAGAGATGAATAACCAGGGAGATTGAATGGTTACTCAGTCAGAGATTCACAAGATGTAATATCTCAGGGAAGCCAATAGCTTCTAAGATCTGGGACTTCAGCTTTGGAAGTCCGGTGGAATCATCTATCAGTGTGTGCACTGGCAGTCTAGTTCCTGACAACTGATCCTAACCGACCAAATGTACAAGATGCTGAAGTATAAATGAACATGGTAATTTATAGTGATGCATGAATGGATCCAAAACTTTTGTTAGCAATTTTCTACCCAAAGGAAAATTAACCTAAAAAGGACATTACTATCAGAGTTTGCACAGAGCTTGGGGGATTATTTGAGTGACTTTTTGACAAGCATCAAGTTGTGATTTTTATCTGTAGTTCACAGATAAAACTACCAAAAGTAGTGAATAACCAAGTTGGTTGGCCAGGGAGCCCTCTGTGAAAACATTTCCCCCTGCCTTATTTCCATGTTCATTATCTTCTTTGGTAAACTTTGTCTTATTTATCATTGTATTTCCAATTTCTAACAAAGTGCTTATGAGATATTTGCTGAATGACTGAATGGTAGATGTACAAATACATTGACTTGATTTCTTTGGAAATTGAGTAACAATCAGTTTTGTTTTAGCTTTCACATCCCTTTTTCTTTCGCCTCTTCCAATTGAAATTGAATGTTCCCAGATCTCTGGGCCACAAATTAGGTTACTTTGTAATCTCATTCATTAGGTGTGAATTTTTTTCTAGTTTCATTCTCCTCTTGCCCTTCAAGATATTTTTTCCATAAGCGTTTGTCTGTGCCCATGGCTTTGAACATGTTTAAAATGCTGATGATCCCTACTTGTAAACCTAATAGGTCTTGAGCTCTCATGGGCATTTTAAACTGAACAAGACCAAACTGAACTCATCATATCACCCCAAATTGACTCTTCTCTAGAACTTTCCTTTCTTGTAATGAGTCAAGTGCTCATGTTGGAACCCTAGGAGTAGTCCCTGACCCTTCCTGTCTCTACCACTACTCATCTAATCAACACTGCTGTGTCAGGGGTCATAAGTGGCCACATTTCCTAAACAATAGTTTTGTTTCACTAAGGCAGTGCCTGCCAGCTTTTTGTATTTATTGCTAACCTCCAAATGTACTGAATAGTTACTGTATATGATGTAATGGGAGCAATCAAACATAAACAAGACTAAGCCCTTTCCCTCAAGTAATCTATAAGGAGAAAGAGGTTTGTCATAAACATGTTGAAAACAAGTTAATGTGTGGTAAGTAATCAAAAGCGTTGTGAAATTCTGGAGGTTAATTTTGGCTGTGTGTGAGGCTTCATGGAGATGATTGTGTTTGAACTGAACCTTGAAGGATGATTTCGACCAACATAGTTGACTGTCTCTTTATATGCTACCAGCCTATAAAAAGAGGTATCTAAGATAGGAGTGTCTCCACTTCTTGGTGTTTCAGTTTCATGATAGCCTCGTAGTAAAGAAATGTATTTCACTGGATGACTTTGAAAATTTTTAGCTGACATGTAATTCTGTAATTTGATTTTAGGATTTCGAAAACTCTCAAAACCCAGAAATGAGTCAGCTAATCCTCTTAATATGCAGTCATGTGTCACTTAACAATGGGGATAAGTACTGAGAAATGCATAGTTAGGCAGTTTTGTCACGCGAATATCACAGAGTGTACTTTCTCACACCCAGATGGTATAGCCTACTACACACTTAGGCTATACAGTGTGTAGCCTATTGCTCCTAGTCTACAAGCCTGTGCAGCATGTTACTGTACTAAATACTGTAGGTAGTTGTAGCACAATGGTATTTGTGCATCTAAATCTATCTAAACATAGAAAAAAGTATAAAAATGTGGTTTTATAATATTATGTAACCACCATCGTATATGTGGTTTATCACTGAAATGTTATGTGGTGCATGACAGTACACTTTTTTTTAAGGAAAAAAATCATTCAGTTGCTATGATGTTTTTATTACTTAAATTTGAAGCAATTCCTAGGACAACCAAGTTCAGCTTGTTAAATATTGGTAAATAAAATAAATCTTAGAGGAGGCTTTAGTTCCATATATTTAGAAAATTTGGCTAATAAAGATGAGATCGTGTTTGGGAACAGCTGCCTTTTCTTTGAAAAATATCAACAATAATGACAATAAAAATAACCACCGTGTTCATACGCCAATAACAGTATTATAATATATACTTTTCATTAGCTAGCCTGTTCAGACTTCATAATAGCCCTTATAGTTATTAAAGTAGATATTACAATCCTTATTTTATGTGAGGAAATTAAGTTTCAGAGATACTGTAATCCAGGTCTTATGACCCTAAAGCTTATGCTGTTAACCACTAACATACTCCATTTGGTTTTCTATGATTTGTGTTAATGAAATATATTTATCAAATTTTTCTCTTTAAAAAACACAGTAGTAGTTCTGTCAATGAAAATGATTAGCTCAAAAACATCATTTTCTCCTTTCACCTTCCTTTTCAGGCTAACAAAATTATCAGAAATTTATATCTTTCTTGTACAGTATTTCCTTATTCTCAGCAATAATTGGCTCATATTAATGATCTATACCCACTTGAAAGAATAGCCATTTATTTCATCTCAATTGTCTTTAAATATTTGCTGTCAGATTTGAAACAGTGCTATAAAGGTAATTTCACAAAGTTCCATTAGTCATTCTTTATTCCATTCAGTTTTTGTTTTTACTATTGTATTAAAATCATCTATCATATAACCTACTGAAATAGCTACAGATTTTTTTAGCATTGCAGAAAAATATGTGACTGTTACAAACAAAATCAGGAAGTATGAGAAATGGCAATTTTCTGAAGTTTTGATTTTGAACTTGAAATTGGACCATGAAAAGAAACCCATTGAGTCAGACTAATAACCTCTTCAGGTTTGTTTCTTAAAAATGTTAATTGTTGACTGCTTCATGGTTGGACTCTGGAGAACCTCTTATTATAAATGTTATATCAGGAAAGAAACTCATCTCTTTGAAGATTAATGATGAATTCATTCTCCCCATTTCCGTTTGCCCAAATGAAGACTGGCATTTCATTTCTCATTAAAAGGAAGTCTCACTTAGTGGGTAATGATAGTTTATTTTTTACATACTTGCCAATTATATATTTTAAGTTTTACAAAGTCACCTGAGTTCATATTATCCTAGGAATGTCCTTCCTGCAGGATAATTAATAGATTACATGAAAATGTTTCAATCTGTTCATTTGCAACCTCTTTCTTAGTTTTATTGTTTCCTTACTGTGGAAAGAACAGGGATATACAATTAGGTTTTTGGTAAATGTTTTTGGTAAATATTTTAGAATAACTCTATCATCCTTTTTTGCTTACCTGTTTCCTCAGTCATTTATATAATTTTTATGTGGGAACTTCCTGGGCTTTCTAAGAACTTTCTAAATTTATGTGTTTTTATTTATTTATTTTAGATTGACTTGACCAAACTGGAGCTAGCATTCATTATTATGTTACTGTGCTTGTTGGTTTTAATAGCCTGTAACACTTTGTTTTCCACTATTCTTCATGCTACCTGGTGTGTGTGTGTGTGTGTGTGTGTGTGTGTGTGTGTGTGTGCGTCTGTCTGTAGGTATGTATATTTTGCATTCACCTGTACTTCGTATCCCCAAATCATTTTGCTTTAGAAATTAGAACATAATTCAAGAGTACAGAAAAATATAATTTCTGTGATTCTTTCCTTGACTTTCAGTGTTGCATTTTGCTGCTTATTCTACATAATTCAGGTATTTGGACTTGCAAGATCTTGTTACAGTAGAGAATGATGATCTTACCTTTTTCCAGATAGAAATCGGCCATTCCCCTTATGCTTCTTACTCATTGCCATGTTTATTTCCCACAAATTAAATCCCATAATTATGAAGTCTCCAGAAAGATGTTAACTTTTTTCAAAAATGTTAGCATCAAAGGCCCTCTTCACTCTCTCCCCACTTCTTGAAATTAAAATAAGTATATATTTTAAGCAGTAGTTTTATGTGGCATGCAGAATTGTAGAATTGCACACGCTGTATAAAGAGGATTCACTTAAGAATAGAAGTGACTTTTTTTGGTGGGTGTTCTAGAAGATTTTTTTGCAGGCTTTCTTTCCTTTAATGTGCCACCATTGGCAATTTCGAAGCTGGAAGATGCTCATAAACAGTTTTGCATATTAATTTAGGAGAAAAACTTTTCTCTATTCGTCATTGAATTGTTTTCAACTAGAATTCAAAAATGATTGTTGTTTTTCATTTAGTACCTGTAATCCAATTTAATTTTTACACAAGGTCTTCATTTTACAAATGAAAGGACTGAATCTCCAGACGGTCCATTGACTGGCTTAGGTTGATACAGTCTATGAAATAACAGAGCCAGAGTTTTGGCTGTAAATCCAATTCATATTCAGAGTTTTGGCTGTAAATCCAATTTATATCCAGAATTTTGACTGTAAATTCGGTATTCTCACCACTAGAGTAAAGCTACATTTTGGAAGTTGCCCCCTTAAACTTTATCAAAAACATATGGTTAGTGCCTACATATAATTTTTGGCATTGCATAATGTTGTTTAAAATAGCAGAGTAGGAGCTTATAGTTTTCTATGAAGCTCTTTGTTAGCTGAAAGAAAATAGTTTCTACCTACTTTTCGTTATTTCCTGATCATTCTCTTAGGTAACCAAGGCAAAAAAGTTAAAATCACTTAAAAAGGGATGTTATAATGTGCTGTGCCTACAGAAATTATATTATTATTTATCCTCTATACAAGTTACATCATCAAGTCATGTGTGGGCTGCCATATTTTGAGCATTTGATATGTCTAAAGGCTCCTCCTTTTGTTCCTTCAACTCTATTAACTCCATTATGAACATGATTTTCGAGAACAAATTTGGAACTTTATTGTTCTCTTTTCCTCCATTAAAGTCTTCTTAAAAATACTTTGTTATTTTATTCTGAGTTCCCAGTTACCAGATTCATAACAAACATGTAGGTGTGACTTCATTTCTCTTAGCTCCTGGCTTCAATGTTGAAGACAAAATATTATTAAAACAACAACAATAAAACATAGAGGTTTCTGCTAAGTCCTGTTGTTTTGGTTTAATCAAGATTTCTCTTTCAGTTGTTTTCTTTTTTGTACATTGGTTAGAGATGATCTTTTTGGAATTATAAACCCTTACTTTTAAAGCGCTGCTTTAGGTGGAGTTGGAATATATCTATCAGCATGGCGTGTGTCTTTGGTGTATCTTGGCTGCTTCAGAACCAGATTTTTTCAAAAGCGACTCCGTCCCATGAGACCAGTGGAAATGTGTCCAGACGGGCCGGTGGGATATGGCCAGAGTCTTTGAGAAGGGCTCTCTAGTTAGTGAAGATATACTGGTAGGTAGTGGGAATAATTATCACTTAGTAATATGTTCTCTTCTTTGAGGAGAAAAAAAAAATCCCTCTAAATTTTATAACTGGGTTTTGTTTCCTGATCTGGTAGACTGTTCCAAAATTAAACTATTTGGCTTTTCTTTACAAAACAGGTTTTTGTTCAGATGCTTTTATTTGGGGTAGGAAAAATTGTGTATAATACAGATCTAGAGATGCTTTTTCTCCCACAGGGGTAAAATCAGACTTCTATTGTCAGCTCTGAAATAGGACTAAAACATGTCTATATAGCTGATGTGACAAACAGAAGCCAAAATTTATGGATGCAAGGAACAGTAGTGAAGAGGAAATGCAACATTTATCTATGATCAGTAACTATAGTTACAGTATAATCATTATTTTCAACTCGGATTTATATAAAATGGGGAGATGGTAAAACTTTTTCTGTCATAGTTGATGTGTATTTTTCTGATAAGGATTATGGTCATAGATGGCTATCAGTGTGATCCATTTGCTTTTATAAAAAAGTTGAGATTCATATCATTGCTTTGTTTTCATTCAGCATTACTATATAGTGGCATATGTGCGTTAGTTCTTCCAAATCCTTCAAATGAATTTGCTACTTTCAATGCTGCCAGCAAGTTTTATAAATTTTATTTAAATTTCTGATTGGATGTGAATGGTAGCTCCTGAATGACACACATTTCAATAGGTAAGACTAGAGGTTTGGGGTTAACAAGATAACATTTATATTATATAGATAATTTCTCTTTTAGATATTTTAAAATATAAAAATGTTGCAGAAAAAATTTAAATGCAGAAAAACATAATGAAGAAGATAAAAATCTCCTACATTCCCACTACTTAGAAATAACTACTAATCACACAGTAGTACATATTCTTCTATACCTTTTTCTGTGAATACATACACACACAGAGATGTGTGCTGTTTTCAAAATGAGTATGGAATATTTAAAAAACAATAGACTTGCATATGTAATAATTAGGTTTTAAATTCATACTGGAAAACACACTAAATTCTACAGAAACTCTTATTCAGTCTTATTCTTAACCAAAAGAAAAACTCAGGTATGATTACTATTTGAAAGGCCACAATTGCTAGAGGCCGAAGTATGAAATCACAGATCTTAAAATCACCCAATCTTAACTGTTTTATTGTACATTTTTTTAAGTTTTTTTTTTTAATTTTATTTTTATTATACTTTAAGTTTTAGGGTACATGTGCACAACGCATGGACACAGGAAGGGGAACATCTTTTTTAAGTTTTTAATATAAGCTGGGAAATTTGTTTTTCCTTTGATTCAACCCACTGTTCCTATCACTGACCCCCACTTCCAGAGGGAGGCAGAGGCATCTTTCATCCTTTCCCTCTTCTTGGCAGCCTTCTCTTCAGAGTGACTTCAGTGATCTAAAGAATGTTGGTCCTGCCCTCTGGCATTAGAATGCCGTAAAGATCTCTAAGTCTGCCTGTGCATGGAAGCACTATCTCCATAAAGTTTGAGCATGTCCATTCTCTGTAAGTATGTATTCCTGTCCCTTTCCTGCACTACCTGGACTTTTTGAAAAACTGCTGAAGGATAGTGAATTTCTATCTGCTACTAACTGTAGCAAGCTTGAAATTTCTTTGGAAATATTTATTTAATTTATTAATTTATTATTTTTTAGAGATAGGGTCTCATTCTGTTGCCCAGGCTGGAGTGCAGTGGTGTGATCATAGCTCACTGCAGCCTCGAACTCCTGGGCTCAAGCAATCCTCCTGCTTCAGCCTCCCAAGTAGCTGGGACTACAGGTGTGCACCACCATGCTTGGCTATTTTTTTTTTTTTTTTTTTTTTTTTTTGTAGAAACAGGATCTCATTTTATTGCCCAGGCTGGTCTTGAACTCCTGGCTTTAAGCAGTCCTCCCATCTTGGCCTTCCAAAGTACCGAGATTACAGAGGTGAGCCACTGCACCTAGCCTGTTTATTCAAAAAGTTCATGTAAACATTGCATTCCACTCTGTCATATGTCGTTGTTTTCATAGAAGGATAATTTGCCAAGTCATATTACCATTCACCCTCCCTAAGTTAAACCAGCACTCTAGGAAGATGTCCACATTTGCCCTTGGGTTTTTATGCTTCAATCTCCTAACCCCCAGCCTGTGTACTTGAGGTTGAGAAGTCATGTTAGTCATTCATTCAGTGAATTGCATTACCTAGTGCTCCTAAATGAACAGGATAGGAAAGTCGTCCTTTTCTTAAGGGGTCCTTCATGCTCACCTTTTTATTATCTTCATGATAGGATCACATTTGAGATGCGCATTATTGCCTCGATTATGTCTTCTGATCATCTTAGTGAATGTAAAATCCTGACTTATACTCTTGTATTTGAATATAGAATATAATTCCTAAGACAAAGAATACTTGGGCATCTGGAAGTTTCTGAAGCATTAGGAAATAGATTTATATCCTGGATTTTCTTTATAAAATGAATAAATGTAAGTTCTTGATGTAGTTATTTGTACACTTTTAGAAAATAGAAATACAAAGAAAAAACAATGGTAATCCATCACTCAGACAAAAATCACTATTAACATATTTTTAGGCATTTCCTTTCAGAATTTTTTCTATATAAATACATGAGTGTGAATGTCTGTGGGTGTCTATAGACATGTCTGTGGATATTACAAAATTGGAATCATGTTTTATATTCAGGTTTGTATCCTTTTTTATTTGATATTCTGTGCATATTCTTTGATATCATGAAATATTCTTCAGTTGCGCTCAAAATACTCTCAAGTGTGTGTTCTGTTACTTATGCATGAAATAATTCCTACCTTACAGCTGCATGTGGGGAAGGACGGGGGAACTGTAGGTTGTTGCCCTTGTTATCAGGTGTTTCAGGTTGTTTTCCTGAATCTTTGAGCTCCACGTAGAAGAGGATGCCGTCATAAGCAATGAATGCTATGATTTTACAAATGTTGTATAAGTTTAAAATCTCAGGTTTTCTTTATTATGATAAGTTGTTCATTCACCCGATATTGAGTCAATTACTACCATGTGTCAAGAAATGTGTGAGCAGTAGGGATGGAGTAAGACATAATCCTATCCTTAATGCTGGTGCGGTTGCTGTTGCATGACCCAGTCTCTGTTGAAAGTAACAGTTTGCTTCTTAAAACATAAATGAATTATTTTAATAGGAGAAGAATTTACTGTTCTGATAAGTTTATAAAATGATGCAACTATATCTCACTCTCTGAAATAGAGCTCTGAGAAGTCCTATAGCTAAAAAAGAAAACTAAACAAAAACCCAACTCTATTCAGCTTTATTAAATCAAGCATTTCCAGAACTTTTCTAATCACAGAAAACTTTATCTGAACACATTAAGATGCCCCTGAATTCTCCTAATGAATACAGTAAATTATTTAGCACTACAATGTTTTGTGATGGCTTAGTTCTTCGCTGAAGGCTGAATTGTTACTGGAAATCTATGTGATGATATAAATTATCAGAGGACTTTTTTTCTGACCTTGAGTTAGTCTCAAATAATAGCATGAGGACTATCGATGCCAAAGTGCTATCCTGAGATTTCAGCACTGCTAGGTAATTGCAAAGAGGATTGCAGTGGTGCTTAACTGCTTGCAGATCATTCAATTAGTCTTTGCCTTGAACTTCTGAAAATCTTTATTTCCAAGTTTTATTTGATGTCTGTCATAAGCATCACTTGAAATGCTAAATTAGAGCCACTCTATCTGATAAGATCTAAGTCTCCTTCTCTAAAACTTTTTCTATTAAATTTCCCTGAAATAAATTCTAAGCATACAAGGGCTTTCACTGATAATGACTCCTTATCAAATATTAATATTATTATTAATCTGCTTTTGGCTCCTTTTAGTAACTCTTCTCTCTAGGGCCTTTATGTGCGGTATAGGAAAGCTCCAATATCTAGTGGCAGCTCCATTGAATGAAAGCACATTTTCATCTCAGCTTATTCCTTTGATGCATGTATGTTTTCCAGTCCTGTTTAGCATTTTAGTATAGTATTTTGTTGTCAGGCCATGGGTAAAAATTATTTTGATGTATCTAAGGTAAAATATTAGTAATTTCTTATAATAATGATCAGGGTTTTAAAATGTTATTCTTGGAAGGCAATTTGGCAATATTTTTCAGTAGTCACAAGGTATATAGTGTTTGATCAAACAATTTCACTACTAGGAATGTATCCAGTGGATATCCTCATAAAAAGAATCCCTCATGATAATGTAAAACAATCATCATTTCAGCTTTGTCCTCCTATAAGGCATTCAACAAATGACTGTTGGTACACCCATGCAACTGAATACCAGGCAGCCATTAATAAGTATAAATATATCTGCATGGGAAGACCTTCAGCATGGACCAGTATACTGTATAACAGTAACTGGAAAAATGATGCCAAGTGGTTTATACAGAATATCTTCTTAAAAGTAATAACAGTAACAAAAAGATAATACACACACACATACATACTGTATATCTGTGTATATACGTTTTTGTTTGTTTGTTTTCTGGAACTATGCACAAGAACTCTTGGCTTTGTTTTCCTTGAAAATAGGGACCAATTGGCTTGTAATTTGCTTTTTGCATTTTTCTGTATTGTTTGGAATTTCAAACTAATTGCATTTATTACTATTTTTTGTCAGTGCGAGTTATCTGTATGGTGTGATTTGGGGTCTTTTTTGTAAATGTCAAATGAGACAACATATGTCAAAATGCTAGAGCAGTGCTAATATTGATATTGTTTCAATGTGGTTTTTAAAAATCAGTGCTGTGAAGAAATAATAAGGGCACCAGGGGAGATAAAAGACATATCCTAGAAAGTCAGAGAAGTGCAAGTCAGGGAAAAATATGAGAAAAAGGGTTTGTTTGGGGGATGTGGGAAAGGATGACTGCTTTTAATTTTATTAACTGCACTTTTTTCAAGTTTTGTTCTCTCTGTAAACGTTATTATTTTATACTTGTTTTTTGTTTGTTTTTTATTCTTTGGCTTCTTTATTAGATTACTTCTCTACTCTGTGCTATTCCATTTCCTCCCACTCCCAGCTATTGGTCTGTGTGGTTCTTTGTTCTCTTTTCTGGTAGGGTTGCAGTAGGAGCAGGGCTTTGGGTATTGTTACTAAAGTCAACATCAGCGTCTATCCTGTGCTTATCACTGACCAGCCACGGGGGTGATTGTCCTCCAACAGCCTAATATCTGAACCGCCTCAAATGTGTATTTCTTCTACTCAAGTCAACTGATTCTGACATTCTCTATTTTTGTACTAGGAGACAGTGAATTGCTAGGGTTTTTTTGTTTAAAAAAAATAGTATAAAACTGTTTAAACATGATACCGCATTGATATTATTGGAAAATGCAAAGTATTGCATGATGGCAGAAAGTATTGACGTGCAAGAAATCATTGTGGTTTATTTATTGTCATGGTTATCTAACTTAATTTACCAAGCATAGCTCCCCTAATGTGTAGTTGTGTAATTGAACAGCTGAGGCCCACACAGTTACCCAAAATGACGAATTTCTGTCCAACTAAAATAACAAAAAAGAGCTGTAAAAACACATTTCCCCTGTGATATTGTAAGTTCCTTAATGCTCAAATGCTTCATATCCCACCATTTCTGTGATTTTTCTGATTTGACTAGCTGGAAACCAAGGAAAGCCAAAAAGCTTTGTAGACTGACATGGAAGATTATTGTAAATATTTCCCCATCTAAAAGAGGAAAACTATTCAACTCTGATTCTGGTCCCTATTTTCTCTATCACTAAGTCTAAAGTTGGGGAATGAAATTATACACAGATAAATAGATTATTATAGAAGTTATCTTTGGCCATTCAATTAACTTGTAAAGCTTGATGTCCATGAGCCCACAGCTCCATATGTGAGGCACGGTCAGTTCGGTAACCGAATGGGTTTCATTGGCATGGATTCATTTTCCAATCTGATAAACAAAAGGATGTGACTAATTGATAATGTGTTGATAGCCAGTCTTTAATATTAGTAAAAGTTTATAACTGGAAAAGAAATATTATGTTCAACACCTGTTCAGTGTGAGATAAAAAATGGCATATAGGACCACTATATACATATATACCACTTTTAATATATATATAGTATATAATAAAAAGTGGTGTATGTGTCTGTGTGTGTATATGCGTGTGTGTGTATATATATATTCACACTAAAAGTGGTGTGTATATATATATTCACACTAAAAGTAGTGTGTGTATATATATATTCACACTAAAAGTGGTGTGTATATATATATCACACTAAAAGTGGTGTGTGTATATATATATGTATATACACACACACACACACACACTAAAAGTGATATATATATATAGTGGTCCTATATATACTTCTCATATATATGTGTGTGTATATATACACACACACATACATGCACACACCACTTTGTATGTGACCACAAAGAAATATTAGAATATCAAAAAGACAAGTCTGTCTCAGTATTGCATTTTAGCCTTATCTTTTATTAATGTATGGTGTGCAATAACAAATCACAATAACCAGTGTATATTGAGTGATGTAATATATTATGCTGAAGTTCTTTCATTGCACCATCTCATTTATTCTCGCCTTAATGTTGGCTTTATTTTAAAGCTGCATTTTAAAGCAAAATCTGCCAAAGTTCACCCATGTAGTAAATGACAGAGCTGGGATTGGAAACCAGGCTAGAATTTCCTTGTGTGTGAATCAGTAATCATGGTAAACAAGAGACTGGTCAGGTGAAAATTTTGGTTGGAATAGAAGGAGAGAGAGTCCAGTATGTAAAATGTGATTTTGCTATTTTAGTTGAAAATTGTAGATTTGTAGAATATCAGACACCCATACTTAAATGAGTACAGCCTAATTATTGCTGTTCCATTTTCTTTCAGAAATTTGATACTCAAAATTCACAAATGAGGGCTTCTCCACATTTTTACTTAATTCATAGTTTCTTCACACATTTATAGACAATACACAGTTCAAGCATGTATGGTGCTAAGTTACATATTTTTGAAAAGTTTTTAGGCCGGGCACGGTGGCTCATGCCTGTAATTCCAGCACTTTGGGAGGGCGAGACGGGCAGATCACCTGTGGTCAGAAGTTCGAGACCAGCCTGACCAATATGGAGAAACCCCATCTCTACTAAAAATACAAAATTAGCTGGGCATGGTGGTGCATGCCTGTAATCCCAGCTACTTGGGAGGCTGAGGTAGGAGAATCACTTGAACCCAGGAGGCAGAGGTTGCAGTGAGCCGAGATTGTGCCACTGCACTCTAGCCTGGGCAACAAGAGCAAAACCCCATCTCAAAAAAAAAAAAAAGTGTTTTTATATGTTTTTTCCATTTTATCTTGAAATATTAAATTTAACTTTGTCTTAGTAATTTCACATTGTGTTTATGTAAGTTCAGTTACTTTGCCTTTCAATGATTTGTAGCTCCATATTTATTAGGTTTCTCCAACTTATGTATTCATAAACAGTCTATAAAATTTCCAAGGAATAAATCGAGTTTGTTTGCTTAAACTGGCTTCCTTTTTCTTTAATTACCTGTTCTTCTCTGAGAAAATAGTTTAAGTACATACCTCACATGATTTACTGGGAAATACTTTTTAGTTGAAAAAAATATATAAAATAATTGAATAATTTTTGCTCTTTAATTATAAAAAATTTGAAAGTATTTTAAATGTTACTTGTGAATATTTAGGTGAAAGATGTTCTCATAAAAGATTAATAGTGCCAGCCTGTGGCTAAATATGCCTCTATTAATAATTTTGATATTTAAATATCATAAACATAAACCTGTTTGCCAATTTTTCAAAAACCTTCTGTAAAGAATGGAGCCTTACTTCTTTAAAAATCTGATACCTCCCACATCCTGCTAAAGATGTGTTCAGGATTAGGATATAAGCGTTGGTGGAATAATTTTATTATCAAAATGAAATGAAACTTCTAGAGTGGCAGTGTGGGGAGTGGAAGAGCAACTATATGTTAATGAATTGCTGCATTGAAGCCTAAGCAGTGGCTACATGATAATATTTGAGTTTGTTCTTCTATGAAAGTTTGTTCATTTTCTGTTTCATAAGGGTAGTAAGCTGATAATGTATTAAATTGCCAAGTAATTGCATTTTGAGTCAGCCAATAAATTTTTAATCTTGGATGAATTACATACATTTCCTGAGCTTCACTCTCCATATCTTCTTCTTTTTAATAGCTTTATTGAGATATAATTTACATATCATACATTTGACTCATTTAAAGTATACAATTCAGTGGTTTTTAGTATGTTTACAGAGTTGTGTCACCATCACTACTATCTAATTCCAGAGCTTTTTCATCCTCCAAAAAGAACCCCACTCCTATTAGTAGGCACTCTCCATTACCCTGGAAACCCCTCCATTTCCCAGTCCTATGGGTGACTAGTGTTGTATGTTTTTACTTTACACATTTGCTTATTGTGCAAATTTCACATAAGTAAAATCATACATTATGTGGTGTTTAGTTTCTGACTTCCTTCACTTAGCATAATGTTTTCAAGGTTCATCCATGTTGTAGCATGCATCAGTATTTCATTCTTTTAATGGCTGAGTAATATTCCATTGAGATATATACATGTTGTTTATTCATCAGCTGTAGGACATTTCAGTTGTTTCTACTTTTTGCCCACCATGAATAATTACTGCTGGGAAGATTCATGTACAAGTTGTGTGTGGACATGTGTTTTCAGTTTTGGGGGGTATATATCTTAGAGTGGAATGGCTAGGTCAAATGGTAACTATATTTAACCTTTTGAGAGTCTTCTACACTGTTTTCCAAAGCAGCTACACATTCCTACCAGCAGTGTATAAGGCTTCTTATATCATTACAATAGGAATAATAAAACCTATTTCACCATTCTTCTGAAGATTAAACAAGGCAAACATGTAAAGTGATTAGGGTGGTATTGGCATAGTGAGGATTTAATAAATGTCTCTTTCTTTTCCTTGTCATTATTAGAAACACCCCTTATCCTGATCCAAAATCTTGAGCCACAGGACTCTAACTGAAGAGAAAGAAAATGAATCTACTGCCTCCTCCAAAGCTAGTCCTTCAGACACTAGAAGACAATTATGCCCTCTTTATCAAAGGCCCTACTTAAACCAGTTCAGTGATAATCGATTTTCTTTACATGTTTTTCATAAATAGACCCATGTGTTGTTTCTTACGTAATTATAGAAGTGTTCAAGAGAAACGAAGAGAGTGAGTGGCAGGACCATGGTGTGATGCAGGAGGAAGAGCTCTTGGCTAGAATCTGCTCCCAACTTTCCAACTAACTGTGAATCATTGAATTGTTACTTAATGCCTCTATAAAACAAAGGCTCATATGAGATGATCTCTAGGGTAGTTCCAGCTCTACTTAATATTTGGATTCTACTATAGCCAGAAAAAGAGCTTAATTTCACAAATAGCTAGACTTTTCCCAATGAAATACCCTAACTCTTCATCCTAAGTCCTCTTTTTTCGAAAAAAAAAAAAAAAAAAACAGAAAAGAAAAAAGAAAAAACTATTCCTATTAGGAATTCTTACACTGCTGTAAAGCATTCTGTCAAGTTTTACTATTGAGTTTATTTCGGAAATCATTTGAGAAGATGTCCCTGGCTTCTAACAAAGGGAAGAATCCTGCAATGTTTGGCCTCCGTGGCAGAGTGACCTAGCCTTTCAATATCCCTCTGGTCACACTTTCTTACCCATTTCACTCTGGTTTAATTTCCTCCCAAAACTCTTCAAGAGGAATGTCTCTCCTTTCTTTTGAATTTTACAGTTTCCTGCCCTATGGATACAGACATGATGACTGATCAGGACTATATTTATTTTTGCTGGTCATTTAGATGTGGATTTACGTTATTCCAGGCAACTGGAAATCATACATATTGATCTGTAATTTTGTGCAATGTGAATGGGAATTTTTATAGTTGACATAGGATCTAAAAATTCCTGCACAAGTCTCAGTAGTAAATGAAGAACTTCTCTTTCTTTTCTTTTCTTTTCTTTTTGTGTGTGTGGGTTTTTTTTTTGTTTGTTTGTTTTTTTGTTTTTTTGAGACTAGGTCTCACTCTGTCACCCAGGCTGGAGGCTGGAGTGCAGTGGGGCAATTGTGGCTCACTGCAGCCTCAACTTCTCAGGTTCAGGTGATCCTCCCACCTCAGCCTCCTGAGTAGCTGGGACTACAGGCATGTGTCACTAGGCCCAGCTAATTTTTGTGGGGACAAGTTTCACCATGTTGCCCAGGCTGGCCTCGAACTCCTGGGCTCAAGTGATCCACCCGCCTTGTCCTCCCAAAGTGCTGGGTTTACAGGTGTAAGCCACTGTGCTCAGACCAGGAACTTCTCATGAGAATCTGGTTTACCACAGAAACATAATTAGAAAATAGAGTACTGAAACATTTGCTTTGGAAAGCCTAAGGGTGTGGCTCATTGATTTCTAGATAATGAGTGCAGCAGGCTAAGGAAATGTTTTTATGAGCATTTTGTGATACTTTGGAGTGACTTTGCATTTTTAATATCATGAGCATAGAATTAGTTCCACACATTGCACCTAATTAAAAGTGACATTTGTGTTATAATTTTGTTGTTGAATATTTGACATGAAGCACTTTGACAGTACATTGGGGGTTACCAAGTAGAGCTAAACATAATAAATTTCTGAAAACTAGAAATAGAGCAAAAATATTCCATCTTCGTATGCTAAAGAAAATGATCAGAAACACTTAGACAAACAGTAGTTTCTCAGCACATTACGTCAGGGTGTTCTCTGCATGTGGATCACTTTTAGTTAGGTAATGTTTAAGATGCTTTAGTTAGAGAATGTTCTTATAGAGACAGGCTATCTCCCTGTCCACAGATAAGGCTTTGTGAATCTTTGACCAATTATGTCAGATATCTTGGAATAAATAGCAGGTTATTACTTTGTCTACTATTATCTGGTTTTCAGAAAAAATATTTTTTAGGAAAAAGATATGTGTTAATTTGAAGCATCCCATTTTAAAGCAAAACATTAAAGTATTTTTAGTTAAAAATGTAAAGATGAGAAGAAAACCAATAATCTAATACATAGAATTTTCCTTTCCTGAATAAATACTTAACATTTTTCTCACCTCTTGATGAGCTCTGTGATATAAGTTGTTCTAATGAATGGCGACAACAGCGCCGATTAGCACCCCCATCTCTGGCATTATCATCTCTCTGCAGACTTAGAGCTGTTTCTTCTTTACTATATGTACCTGTAGTACCCACATAGAAGGCACAAAGTTTCATACAGTGTGGAGATAAATCTCTGTGTGAAACAATGCTAATCTTTTCAGTGTTTCTGGACCATTTCATAGTTTTAGTGGAGTACATTTCTTGGCAAAGAAGGCAGCATTTTTAGCTCCTCAGCAGAGAGTTAAAAATGTCTTCTTGGTGGAATGTAGCCATCATTCCCCCTGGAGCATGGTATACAAAAAGCTCCCTTCCTCCACACACACACAAAAAATCTTTCTAGAGGAGAAAGAGTTGAGCCTATTTTATTATATTTGTTCATTAAATTTAAGGCTCCAAAAAAAAGTAGAAATGAAAAGTGTTTATAAAGAAAATCTATTATCTGTCTCAAAAAAAAAATCTCCTGGAAAATTCTTTGGTTTGGGTTTTTTTTTTTTTTAAGCAAGATTGTAAAATTTTCACCGTTGAGAATAAAATGGAACAGTTATGTCAGACTGTCCTTTGCAACAGGGCCACTAACCTGATAGATCAGAGAATTTTAATGTATGTTCAATAAGATCACTCTTGATATTCTTATGGAAAAGATGGGGGAAATGCAAGGAAGAGAAATAATGGTAAATAGTTGAGTGATTTTACCCAAAGACGACAGGGAGCTTTACAAAAACATGCCAGAGGGTTCTGTCTTGGGCCTTGACCTAGCCACTGTTTTTGTCAGTGGCCAGGATAAAACAGACACAGTGCTCATCCCCTCAAATCTAGGCAGACGGGAAATATATTGACTGACAAAAATACCGTAACAAGATCTGAAAAAGTGGGTCAAAAGATGACTCTTAATAGGGATAAATGTAAGGTTTAAGAAAACTTATGGAACAAGTCCAAAAGAGGAAAGAAATTTCTTAGCTATGGAACCTAGGGAGGCTGGGTGCGGTGGCTCAACACCTGTAACCCCAGCACTTTGGGAGGCTAAGGCGCATGGAATCACTTGAGCTCAGGACTTCCAGACCAGCTTGAAAAATGTGGTGAAACCCAGTCTCTACAAAAAATACAAAAATTAGTTGAGCATGGTGGCACAAGCCTGTAGTCCCAGCTACTGGGTAGGCTGAGGTGGGAGGATCACCTGAGCCTGGGAGGTCAAGGCTGCAGTGAGCCGTGATCGCATCACTGAACTCCAGCCTGGGAGACAAACTGGGACCCTGTCTCAAAGAATAAAAAATAAATAAAACTTTAAAAAAGAACCTAGGGAAAGAAGATAGTGAAGAACAGAGATATGACAGAAATTCTTAGCTTTGGTTATACATTCTTTGTGGGTACCTGGAGAGTTTTTAAGAAATTTCAATGCCTGAGCATCACTCCAGCCAATTAAGTTGGAATCTCGGGGGGTGAGGCCCAGGTATTGATACATTTTAAAATCTCCCCATGTGATATTATAGTGCATCCTAAGTAGAAAACCACTGATTTTGTTTATTTTATGGATAGATTTATAAATCCAATAAAGAACTAACAGTATATGACTTCCCATCTCTTAAAAAAAAAAGCTAAATTTTTTATTGATCTGATCACATTTAGAGAAATTTAGGGGAAAAAGGAAGTCTGTACAAGAAGAACAAGACTAAAATGGAGAAATGATTCAAAGTCTTAGAACTCTTCAAGAAATTGTAAATACTTAAAACTCTTAATATAAACACATATATGGCAGTAAACATTTTCAAGGAACAGATCTTAGCATGCATACTTTTACACTCAGGGTTATCAAGGAAAACTGGGGATTACTATTTGGGAATGTCTCCAAAAATATAGACTAGATTGTCTGTAGAGAATCAGAATATGACAGAGACCATCCTGTAAGAAATAGGGGCCTCATTAAAACGAGTCTTGTCCTTTTGGTAGTTTGGAGTTGGACATGTTTATCAAAACTTTTTTTTTTTTTTTTTTAACTTTGTCAACAGAGTTATCTAGAATCTAGAACGCTGGCCTTCCAATCATGGAAAAGCACTGATTTCTGCCAGCTCTTGACCAAACCTTCCCATTTTGCCCCTCCTTATTAGCTAGTTTAGTAAATCTCTTCTTTCTTCTAGTTTCTCTCTTAAAGCACAAATTGCACATCCGTAAACCTGTACTTCCATTGATCTTCTTCAGTCCCCTTGGGCACCCCACCTGCTGACTACCTCTTCCAGCATCTAAGCAGCATTGTACAGAACTTCCCCTTTCCTCCCGTCTTGTGGTAGCGAGGTATCCAGTGCTGACTTGGTGATCACAGAAGAGGGAATAATGTGAGAATAAGCTATTTTCCACATCAATCTCTTTACTCTGTCAGGGGTGAAATGTGTGAATTTATATTTGATTGCATGATTTTCAACCTTGCCCAATCCGAGTTTGCAGGGGAGTCATTTCAAACACTTTTCCTGATACGAAGCCATTCGAATAATAGTTATATTGTCTTGTTAACTTGTCCTCAAGTCAGTGATTGCCTTTTCCTGCGGACGGTTTTGCTGCAATTTTTGATGGAATGTTGAAGTCAGGGCATACACCTAGACGAGGAAGTCAGACAAAGTATGTCTTATGTATACAGATTCAATTTAAACAAATGCATTATTGGGCCCACCCTGGCCGTCTTTATTCACCCTGCCTGTTGATGTGTCTATCTGTGCTTCATAACATGTTTGGATGTTCCTATCCATTAGCAACAAATCTATGCACTGAAAATATCATTTTGGTCCAGTTATGAGTAGGGTGACTATTTTAATAACTGTAAAGCATTACTTATTAAACTGCTTTAGTTCTTTTAATCTTAATTATTATTATTTGGTAGTGTAAAGAAGTAGCCTGGAGAGTATAGCATTCATTGATTGTGGTTTAGGTTTGAGAAAAGAGTTTTTCTCTTCAGATCTAGTATTGGGGAAAGGATGCTCTCCCCTTGAGAAAAAGGACCAGAAACAAGAGCCTTTATTTTAATGAAATATGAGCAGCCTGTGATAGGATGTGACGTGCTGAGAGAGAGCATATGATAGAGGCCAGTGTGGCCATTCAGGGTAGATTCACGCTTAGTTGAAAATGAACATGCATTTTGAGTTCTGTGACCTGTGCTTAAATTGCATCCCTGCTTCCAGCCAGTGTTTCACTAGAAGTCACTACTTTTCTGGATGTTAGTGTCTTTCTCTGCAAAGTGAAATTATTTAACAGAATTACTCAAACCTCTCACTCAAAATCCTCTATGGTATTGTGAATTATAAAGTCTTATCTCATGTATGTACAGTATTATGCCATAGATTTGTATTTTAATAAAATTCAGCAATAATTGAAGTGTCCATTCAAACTTATAAATTTATGGTTCTGTCTGCTTTGTGTTGCTAGTGTCTTTATGTGGAAAATATGAGAATAAAATGAATTCTTAGGACTATGGACAATAAGAACTCTGAAGTACAATTTTTTTGGTGGTAATACTTTCAAGATCCGGAGAACTAAGACACTTTCTCCTCAACTTCTTAGATATTTCAGAATATTAGTGATTGTATAAATTTGACGTAAATTCAGATATAAAACGACACAAAATAAATAATACATTGAGGTGAAATCAGAACAGGGCCCTCAGAACACCCTGAAAACACCAGCCAGTCTAATTTGAATGCCACTGGAGTTACCTTGTTAGTTCTCCAAGAAATATTCAAGAGACTTAGGAAAAATGTACCTGTTTGGCTGACTCTGGCAATCATCTTTTTGTGCCTTAAATTTCTTATGTAAGTTCCCTGCAAAGTTGTATTTTCTCCCCAAGTTTCTAATGATTCTTGCTTTCCTAAATATTGCCTTTCTGGCTTCTTCATCTGCTGAATCATTGTATCTGCCTCTGGGAGACATGTGGTTATTTCCCAAAGGGTTTGCTCCTGACGACAAGTGATTCCCTACATATTAGCAGCTTAGGTGTTTCTGCTGTTTGGCTTCTTTTTAGATAAATCACAGTTTTTGTGAAGGGAGTGTACAGCTAAGCTCAGGTATAGGGAATTTCATGTGGGTGTGCTCAAAGGAATTGGTGGTGTGTTCTAGGCTGGCTTTTGTCTTCATGTTTCAGATGTTAGAGTGCAAAGGTGAGAAAACCGTTCTGCCACCTGCTTTTCTGAGCTGAGCTGTTCCAGCTTTCTTAGGCTCGTGTCTCATATACTCGACTCTGCTTTTGAAGCTTTTGCCACCAGAGCTGTGGTATATTTCAGAGACACGAGGAAGTTTTACAAAGACCAGTTGGAGACAGATGGCTTTCAGATAAAGGAAGCACCGAAAATATTGGCAAAGGAGATTGGCAAATGTCTAGGAGAGTGTGTGTAAGTTCCTAAAAACAGTAAATTACTAGGAGCCCATTGAAGGAACTCAGGGCTACTGATCTGAGATGGCTTTGGTTCATTAAGGTTATATTCCAGAAAGAAGCTGCATTTTACTTGCTGGGTGAGAAAGACGGAAATCTTTATGGAAACAGTTTTAAAATCCACCAGGCATCATTAATTAAAGCTGACAAAAGAAGCAATCAGTCAGAAAGAGAAAAGACCTGGAATTATGCATCAGCGTTGAAAGCAGATGATCTTAATAAAGTAGAAGAGGGTTCCAGGCAGTTGCAAAAAATAGCTGAGTAAAGACTCTGAGATAGTTATTTAACAAAGGTATCAGAAACAAGTATCTGAAAATGTCCAGAGTGCCTCGCCGCATCCATTATGTGATTGTCAGGTTGAAGTTCCTAGTTAGTACGGGAGCCAGTGGCAGTGTCCCTGACCTGCCAGATCATACAAGGTTTTGAAGTGAGAAATATGGTGAATGAGACAGGTAGGTGTGCTGCTTATTACAGATGTGGGTGGCTTTCAGATAAAGGAAACATTGAAAATATGCTCAAAGCTTTTCACTCTCAGACCAAGAGACTTAACCTTTTACCTGTCACAGGAACAGAATCTCAAATTGTTATGTATATAACACATCTGTCCTTTGCAAAGAGAATATATTTGTTCCTTATAAACTGATTCTGTCAAGACACAGTTGAGTACTTTTCAGTTTAGGCTCTTGGATATGCACTATCACTCATTTTGATGCATTATATTTTATGGTACTTTTTAGTGTTCTTCTAACTTTGTATAAAAAAATTCTCCCATATTTTAACATAGAATAAATGTCATCAACATTTTTTGTTAGTAGCATTAAGGCCAATCCAATTCTCTTTTTTTAAAGGTGATGCATATTCATAAATTCCTTGTTGTTTTAGGTCTGAATAACATAAGTAAGGCTTCTCACTTTCACTGCATTATTTGCAGACCCTCAAGCATGACCCCCGTGTCTTCACACAGGTTTAACTCCAATGAAATAATTGGGAGCCTCGTAAATCTGGCTGATGTTAATAACTTTCTTCTGTTATTATTTCCGTAAATTATCCATTGCTATGTGGTAGATATTTTTACTTGAGCTTATTGTTTTCTGTTTCCCTTTCTCTCATCTAGTCATCCAAAATAATATTGCAAGCTCACAAGAAAAAGTAACCTCTGTTTTCATCTCTTCTGCTCCCAAAGGTCAGAACCAGTCTCTCTCTCCCTTGTGCTCTGGCTGAATTTTCTCAGTACTGCTGTTACTACATACAACCATTATATATGAGGTCATAATCAGCTGGTGTTTGCCTGTTTCTTCCTCTAGATTGTGAATGCCTTTGGGGTCTGGAGGGGTGCCTAATTATTACTTATCACAGTAACCTAAGGTGTACCAGACACATATTAGGACCCACCCTAAGAGATGTTGGCATGTACCTTCTGTAAATGGAATTATGGAGTATCTGGGCTGCTAGCAAATCTCATTTTCTTGAGTTACTTTGATGGCAATATGAGATTACTGTGGAAGAAGCTAGTTCCAAATGAAAGAACATGACAGGAGAGAGTACACTTTCATTTCCCAGTAACTTCCATCTGTACTTGCAGGATGCCGATTCAGAGATTTTTGTGCACAAAACATCACAACTTCCCTGGGCAATTTTTATATATGGGAAATAATAACAGCCAACATTTTTTGTTCATGCTATGTGCTAGATAGCTGAAGGCACTTTCCATCCTCACCCCTTTTATTCCTTACGATAACCGTATGAAAAAGATTGTATATTATTCTACATATTAGAATAGAAAGAGACAGGTTAACTAACTTACCCAAGAACATTTGTGAAATGGCACAACAGACCCGTGATTGTGCCTGTTCCTGATTCAGGCCACGTCTTCTCTCTACTACACTACCGCCCACTGCATTTCGCTGATTCGCTCTCAGACTTAAATGGTTTCTGGCGGGATATACCAGACTAGGAACAGTGAGGACCCAAGGATAAGGCAGACATGAAGGAGGGGTTGTTTGCTTTAATAAGCAGAGCCTAGAATCTTCAAGAATATTCTCTCAAAGGAAATCAGGAGGCCCTAACTGTAATTCTTTTCCTGTCATTTTCACCTTCCCCACGAGGCTCCATCCCTTCATGTTCCTCTTCCAGTACTCTAAGGAGACACTGATGATCATTTTATCCTATGACTTAAAGGGTGACATGAAGGGGGAATCCCCTTTTATGGTTCCATTAACACAGCAGAGACCACTGGAACTTGCTAAATACCAAGGGAGAGCAAAAGGGATACAAACACAATTTTAGAACATATTAGCAACCTAATCTATAAATTCCAGGCTTCTGTTCTACCTGACTTCATCTTCTGCCAGAACTGGCAGAGCCTTTGACTTCTCCTCATTTCCTTCAACATCCATACATTAGCACAGTAATCCTAATGGTTTTCTCCATTATGAGGGCAACTTTTACTTAGTATAGGACAACATTTATTATACACAGGAATTCTTAGGCCCCTTTCAATTACCATACCCATCATTTCTACCCATTTCTGGTATCCACAGTTTAGCTCTAACTTTGCACATGTTTAGCTTCTATGGAGAGGGTGCTGTATTATTGCCCTCTGCCCAGGAGCTCCTTCTGAGTATGACAAACCATGGTTAAAGTCAAGGTAGAGAGACTTAAGGCTGTCTTACAGGCCCAACTTCCTAAGAAATATGCCCCTTCCTTAGATTGACTCCAGGAATGGAGACCCACCAATGTTTGGCCTTTTGGCCAGAAGAATAGAAAAGTCCCAGCTATAGTTGATAGTTGAAGACTCAGGCAGGCAACTAAGCATATGGTCCAGGCTCAAGGGAGAGAGGAGCAGTAAGAAGAATCCTATTCAGTGTTAGAGAGCAGTCAAACAATAAATTAAGGTTAACCAGACCTAGCAGCAGGAAGCAAAGATCTAGTGTTGGAGATTGCGATTTGGAAGTCAGGTGCCAATCCCTGAGTAGGCTTTCATAAGCCAGGACTTGAGTCTTAGAGGAACTTGGGTACAGGACCAAAGCAAGACTAGCAGCTAAGACTGAGTTGATTTTGGCTGATGAGGGTCAAGAATGAATGGTGCCAGAGCCTGCTATGGGACCATCCTATTGATGATCACAGTGCCTCATATGTAGGGAATTATCAGGATACAGTTAGAAGACATCATCAAAATTCCAATTGGCGGTTGCAGTCTCATTCGTTATTATAGTGTCATTGCTGGTTAGTTCGGTTAGGTGAATGGTGTCAGGACAGGGTGTATTTCCTCCCTCTGTGGGATCAGGGTAGGAGGGAGGTAGTTTGAAAAACCATTGATTGGTGTTGTAATATAATTTTCTTACTCATGGGGAAAATAGGCCCATTGTTTTTACAGTGTAAATTATAGAAACTAATGCTTGACGAGGTATTTTTGACTAATGATAGGAAATAGAGTGACTCATTCCAAGAAAGTGAGTGAATCAATCTCTTAGGGAAGATGAGCTATGTTTCCCCAAAGGGGGCGCTGGTGGCTTGACTCCTGACTGGATTTTTTTTTGCCGGCTCTCACAGGCATTTTACTTCCCTGGTTAGATACAGGATAAGAAGGATGTCCTCTGAGAAGAAAACCCCACGGCAGGTATCTTCCACTAATTGGGAGGACAGTTGATTCAGGCCTTTTAATATAGGTGGACCTCCAAATTCTGTCACATGTGTGACATTTATTTTAAAAATGACATGCTGAATTAAATCAGCTACGGAGACCTGGCTTTCCCTGCCTAGGGTGCTTATAATATAGATTCACCTTTGGTCACACAGAACTTGGTTGGATAGATTGAAGAGGGAACTGTTTAATAATCTCATTGTACATACCTTCACCCATATCATCCCATCTCCCAAGGGGAGTGACTCTTGAAGTTAGAGTGGAAGGACTGATTGTGTGGAGACCTAAGAAGGATTTATTCTTAGATGAGTAGCCGAGACTGAGTTGACATTTGCTGATAAGGACCAAATATGGTCAAAGCCTCCTATAGGGTTAGCCTGTGAATGGGATCACAGTGCCTCAAATGCAGATAATTTGAAATATATACAACGATGAGACAGGCACATAATTAAAATTATAGTCACCTCTTTTACTAAAATCAATGTAATTTCTGAGTGTGATGTAGACAAATGATTTATATTTACAGGCAAAGTAAAGGAAACATTTTAAACTAGTTAAACAATGAACATATAATAGTTTTAAGGTGACCAATTATAAACTGTTTAAAAACTGTAATAAAATATAACATGTTAGTACATTGAAGGCCCCTAGTGCATTAATATTTGTTGCCTGCTTAAGTTGTTTTGTGCATGCTTTCAATAAAGATTTTCATTACCTATATTTAGTTGAAGAATATCTTGACACAGCAGGGTGAAAAATTGAGAACTATTATTCTTTGAAATTAGTCATCTGTATTAATCGGGAATGTTTCAGTATCCTGGAAACAAAAAGAAAACATGCAGTGCTGAGACAAATATTATTATCTATAATGCCTAGTTTGAAATTTTGGAGTAAATCAAAGCAACCTTATTATTCTCATTAACTAATTTTGTAGTGGGTAAATTTGGTAGTGAAATTGGATTATGTAAAATATTTTTCCCAATAACCAAAAACCTATTTTTTTCTGTTTTATGCATTGGAGTTTGTTATTAATATCTTGTTTGAAAGTTGTTATGCTTCTTTAAAAACGTTTTAACAGCAAAAACTTCAAATGTTTGGGCACACCACACCAAAGAATGCTACTTATTTACTTATTGCCACATGTTACAGAAATGGAGTTTTTACAATAATGTCCAACATTTTCATATTTAAGAATGTGATCTTACTTTCCCCGTACTCAATTTGAGTGATAAAAAACTATTTGAGAACTTAGTTGCAGTGCTGTATAAGGTTTCACTATGTTAACTTCAGATTATTTTGTGACTGAATTTTTCCAGTAATAACCCATTCGATTAGCGCTTCGAGTCCAGAAAGCTTATTTGTGAACTCGAACAACTTCAAGTCAAGAAATAAATTATTTTATCTTTGATTTGCAGGTAGAGTCAAATTGAACAGCAGAACCCTTTTGTGTATGTAATGAAAACGTCATCCCAGGATGTCCTACTTCAGGCAGAGCCAAAGGGTGGCCTATTTTTATCCTGGTGCTTTGAATGGGGCTTCTCTTTGGCAGGGGGCATCCTGTAAACTGACCATCCTGGCCTTCTTCCCTATTGTAAAGGAAGTGCTCTTCCTGTCCTTATCAATGTCGGGGTTACAATTTCACAGGGCTCTAAAGCCGCCAGGAGACACAGGAGAGATTCTAAGAGGCTGGGCTGGCATTAATAGAAACTGAAGGCAGGAGCCTGAGGGCAGTCAGTGGATAGGAAAAGAGAAGGAGAAAAGTGTCATCCTAGATTGTGCTTTACTTCTACTGATTTTCTGTGGATTGTGCTTTTTCTCCCTCTTTCATTTTCCAGTGTATACAGAACAGTACATTTTAATGTCGAGGAAGACAGAACAACGTTATCAAAAGACACAGTCCTCGAGAAGTTTCTACTCCAAGTCAACATAACAGTTCAGCACCTATAATCCAACTCTTATAATTTAGTAGATGAACAAAAATGTAAAGGAAGCATCCAGTTCCTTGTGAATTTAAATCTACACTTTCAAAAGGGAAGGGAAGAAAGTGGTAGACAAGAATGGCTTTAAAAAGGCCTAATTTGCATATAGGAAAAATATGCCAGCTGTTTGATTCATTGTTTAACTTAAAATGTTGAGAAACCTATAAACCAGTCATATTTCATCTGGCTATAAATTTATATTTCATTTATTTTCAGTTTCTAGTTGCCAACAGTAACCAGATTTTAGTAAGTCATATGGGAGTTATAATGGGAATATCTAGAATGATTGCTAATATTTAGGCATAAAATTTGAAAAATGATGTTATGACTTCAGAAACAATCACATGTGGGGATTTCTATTTAACACACACTGTGTGTGTGTGTGTGTGTGTGTCTGTTTGTCTGTGTGTGTCTGTGTGTTTAGAGAGAGAGGCTGTTTCCTATCGGTTTGGTCTAGTGTCAAAAAAAGGTCCATTTTCAGTCAGAGTATAGAAGAAAACAAAGAAAAAAGTAATGGGGAGTTTAACTTCTCAGATATTTATTCAGCCATTTTCTCATGTGTATCTTCTAGATCCTACCTGAATCCCAAGATCATTACTGTTTAGCTTTGAAGTCTGTAAGACATGGAGGATTTTGTAGTCACACACATGCACAGATACATTTGGGACACATTTTAATTTTCTTTGAGAACAGAACACCACGAAGACTATTTAAATGGCTGGAAAATGTATTTAAATTCAACAAAGAATTCTTAACTTGAAGGAGTTAGAACAGATTTTGGAAGTAGGTCGTAGAATTTTCTTCTCCAGAAAGCATCTGTGCAGAGTGGTGAAAGAGGGTGAAAAGAGCCCCCGGTCTGTGCTGGCACTTGCCAGCAGTGTGCAATTCAGTACTCGAAGGTACTGTGTAGATTGCATGTTATTATTGATTCCTTATGCAGGATTAAATGGGCTGAGAGGTTAAGCCACTTGCCCAGGCTTTCATAGCTAGTAAATCCTGGAACTGAGATTCAAATTCAAGCCTCCGTTTCTAAAGATTGTGTTCTTTCCACTCCACTGTGCAACTTTCCCTAGAGATCATTTTCATAAATTTAGTTTTCTTTAAAACTACGAATTGGATTTGCAGAGTTTGTTTCAGCCCCTGCTGCCATGGGAAACAGAGAAGATGTCTGACTGATGTGGCCAGCAGTGCCTGGGCATCACGGGAAGTGTGCTGGGATGATTGGTGTCCAGGTATATGTGATGCGATGGCATTCTTCTCCAAAAGCTGTGAGCACCTGCATAGCTTGAAGTCAGTTTATGTGGAACTTTCCAGTAGTCACAGAACAAACAAGGCTTCCCAGCACAACTAATAAAAGGAGAAATCAAGTGAGAAGTAAGAGACACCCAAATCTGCAGGAAAACCCGCAAACAATTTAAATCAAAGGTGAACTTTTGGAAATATTTTAAAAATGTAAAAACTCACATAATTGGATGGAGCTTGAATTTCTGAGTATCTTTATAAAGTTTGGAAGCTCTTTATATGAGAAGATTCTCTTTCTGAACTGCAGTTGGCATTCCTTACTCTGGTGATATTAAAAAGATTTATTATGAGGGTTCCCCCTCCTTTTAAGGCAATTGAAGGGGAGGAAGACTGGTTCTCTAAGGTTCCTCTTTAGTTCACTGAAGATAGGGTATCAATAATACTAAAAGGGTATGGCCAGGCACAGTGGCTCAGTGCAGAGGCTGAGGTGGGAGCAGCCATTCTTATCTCCTGCTAGAACCTCATCCCAAAGGAACAACCCTGGTTGCTGTGAAGAAACCACAATAGAAGAACCTCTCGTGCTGAGGGTGCACGTAGCTGTGGTGATTACACTGAAATCAATAAGGACACAGCCCTGGCAGCATGAATAGCCAAGAAACAGTTCCTTGAAATTTGTACCTGGAGAAAGAATGGCAAAAAGATTTCCAGAGCTGATCAGTCCACTCTGCTGGTTTGCACTGTGTGTACCGCTAGAGGCTGGATGTCGCCTTTCTTACCCCTAGGGTCATGGGGATGTCTAGAAATGTAAAGATAACATTTTCAATGAATTTTCAGAAACATATTATTCCATTTTATTCCCCCCAGAAGGCAAAGTACTTCAGCAGAGTTTATAGAGCAAGACAGAGCGAATGTGCCTCACACCCATGTGCTAGTGAGATTCCACTCTGTTTCTAGAAGTAACCTGGCCACAGGTCCTCCAGGGTATGTTCAGTGTCCTTGAAGACAGTGGAAACCCTTGGTATACACTTGTCAAATCCTTCAGTGGTGGCAAAAATCACTCAGTTCCTCAAGTGACTTTTCTCTCTCAGGCTAGGCCAAAGGGTAGCTCCACACACCCACAGAGCTGAGCCGTGAGAAAAAACAGCCCAACGACAACCACATTTGGCACTACCATAATGCCAGCTAGTCCTTGGGCCCCAGCTGACTGCCCTGGTCTGGGTTCTTTATAAACACATTCATGGGTATAGGCAGTTGGGGATGTTGAGGAAAAGACAAAAAAGTCTGATTCTGTGTTCCGGGTAGGAAGTGAAGCTTACATTTTGCTTCTCCCTAGCATGAAGCAGCCTAATGTAGCTTCTACACTTTTCCTGGATCCCCATGTGTTCTTCAAAAGGCAAGCCCATGTGAAATAAGTTGAGCACTAGACCAGCTGCCAGAAGACTTGAGTTCCAGCTCCGGCCTCACCAAATTCTAGGCCAATGGTTTTGAAAGGGTAACTTCACCTCTCTGAAGCCTCAATTTCATGCTCATCTCTTTTCAAAGGCTGTATGAGTTTCCAAGGGTTGCCATAGCAAATGACTACAAACTGGGTGGCTTAAACAGCAGAAATGTGTTCTTACAGGCTTCTGGAGGCCAGAAGTCTGAAACAAAGGTATGCGCAAGGGTGGTTCCTTGTGGAGATTCTGAGGGCAACTGTCTTCCATGCCTCTTCTCCAGCTTCCGGCGTGGCTGGCGAGCTTCGGTGTTCCTTGGCTTGCAGATGCATCACTCCAGTCTCTTTCACTCCAGTCTGCCTTCACCTTCCTCCGTGCCTCTCCCTCTGTGTCTCCAAGTCTCTCCTTTTCTATCTCTTGTTAGGACACATGTCATTGGATTCAGGGTCCACTCTAATCCAGGATAATCTCTTCTCAAGGTCCTTACCTTAATTACATCTGCAAAGACCCTTATTCCAAATAAAGTCACATTCTGAGGTTCCCAAGTGGACAGATCTTTTGGAGGGCCAGTATTTAACCCACTACAGGAGTGCCTACTGCATAGGTCTGTATTAGGAAAAAGTGAGAAAATGCACGTTAAGTGTTCTGTGAAATATGAAGTGCTACATTTTTCTTGTTACTTTCCAACTCTGGCTTTGGTAAATTTCCTGTTTTCCTCTCCTATTCCTGATTCCATTTTCATTATGATGTGATCCTAAGCCATCTTTCCAGATTCATTTCCTGTTTTATCCTCTAAGGCATCTTATACTCCAGCCCAAAGAGCTTACTCTTTTTTTGATTCATCATGCATTTTCATCCCTCTTAATTTTTTTCACTCATTCTTCTACTTTACTGTAAGTTCTCTTTCCTCTCCTACTTATCTCTCCAGGCTGGGCTGCTAGCCCACTTCTTTGGCTAACTATGCTTCTTCCTGTAAGTTGAAATTTTTCCAGGGGTGTGCTGGAGCTAGCCCATACTGTCTAGATAGAGCTGATTGCTGATTGTTAAATATGCAGTAATACTTTCAGCAGCTCGAAATCAGCCATGATGGGAGTATTTACATCATGGAAAGTGGCAAACACCGCAAATCAGAGCTTGTTAATTCTCTCTCTATATTTTTCTTAAGACAGGGCCTCCCGCTGTCACCCAGGCCAGCTGGAGTGTGGTGGTGTAATCCCAACTCAGTGCAGCCTCCAACTCCTGGGCTCAAGTGATCCTCCTGCCTCAGCCTCTCAAGTAGCTGGAACTACAGGCACTTCACCACTACCAGATAATTTTTTATTTTTTGTAGATATGGGGTCTCACTATGTTGCCCGGGCTGGTCTTGAACTTCTGGGCTCAAACAATCCTTCTGCCTTGGCCTCCCAAAGTCTAGGATTATAAGCATGAGTCACTGTGCCCAGCCTCTTTATCTTTTTCTCTCTCTTTCTCTTTTCCTCTTTTTTTCTTTCCATAGCACCACTGAATTTTTCGGTTCTCTAGACTTTCAGAGCATTTTATGTTTACCTCTATTTTAACATTGTAACCATCTATTACTTAGTTATGTAAACAGCCATCACTTGTGCTACATTTTGAGTCCCTTGAGGCCAAAGGAATATTCTGTATTCTGGAAAATATATGGAGTTGTCTTATTTCTCAGAGCACCTAATTCATAAAAGGCTTTCAGTAAATAGAGTAGGGTAAATAAATGAAGAGAGTAATGCCAATGCACATTTACTGAGCCTCCTCTGTCCCATCAACTCTGGGAAAGCAAGTATGATTATTGGGCCCTTTTATGGAAAGTAACTGAGGTTTAGAAAGGTGAGTATCTTGTCCAAAGTTACACAGCTAATAGGTGGACCCCAGGAGTCTGAGCCTGTACCCTAAATTCTTAAGTACAATCTAAATATTTTTTAATGGTACTATGTGAATACTTTTTAATGAGATGAAATTTCCTATCCCAGACGGACCTCTGCCATCCAACTGAGTAGCCACTGGCTACGTATGGCTACTGAACACTTGAAATATGGCTAGCCTGAATTGAGAAGTGCAAAACACATACCAGATTTCAAACATTTGTTGTGCAAAAAAGGATGTTTAAATATTGAAATGTTGAAATAATAATTTGGATATATTGGGCTAAATAATATCTATTAATAAAATTTATTTTTTATATTTTAATGTGGGTACTAGAAAACGTATGGGTTACATATGTGGCTGGCATTATATTTTCATAGAAAGATAGACTACTATCACCTAGGACCTGGAACTCTCCTCTAGCCACCTTGTTACTATACTAGCATTTAGATATCCAGAGAGACCCATGCTTATTTTAGCATAGGGCCAAGGCATGTTCATTCAGAGACTATTTCACATGTTTCTAACCTCCTCTGAAATTTGCCTCTTGGTCATTTTACTGACCCTTTGAGATGAGACATTTGTTATGAATGAAGAGATAAGGTCAGTGTTTCAGTCAAATTGGTATCCTGTGAAAAGGTCGGGCATCCAGGGATTCATGGAACAAGGTTGGAGCCATTGGCCAAAATTTTATCTCTGAATAATCTGAATATCGGTTACAATAACTCTTGTGTTTGCTCAGTTGGAGAGGAGCCACAGCTCAAAAGAAGATATCTCAAAGGAATTAGTAATCAATTCCTCTCTTCCTTTAGGGCAGGAATCTGCTTCCAGTAAACACAAAATAAGCCATGCAAGAATCCTGCTGTTCTCCCCAACTGGCTAGGGTGAGGTCATGGGGTTGGTTGGGGAGTCGCTCTAAACTGATGAGTAGAGAAAATGCACGAAGCAGATAACTAAGACTTAACCACTCTATCCTACCAGGTTATCACAGGAGGCAAGTAGTAAAAGAAAAGGAACAATTTGTGTAAATAGGTCAACCAACTGTCTTAGAAAACAGAAAATGGAGCACCAATAAATGTCAGTAAAATGCATCTAACCAGCCTCCCTGCTTTTCTGTTCCTCTGCCAGGGGAGTTCTCACATATTCCAGTCTGAGTCAGAAGGAAAGACAGGATATGAGAACCCTAATTTTCCTGACTTTCTAATGAAGAAATAAATTATGAAAATGTTATGATGACATTTTATTTTTCTCCAGAGTGCTGTAGTTTCATATAATTATTTTGGCTTTTCTTCAGTGCTCTGAGTCTCTGATTGCCAGTTCCCAGAAATATAATGAATCTCCCCAATTTTGCAGCCGTAGAACACAGACATTAGTGCGCAGGCCGTGGTCATTATGGCCGTCTCTGATTGCAGTTGCAGAATGCTGCAGGCTTTCCCTGCCTGTTCTTCTCTAGATTCCCAGGTGTATGAAAGTGAGTCTCATCTAAGCTGCTATGTTGTGAATGAATGGGCTTTGCAAAGGATGTCAGAAAGGTTTCCTTCTGGCAGGGGGAGCCTATCTGCCCCTCCTTCATTAATACAGCACAATAATTTTAAGGGTCCCTATATTTGTGAAAGTCATTCCTCTAAGGGGAAAAAACCATAAGATTTTAGAGAAGGAAAAGATTCTTAAAATTATCTATCACAACCCCTTAATTTTTAGGTAAGTGACACGGCAAGGTTAAGTCACTCAAGGAGGGTCGTGTATCTAGGCCTGACAACTGCTACTCCAGCCTTCTTTCCACCATATCAGGCCATCCCATTTCAGTAAACAACTTCCAAGTCCCTCATTTCATTCACAGGAATAAGGTAGAGGGCAAGATACTATTTTTTTATAAAGGTCAGGAATAAATGTCATTTTTGACATTCAATAGGAAAATCTTGGCATTGTGCATTTTGCCCAGGGAACACCCCTTCTCTCAATGACTTTGGAATTCCCTTGTTGTTTGCTTTTTTTTTTCCCCCACATGCAGACATCATTTATTTCAGTTAATGTCAATGACAAGAACTGAGATGCTTTTACTACTGGAGTAGCACATACCCCCTCCTTTTAACCAGAAAACAAACAAACAAAAACTTTAGTGTCCTTCAATAAGTATGCTTTTGAGGGAAGAATTACCCTGTCTAGCAATCTTAGAAATGGTTCTATTTTTACCTTTTCTGAACCATCGCCATCCTTCTCAACACCCTCAGTTGGATACTTTATCTCTACTCTCCATTTGTCCTGATACCCCTTTGTCACAGGCTGTGATGTTTTTAGAATGCTTAAAAATGAAATTCCTCCTTTTTCTTATGGGGTTTCTTCTTCTTCCTCTCTGAGGGAAGCCCTCTAGTCTTTGAACACACAAGTCACCCCCTTCCCTGAAATGGAAGCAAATATGCACAGATGCCTGGGATGTGGCCGTGTGGCATTTGGCAGAGCAGTTGGCACTAGGAGAGTGCCCAGTCTATCACTCCCCTGGTATTTCCTGTCACTTGTGGAACTTGTTTCCTATTACCTTCGCTAACCCATGAAGGTCTGTATTTTAAGCAGACACTTCCTGCTTCCGTAGTACTTCTTACGTACAAGACCCAGAGTAATCTGTGGATCAAATGCAATGATTAAATGTCAAAGTAAGCTCATTTTAAATGGTGCTTCACTTCCAGGTACTTGTTAGGTGCCATTTTATTTATTTTTTCCAAGGCATTTTCATTGGTTATGGTAGTTTTGGGTGAGACCATTTGTCTTGATAATATAAAAATATCTTGTAGTATCCTAGCCTCTTTCCCACAGATAAACCTCCAAATTAACTTTTTAAGTTGAAGCTCCTTTGAAAGCAACCTTGGCATTGCTATTTGGAAAAATGGTATCAAGCTTCAGAGCCTGTACATGTTATCTGCCCTTGGCTGTATGGAAAAGCTCAAAAGAACAAACAAGGAGAGAGATAAAGAGGAGTAAAATATTTTGTTTGGATAAAGCTTTGTCACTGAATGTATTTGAACCCAAAGAAGACACCAGAAAGTCTCCAAATCTCTAATTCATCTGTAAACTGGGAACTCATACTAAGTCATGCTGACTGTAGGAATAAAAAGATGAAGAGGAATGGGGAGCTTACTAGGAATATCAGGCACTACCCAGAATTAGTGCCAATTGATCCCTGATCAAGGTGCATAGGCCTTGGAGAAGAGTAAGTTCGCAGGGCATAATGGACCACGCTCTGAGATGTAATTTTCTTAAACTTAGTTGGCTCTGGATGAGTGCATTCTAATGTGACGGAGGAGGTATTTGCTTCCTGGGAAGGTTTTCTTTCACAACAGGCAAGAAAAATTGCTCTTTAAAATATACCTCTTCGTGGATGAGAAGACAAAATCCTCCATTGCTTAAAATTCTAAATGGCTAGCCATCATCAAAAGTACCCCGGCATCAATGCATCAAGGCACCAGATTTGCTGTGATTTCAAGCTGGGTATTTAAAGCAGGTCACAAATTGCTTTCTGCTTTCCCTTCCTTTTGCTCCTCTGAACAAACAGGTTGTAATTTTAAGAGCAGCACTAATGGAGAAAAATGTTGATGACAAATGCCAGTGGTTACATTGGGCAGACATAAAACACAGCTTTCTGTATTTTTATGTTCATTTTCATATTCTGTGATCACCTCAGAAAGCCTTTGTCTACTTTCATTGTCTGTATTTTTGTCATTGATTGACATGCTGGTAACAGGCCTGGGAAACAAGATACAATTCTGCAGCAGCCTCTTCAAAAATTTCCCTGATGACCTGGCCCGGCCAAAAAGCTTAAGAACTGTGGTGCACTGTTTATGTTACCATTCTGATTGGGAGTTACCCAGAAATTCTTGTTTAAAACTGTTATTGCAGTTATGTAGGGAATTTTATTAGCTGGTAGTGTGTGAAACCTGCCTTTGATAGAGAGACTTGTACAAATATAAAGGGTGTTTACATCTAAATTTCAGCTCTCCTTTTTTTTTTTTTTTTTTAGTAGAAGATATACCAGACAAACTAAAGATTGACTAATCCTGGAGCCCTGATTTTTTTTTTTTAAATCACTGTTGTCAGCTTAATAACTATTTACTATGATCCAAGTATATGCTAAGAACTTTTGTTTGTTTGTTTGCTTGTTTGTTTCTTTTTTGGCACAGGGTCTTGCTCTTTTGCCCAAGCTGGAGTGCAGTGGTGTGATCTCTGCTCACTGCAACCTCTGCCTCCTGGGTTCAAACCATCGCCCCATCTTAGCCTCCCAAGGAGCTGGGGCTACAGGCATGCACCACCATGCCTGGCTATTTTTTGTATATTTTTGTAAAGATGGGATTTTGTCATGTTGCCCAGGCTGGTATCAAACTCCTGAGCTCAAGCATAGGCGTGAGCCACTGTACCAAGCCAAGAACTGTTTTATCTTTTTTTAAAACATAGTTTCAATAATTATTTTTCTTGTAATCTAGAATATTGCATTAATTGTGCCTTCAGAATTACTCCAAAATCGTTTATTAAGGAATGAAACTATCTCTCAAAACACTAATGACTTTCTCTTACATTACTTTTACTTTTACAGCTATATAATTGTGATGTTAGCAGAAGGAGTTCATTTTTAAAACAATTAAAATGCAAGAAAAAAAGTTCTACCGACCTCAAAATTGTGCTGAATTCAATAGGAGTAGCTACAAAATTGCAACCAAAAACAGAAAATTAGAAGGACCTTCGGACACTTCATAAATACCCACAACTCTTACCATGTATTCACAATTCAAAACTGTATGTTAAATTAAGCATACTAAAGAAAAAAGGAATGTTTTCTTAGCAATTTAAGAACTTGCTTAAAAAGAAAAAAAGATCAACCACTCCCTCTAGTGACAAAAATTAGCCACAAAATGAAATTCAGTTAAAATTCCAAACACTGTGGAGATGGAAAGCCTTGTATTTTAGATGAAAGGATTTATGGCTGGAATTAAAAGAAATTAAAATGCAGAAAAGTGGGTGAATGCAGAACATTTACTTTTTGTTTTTACATGTTAATAGCCACTTTTTGTCCAGTCTGTTCCTCCTTTCATTAGTCTTTATATATATATATATATATACACACACATATATGTGTGTATATACATATAATGTTTTACATGTTATATATACACATATATGTTACAAATATGTTTTTTTTCAGGAGCATTATATCATGTGAATGAGTTCAAATGTACAAGCTTGGAGATTGATTTGGAATCACTTAGCATTTTAACCTCAGAATTATTCAGTTTTGCTCTCTAGCTAGGATTAACTATTTTAATTCTGATACCATAATTACTTGCCAGAATTTTAGTGCTAGTGATACACAATAAATGGATATAAGGTAAGAAATAGAAAAAAATAAGCCAAAAGAAGAAAATAAACACAATCCCATTACTGAGAAGTACCCATGCTAACATTTGAGATACGTGTATATTTTCATGTTTTTTTTAAATGAAAATTCTGACATTTTCATCCTAAAAAAATCTGCGTAAGCGTCATTGAGGTGGGCCTCTGGTTAACTGAAGGTGAGTTCAAGAGCCCAAGGTACCTTGGTAAATGTAGGTTTGAGTAGATTCTGATATTAGTATATCTGAGATGGACATGGGCTCCCAAATAAGCAGCAGCTGCCATCTTGCTTGGCACCTATCAGAGGATCAGGAAATGTTTGCTAAAAGAATCAGTGAAGTAACCTCACTATTAAACAAAAGCTTTGAAGAGTACAAAGAAGCTTGAACTAAGGGCTTTTGTGATATATTTAGCCAAGAAGGACATCCATTTTCTGGTTGCCACCAAGCATCTGTCAGTATCACACTGGGGTACTCCCCTTGGAATGTCAAAGGCTTTTATTTTTAGTCATCTTTTTTAGTACAATATTCCCCAGGAAAAAATAGCATTTTAACTTGAAGTAAATTGGGCAAAAAGCAATGGGTCATGGTGGGGGTTCTGAAATGAAGGAGTTTATGTTGGCAGTAAGCATTGAAAAACACGATTGGGCCATTTTGGAAATCTGTGATTTATTATTTTTGTGCCAGAGTGGTGCAAAATCTTTTTTCACTTTCACTATTCTCAGGCTCCCAGAAGGAATATGATGCAGATTCCAGAAAAAACAAAGTGAAGCCTTTCATCTAGATTATGAGACAGCAGTGATCCATCCTCAGCCCACACCCCACTCCCAGCCCTACTCTAATACACACACACACACACACACACACACACACACACGTATTTTAACAAATGTCCTTTGTGTTTTCCCACCTTTATGTTTTTCTGCTTAGACTAACCTTCCTCTTTCCTCACCTATAGTACCCAGTACAAGCTTAGCCACAATGCCTATTTCAAAGCAGATATACAATAAATACTTTTCAATGAACAGTCAACTCTGAAAATGCTTAGACAGACATCCTTTAATGCTCAGCTCTAAGACCTGAGCTCTAAGACCTCCTCCTCCAAAAAAGCATTCATTGAAACTTGATGTGCTGATACAATGTTTATACTATGATGAAGCTCTAAGTTGAAGACAGATAATGTGAGTACCTAACTGTATACTTTACACGTATTTATTTTCACATTAATCCTTGGGTTTGATTTAGCAGTCTAAGTTTGAATCGTCTCTATAAGTATGTTACCTTGGGGAAATCATTTCACCTGCTTGTGCTTTAATTTTTTTATCTGTCAAATGGGGATAATAACATCTGCTGCATAGAGTTTGTGGGAGATCAAATGCTATAATCTATGTAAGAAATTTAGCATAATATGTAAAACAAAAAGAAGTTACTCAGTAATGATTGAATGAAGAATACTTTATTCCAAGTGAATCATGAAAGTTTTCAGTTTTTTTCTTTTAATGTAATACCTAATACAATACTGAGTTAAAATTTATTAGGTACAGTCTGCCTTTTGTATCTGTGGTTTCAACATCCATAGGTTACATATCTGCGGATTCTGCCAACCATAGATTGAAAATATTTGGGAAAAAACACAATAAAAAATAGCAGTGCAATAATAAAAAGTAAAACAAATTAAACACAATATAACAACCACTTACATAGCATTTACATTGTATTATGTATTATAAATAATCTTGAGATGATTTAAAGCATATGGGAGGATTGCCTGGCGTGGTGGCTCATGCCTGTAATCCCAGCCCTTTGGGAGGCCAAGGTGTGTGGATCACCTGAGGTCAGGAGTTTGAGATCAGCCTGACCAATTTTGTGAAACCCTGTCTCTACTAAAAATACAAAAAATAGCCAGGCGTGGTGGCGTGCACCTATAGTCCCAGCCACTGGAAAGGTTGAGACAGGAGAACTGCTTGAACCTGGGAGGTGGAGGTTGTGGTGAGTCAAGATCACCCCACTGCACTCCAGCCTGGGCAACAGAGCAAGATTCCATCTCAAAAAAAAAAAAAAAAAAAAGTATATGGGAGGTTGTGTATAGATTACATGCAAATGATACATCATTTTACATCGGGGTGTGAGCATCCTTGAATTTTGGGGTCTGCAGGGGGTCCTGAAACCAATCTCGTGGCTGCAGAGAGACAACTGTATTTGTTTGCTCTTCAGTGCAAAATTTTAAGCAAAATGTGTCTTAAAATTCTGCTGAGTGAAAAATAACCCATGGCTGCAGACCGTGGGGAAACAGAATATATCCCAAATTCTCTTGGTTAGTTTATATGGCAGAAAAAGTTAAAATAAGCAAATTATGATAAATACTTGGAATTTTAAGCTTACCATATATAAAAATCTAGGTGTCTGGTGCTTCGCTGAAATTTATGTACTTGTATGAACACTAGAGGGAAGTGTTGTGAATAGCAACAAAACAAATGAGTAGGAATTAAGTGATGTTATTGTACTTACTGTAAATATAATTTTATTATTATGCCAGATATAAACATTTTCTACACCTTAGTTGTTTAAGCGTGAAACAGGTTTTAATAGGAATTCCATACATGTAATTGCTGTTGTGTGTGTGTATAGGACCTACATACAGCATTTCTAAGAGAAAAATTCAAGATAGGAGAAGTAGAAATCAAGCTTCAGAAACTTTACATATTAACAAAATATCCAGAGGAAAAAATGGCTTCTGATAATAAGAGTCAGAGGTTTCATTAGATATTAGTTCATTCTTTGTTAATAAAAGTAATGCTTTCACCTAGATTTTTTGGAAAGTGTATCAGGATAACAATCCTAGATTTCTAAATCTCAAGAAATTGCTTGTTCTCAGGCTATTTGGCAGTTTTTCTCATCTCTAAAATCAGGAGTGGAATGATATTTTGATAAAAACAGTAATGCTCATTGAAAAGCAAATCTGAACGATGCAAGAGGAATGATATTATAAAGAAAGCAGTCACTCACAATCCATCTTACCACCCAGACATGACTGGCAACGGTTAATTTTTTGGTGAACATCTCTTCTAAACTTTTTCCTGCCTTCTGTTTCTTTTCCCTTCTCTCTCTTGCCCACCCTCCTGCCCGTAGGCAATACTCTTAAATCAGCATTGCCAGTTCAGATATGTCTCCAGAGTGAGTGCCATTCAGAAGTCCCACAAGCTCCTCAAACTCAATATTTTAAAACTGGTATATGAACAACTACCCTTTTTTAGTTTTCCATTTAAAATGTGTCTACTATTAGTTCCAACTGTTGAGGCTATATGCCACCTCACACACTTCACTTCCTACGTTAATTTGGGTGGTTGGATGAAATTTATGTACCTTTTGCTACGTAAGTCTCTCAACATTGGGGGCTCTCAAACTGTGCAAAGGAGTCACTCAAGAAACATGACAAAGATGCAAATTCCTGCTCCCTACTCCTAAAGATCCTGAGTCAGTGAGTCTTTGGGTGGGAGTCTCAGTACTCTGCATTGTTTCCTACATGATATGGTTTGGCTTTATGTCCCCACCCAAATCTCATCTTGAATTGTAATCCCCAGGTGTTGAGGGAGAAACCTGATGGGAGGTGAGGGTATCATGGGGCGGAGGGTTCCCCCCATGCTGTTCTTATGATAGTTAATGAGTTTTCATGAGATCTGGTGGTTTTATAAGTGTTTGCTTGTTAGAACTCTTGGTTGAAGAACTCTTGCTCGTTCTTCTCTGTCCTGCCGCCTTGTGAAGAAGGTCCCTGCTCCCCCCTCCACCATGATTGTAAGTTTCCTGAGGCCTCCCCAGCCATGCATAACTGTTAGTCAATTATACCTATTTTCTTTATAAATTACCCAGTCTTGGATATTTCTTTATAGCAGGGTGAGAGCGGACTAATACACTAGGCCACTTCTATCCCAGGTCATTTGGTACAGCTGCTCTGAGACCACACTTTAAGAAACTCCACCGAGTCAAGGGCAAGGAGGTGAACATTATTTAAGCTGTTACTCTTTATCCTTCCTCTACTCTTACTCTGATTTTTTGCATGAATTGTTGTAACAGCCAGACTTGTGAATACTCGTTGGCAATGGAGCATTCTGTGTAACATGGAAGGTTCCTGGGGGCATGCACCAGGAAAGGGCATATTGAAATGTACTTTGTACAGATTGAAAAACTCAGAGTGCAGAATATGTTAATTAACTAATTTTTTCCATGAAGTGAAATGTGCTACAATTGGTTTAGGTTTTGACACAGGTTTTTCAGCTGCTGGAAGGAGGAATATCTAGCTAAAGTGGAAATTCAGGAAAAAATTACAGTCATGAATTGTCAGAGATGCAAGAACTTCAGATGTCATTGGAAGCAATGCTTTTATTTCTCAGAGAAGGGAACTAAAGCCCAGAGAAGTGAAATGTCTTGCCCAAAGCCACATAGCAAGTTATAGTCAGAATCAGCTCTAGAACTAGTTCATCCTGCAGAACCACCTCCATCTAGTGTTTGCGCTTATCCTCAGTTGGATGGCATTCCTGAGGCTCACAAGGGTTTAACATTTTAAAATGTCCCATGATGGCTGCTTTTGATGTTAAAAACTTCATATATAAGCTATCAAACAAAGTCTGTGTTTTGGGGGGTTTTTTAAATTAATTCTTTTTCCATAGAGATGAGGGCTCAATTAGCCGGGCGTGGTGGCGGGCGCCTGTAGTCCCAGCTACTCGGAGAGGCTGAGGCAGGAGAATGGTGTGAACCCGGGAGGCGGAGCTTGCAGTGAGCCGAGATTGCGCCACTGCACTCCACTCTGGGCGACAGAGTGAGACTCCATCTCAAAAAAAAAAAAAAAAAAAAAGGAGGGCTCACTCTGTTGTTGCCCTGGCAGGTCTCGAACTCCTGGCCTCAAGCTATCCTCCTACGTTGGCCTCCCAAAGTACTGGGATTACGGGCATGAGCCACTGTATCCAGCCTGTTATGTGTTATTTTAAATAACAAAATGTTTTTGCCAGTCTCTACCACAGGATTCTGTTTAATGCAGTATTTTTGATAAATCGATATACCCTTCTCTAGCAGTTCACAGAAGTAGTTACAGGGAGCCACCACATTGAGTCATTTTTACAGTGGAGCCACATCTTACTCAGTGGCTAAGGTCTCGTCAAAATTCACCTTGAAAGGCTCCTAGATAATCTATCATTTCTCAATAATTTCAACATACAAACGTTTCCTGCAGCTTTGGAATAGATCTTTCTTCAGCTGGATTGGCTGGTTTGTGTTTAGGATCATGTTATAAGAAAAAAATATTCTTTTATACAGTAGAATCCCAGGGTTTCCCACATCTGTGAGACTTTCTAAGGAAATGACAGACTCGGCTCACTTTGTTTTAAGACTCTTAGGGGACAGATGTTCCTTCTGTGAAATGGCCAAAGGGATTTTCCACGATTTAAAAATTTTTCTTCCTGCTTTCCTCCCTCCCCACAGCAAAAGGTCAGCTCATCTGCTCTTGAGGGAATCAGAATCAAAATGTTATCAGGGGAAATATCTCAGAGGTCTGATGCACTTTCCCTTATGGTAAATTATAGAGAACACAATTATTATTTGCTCGTCCCTTCCTTATGTCGTTATTGCTCGCTGCTCAAGGCTCCGTTGAGGTTTTGTACTGATCACTCATTTGGTCTTCCTCGCTTAATAGAAACTTTTTATTTTTTTCATCTAACACCTAATCATCCAATCATTGTGAGGTGTGAATAGCTGGAAATGGCTTAGGCATTCACATTTGCCTTACTCTTCCCCACACTTTGCATTTTAAACTGGGCTTTTTGTTGCTTTAACAACTGAAGTACTAGATGCTGGGATGCAGGAACTGGGTTAGGTCTTCAAAGGGATTTAGTAGAAGAGTGGGAAGATGAGAGAGTAAATTTTCATAGAAGCTTCATATCCCATCCTTTCAATGTAGGCCTAATGGTAAGTGGAGTTGAGGCTCTATTATTTCAGAAATGGAGTTCTCATTTTTAATGCCTGTCCTGGCCATCCAAGCCTCACTCTTCAATCCATACATATATGTATATAACTTTGGGCAAGAGCAACCTGGTATATTGAAAGTTATTTTTAAGCTAGGTGTGTTCCTAAAACCACTAGCTAATCTAGGAATTGGAGAGTAGAAAATTAGGTATGACCATCATACATAAGGGTCAGCATGAATTTCTGGCCAAGGTAAGTTTGGCCTCCTCTCAGCTTTAATGGACACTTCAGCTTTTCCATTTGGAAAAAATAGTAAATAACTCTTTGCTGTTATATAATAATTGCTAGAAATTTAATAAAAGCATAGAGTTTTGGAGAGTATAAGAACCTCTGAGCCAACTCATGATGGTATGGTTAAATAGAAATACCTGCATTCTGGAGGCAAACTTCAAATCAAGTCTCACTTTCTGTGAGGTACTGCATAAGTTGCTTAATCCTTTTAAGTCTGTTTCTTCATCTGACAGGACAATTAGGGTGAAAAGATCTAATGTGAAATCTTGATGTGAGTGCTTTGCTCTAGGTCAAGAGATTACTAAATTTATATCCCTGTTCCCCTCTCCGCCTTATGCACACTGTAGGAATCATTTCTGCAATATCCTTCTGCTCGAGTATTCCAGGGTCATGGAACCTATTAATTTTTTGGATAGCTGCTTGCATTGCTTGGAAGCTAGAATCTGTTCATTCATTCCTTTATTTAGCAATAGTTATTAAGTCCCTCTTCAGTGCCAGGCACTGTGCTAACAAACTTTGCTTTACGTCAGATCCTGAGTCCCTGTCTCTGTAACTCTGTTTTTGGGTCCCCTGGCCCCTGCAGCACTGCAGGGCTTCCCTACATGACAGCCTACTGCTGAGTTAAGAACATGCCAAAGGTCTTTCGTGTATCTTTTCTTCTTTGAAGTGTCTTCAGCTGTTTTCTCCCACCTGTCACTATTCTGTCCACCTTTGCCTAGTGGCATTTCAATGTTTTTTAATCTTTCATAAAATATGGCACCCAGAAATCCCACCCCATCTGTTGTCTGGCCAGTGCTGAGTCCTCTAGGACTCTAACTTCCTCTATCAGGACCATCTGCCTGTGCTCATGAATCTCAGACTGTGTTCACTTTCCACCACATTTAAATAGTAATTGTGAATTTGTAATGCCAAACAAGTCATCTAAACACTCTGGAGTCAGTGGTAGTTCAACCAGAGGCTTGGTTAAGAGAAACACTGTTCCAGGTGGAAGAAAGGCCCACAAGACTGAAGGCTACATGGGGTCCTGTGCATTCTGACTCCAGTCTACATCAGACTAGATGAAGATTTGACAGACCTCATGTGAAAACTGATTCTCTGCAATGTCCTGATTAAATCTGTTGTTCTGTTTCTGTTTAAATCCACCACAATATTTGTGGATTAAAATAGATTGTGTTGATGTGACACCGTGTACAACCAGAGAAAAAAATAGATTATACTTTTCAAAATAAAAAAGCTTTTGTGCTTCAAGGGACATTATCAGAGTGAAAAGACAACCTGGAGAATGGGAGATATATTTGTGGATCATCTATCTGTCAAGGGACTTTTATCTAGAATATATTTTAAAAATCCTTACAACTCAATGATACAAAGATAAATAACCAAATTGAAAAATAGGCAAAGTATTTGAATCGATAGTTATCAAGAGAGGATATACAAATGGCCAACAAGGACATGAAAGATTCTCAAAATCTTTAGCCATCAAGGAAATCTAAACAAAACTACAATGAGATATCATTTTACACCAACTAGAATAACTATAAAAAAGGCATACAACAAGTGTTGACAAGGGTGTAGAGAATTGGAACCCTCACACACCACTGGCAGAAATGTAAAATAGTGCAGCCACTTTGGAAAACAGTTTGGCAGTTCCTCAAAAAATTAAACAGTTACCATATGACCCAGCAATTCCACTCCTAGGTATTTTCCTGAGGGAATTGAAAACATGCTTCCACACAAAAGCTTGAATACAAATGTTCATAGCAGCATTGTTGATAATAGCCAATAAGTGGAAACAGTCTAAACACTCATCAACTGATGAACAGAGAAACATAGTATATCCATACAAGGGAATACTATTCACCCGTTAAAAGGACTAGAGTACTTATTCATGCTACATGGATGAAACTTTAAAAACATGACAAATGAAAGAATCCAGACACGGGCAAATATTGCATGTTTATATTTGTATGAAATGTCCAGAGTAGGCAAATCCTGAAAGACAGAAAGTAGATTAGTGGTTGACGAGGACTGAAAGAGGGGAAAATGGGGAGTAACTGCTAATGGGTATGAGGTTTTTTGGGTCTGTGTGTTTTTGTTTTGGTTAGTGATGAAAATTTTCTGAAATTAGATAGTGGTAATTCTATAGCTTTTTTAAATGGGAGAATATTATATCTGAATTATATCTTTTTTAAAATGAAAATTCATCTTAAGGAAAAAAGATCATTTTTGCCCAAGGAAGATTTTTGAGAAAGGTGTATATGGTGATTAGGACTCATCTAGAGGAAAGATTGTTCTAAGAAAAGAAAATATGCTGGAAGTAAGAGAAAATAATATGGAGACAGAACTAAATTTGTCTTCTAAGGCAACAGTTTATACATTTGATAAATGGATTATTATTTCCAATGTAAGATATCATTTACATCAAATTAGTAGGAAACAGCTTTTCTTAGGAAAGTTTACAAACTTTCAAAAATATGCATTCCAATGACCAACAAGGGAAAACAGATTCAACCCGTAATCCTATACTGTTTTGTAATACAAAGAAACAATATATTAAACACAAAATACTGAGCAATGCATTATGACATTTTATTCCAATGATCACTGTTAAAGTAACACAGTTCTCAAGAATGAGGTTGGTCCATAGGAAAAGGTGTAGTATTCAGATAATCGCAACCCTCTTTTCAGAGTTATACCTATAGCTCATTGCCCAATACACTCTTTCATTTACTTCTGTTGGGCATTTTCACAGAGCCTTATACATAAGAGGATTCTCTTTGAAAAAAAAGTGAACATACTTGCTGAAAAGAAACTCAAGTTCACATAAAACAAATTTTTACATTAATCGAAAATAAAACATCACCGAGTTTTCAGTTTGGAGAATGCTCTGAAAAATTCTAAAGTGTAAAGTTATTGCAGGCATATAAATTCTGAAACCATTTGATTTGAGCTTCTGCAAAAATGCATACACTGTACTAAATAATAAAAAGATCTAGGCGTACTCTGGGATGCAGATTGGGGGCGTAGTTCCTAAGTTTATGCTTTTCCAAGTCTGGTTGTTTTCTCTGAATATTCCACAGGGTGGCAGTGCAGGAAGGCCATATGCTGTTAACAATTCCATTCAAGATGAACCTGCCAAAGAATTTAAGGCTCTCTATGTACAAAAGACTGTTTTCTGAACTAGGAGTTGATGATCAAGTGGATTTGATTTTTTAAAGCAAACAAATTAGAAGATAACTCACATTAGAAATGTTTTGTCTTTGTTATTCTGTTTTGTTAAAATCACTAATTTTCCTTAAATAGTGACTTCATGTACTCTATTCAATGTGTGATTTGATTTAAATGCCATATTCGAATTACCTGTAGTATAATAAGTAGACTATATTCCTTCTGAATATTGAATACATGGGCTATGCTATAGGGCCATTAATATGAAAATAAATTTTTGAAAATCAAAATTATAAGCTGACAAGTATCTGTATGTTATATTAAAATTAGGATGAATATTCACCGGTAAAGGTAAAACCATTTTCTTTAATCAAGAAATATGACAGCATAAACACATTTTTGATATTCCATAGGGGTTTTGAATGTTTACTCAAGGCCTTCCTTATTGTTATGTATTTTAAAATTAGTTGCTTGTGTATTCTATTTGTTCCACTTTTATGACATAGTTGACTTTTTTAAGGCTAATGAGTAATAAACATAGCTGGTACTTGCTGTGAATTTCTACAAAATCTGTTTAGCACATGCCAAGTGTAGAAAGTTTCAGCAGCTGGGACGATGCACAGTAAGAGATTTCAGAGTTATTCTACAGGACATGCATATCCTGCTGGCAGGATCCTCTAAGGAAAGCACTACTCATTCGAGCTGCATTTGATATATGTACTCAGAATTTGGAAATAGATCAAGAACTTGGATATACTCTGGGCGATTATCTCAATCATGAAGTAAGAGTGTTTTTCTAAAATATCGTAAAAGCATAATTCGATTATTTCAAGCCTTCTTCCTGGTTCCTGCTCCCTTCTCTGCCCTCCACCTCCCTACTTCCTTCTTTATCCCTAGGCAACTTAAAAATTTGTTTTTTCTTTCTCTTTTTCTTTTTTTCTTTTTGAGTCAGAGTCTCACTCTGTCGCCCTGGCTGCAGTAGCACGATCGTGCAGTGGCATGATCTCGGCTCACTGCAACCTCTGCCTCCTGGATTCAAGTGATTCTCTTGCCTCAGCCTCCCAACGTAGCTGTGATTATAGCTGTGCACCACTACACCTGGGGCTAATTTTTGTATTTTTAGTAGAGACGGGGTTTCACCATGTTGGCCAGGCTGGTCTCAAACTCAGTGGGTACAGGAATAAAATGTTTCTCAGCATTATTCTAAGATCTTGCAGTAATGAGGAGAGCATGACAAGTTCTTACCAAGTGAAATTATCCCACTGTAGCTCTGCTGCTGTTCTGACTTTCTCAGAACAGCTGGCCTCAAGCAATCCACCCACCTTGGCCTCCCAAAGTGCTGGGATTACAGGCATGAACCACCATGCCTGGTCTTACTTACGTTCTCTTTTTCAGTATTGTTCTTTGTATGTCTTTTTGTTGTTTTAATATTTCTTTTTTACCAATCATTTTTGGCCATTTAGGCTGTGATTAGCACCTGAAGTGGAACAGTTTTTAAAGAGTATTGGGGGCAGTTTCTGTCATCATGATCCCACTGTCTTCGTCTCAAAGGGGCTCTATCACTGTGGCCAACCTTTGGCTGAGGCTGGAAAAAGGAAGGGGACTGTTGATGATGGAGTGGGCTGATGCAGGAAGAGGGATCTGGGTCAAATTTTCAACTTGTTCATGAAGATGTTTATTCTGTAAATGACTTTCTCAGAACAGCAGCAGAGCCATAGTGGGATAATTTCACTTGGTAAGAACTTGTCGTGCTCTACTCATTACTGCAAGATCTTAGAATAATGCTGAGAAACATTTTATTCCTGTAACCATGCCACGCCTCCTCCTAGGCCTCCACCTGAATGTACAAGAGGTGTAATATTTGGCCTCATATTTGTTCAGCTTTTTCTAATGCAACTCTGTGTTCTAAAAGTTATCCCTTTTTATTATTTTGTCATCATTATTTAAGAAGGGAGCTGACATACTCCATGGATAGTCAATTCCTGGAGTTAATAAGGAATACAGTAGATGTCTTTGCATTAAAAGTACCAATAAGGATGTTTACCTTTATATGTGTTAGGAGATCTTCTGCTATCAGTGTCACCCCAAATCAAGGGAGGAACTAGGAAGTAAGAGTTTATGGTCATCAGATACTGTGGCCTAATGTCCTTCAGAGAATACCTTTGTGTGAACTCTCTGAAAGTTTATTCCCAAGAAAATACAACATACCTTAGAGATGAGCCCTTTCCTGGGGGTACCAAACTCTTAATACCTTCATATAAAGCAAAAAAAGAAAGAAAAGAAAAGGAAGATCCAGCTGGTTTGATGAAAAATTACCATTCATGTTAATGGTAATTGTTATAATATTTGATGCAGCCCCAAGGTCCTGCAAGAAGGAACAGTTATTCTGACTTGTATGGACAGTAGGCCTACTTGATGTGATACTGCCAATATCCACTTTGCAAGTCAAGCACTTATTTATAAACGGGGATGGCAAACAGCCATCAGAATAATGTTTATTGATCACCTCTTCAGACACATTTTAGGCTTCTTTGAATGTTTGGAATTCCAATTTCATTTCATGAGATAGGTAGGATAGAGTTAAGGCATACAAACAGTTTGTGATCCAGGTGGCATGGAAAACAGGCTAACAGACAGATGGGAAGGAACGAGTCAGAAGGGCAAAGACACCACGAAGAATTGTTTAGATGTATATGGCTGAATGTGGGACCTTTTTGTGGTAGATGTTGTCCTAGGAATTTACATTTTTTAAATTATGCTTTAAGTTCTGGGATACATGTGCAGAACGTGGAGGTTTATTACATAGGTGTACACGTGCCAGGGTGGTTTGCTGCACCCATCAACCCGTCACCTACATTAGGTATTTCTCCTAATGCTATCCCTTCCCTAGCCACCGCCCCCACCCCCCCAACAGCTAACAGGCCCCTGTGTGTGATGTTCCCTTCCCTGTGTCCATGTGTTCTCATTGTTAAACTCCCACTTATGAAATTTATATTTTAATGATGGTAATAATAATTATGATAAATACTTTACATCGGGGGTCCTTATCCCCTAGTAGTGGTCTGTGGCCTATTAGGAACTGGGCTGCACAGCAGGAGATGAGCAGTGGTCCAGAAAGAAAAACTTCATCTGTATTTACAGCCACTCTCCATGGCTCACATGACCACCTGAGCTCCGCCTCCTGTCAGATCAGCAGCAGCATTAGAGTCTCAGATGAGCACAAACCCTACTGTGAACCAGACAAACCCTGCTGTGAACTGCGCAAACCCTGCTGTGAACTGCACGTGTGAGGGATCTAGGCTGTATGCTCCTTATGAGAATCTAATGCCTGATGATTTGTCACTATCACCATCACCCCCAAATGGGACCATCTAGTTTCAGGAAAACAAGCTCAGGGCTCCCACTGACTCTACATTATGGTGAGTTGTGTAATTATTTCATTATATATTACAATGTATTAATAATAGAAACAAAGTACACAATTAATGTGCTTGAATCATCCCCAAACCATCCTCCTCCCCTGGTCCATGGAAAAATTGTCCTCCACAAAACCAGTTCCTGGTGCCAAAAAGGTTGGGAACCACTGCTTTACATGCATCAACTTAATCCTCAAAACAAACTTATAAGGCTTACATTTCTTTCCCTGTGTTATAGACGAGGAGACTAAGTCTCAGAGAGGTTGTTCCTTTAACCTGGGGTCACACAGCTAAGAGATAGTAGAGTAAGAATTCAAATCCAAGTTTTCTTTTTTATTTCAGACCTATTTGTGTTATGAAATATGTCTTTAAAACTCCATAAAACTTATTCTTCTGAGAAATGAGGAAACAAGAAGTCATGATTTTTCTCTCATTACTCACAAGTTGACTGTGTGTATTTTATGCTAATAAAAAAATTCTCTGCGGTAAAAAGCAGCAATAGTACGTGTAACTAGGATAACCATACCCATCGATTGCCTGGGACAAATCGTTCAGCTCTGTTACCCTGGTGCAGTTATTGATAGCACCCTCTTTCAATCTTAATAGTGTCCGGATTTGAACAATGAATTACATGGTCACCCTGAATTAAACCTCCTCATATTTTGCCAGAGCAGATTCTGAGAAGAGAGAAGCCCTGCCAGTTTGGAGTGGACGAACAGATGGCTAGTCATTTCTCTTGCACTCTGTGGACCACCAATACCACCTCATTCTAGGCATCTTTAGGGGAATGACAAGGTTTGGTCTTTGGACTATTTGAAGGTAGATGTTACGGGGTACAGACCAGTGAATTCTGGGCTGGTATTCCCACACACTCCTATGTCTAAACATTCCAGTTCTCCCTCCTTGATTTTCTTGGCATTCGGCCTTCAGGCAGACTTTCTGCCCAGACTTCCAAGCCTATGAGCCATCTACCACACTGGTGCTAGTTAAATGCATTACTCAGAAAAACTTTAATAACATGTTTGTATATAGAGCTCTAGTGTTTTAAAGAAATTTTGCATCTATTAGCTTTCTCAATCCTCCAGCACTCATGTGATGAAAGTAGGACAGGGAATTTTGTCCATTTTTATAGAGGGAGCACCTGAACTGTGGAGAAGCTAAGTGAATTTTTGCCAGTTGGAAGTCAAGCCAGGTCCAAAACCAAGAACAGTCCTTCCAGGCCAACAGCCTTCCACTGAACCAGTGTTCCCACTGTTCATCTCTATTCTGTCAACACATTCACCCAAAAGCTTAAAAATCATTCTTACTTTCTTATACTCACTTCTTATTTTTCCTACAAAAATAAACTCTTAATCTTTACTAATCTGTAAAGGCTTTTTAGAGAAAATTCTATCGTTTCTATCTGGGGTAAGAGTACCCTATTTTATTTGGAATATGTGTACCCTCTTTTCCCCCTTTTTCGCCTTGCCTTTCTTTCCTATTCCACATCTCCTTATATAAGTCCCTTTTACTTCCTTTCTTTCTTACTTTCTCCTAGACTTACAGAGAAACAGGAAGGAAGATAGGCTGCTTGAGAGAAGATAACAAAGCACCTCAAGATGTGTTACTTATAAGTGACTCAACAATTGTCAAATAGTTGGATCTGATGGATTACAGAGATTCAGCATCATAACTTCAAAACCATGTGACTTTCATAACAGCAGGCTCTGGAATTCCCTTGGGTTTTTGCCTGTCATAAAATACCTGAGATGGGGTCCCTGGGTCCTGTAATCACATTTATTTTTGGCAGTTGAATTAAAGCTAGATTTTAACACTGAACTTTTGGGCTCCAAATACATAAGTTATTTATATTATCCAATAACACACAGACGTTTAAAATGAGCAGCGCTTATTCCTGAAGATTTGATAGGAAATCATATTTCTAATTTCTTCTGTGAATTATCTTCCTCACAACACAGAGGGCAAGTTAAGACATGTCTTTCTCCTACCAAATCTAGAAGACCTTTCTGCCAGCATTTCTTCTTTGCTTGTGCATGTTTAATACAAGTAGATGTGGTTCCCAAGAAGTCAGAGTTCGTTCTATGTCCATGGAAACCAGGTTGGAAATTACCTTGCCCTTTCTATTAAAGGGAGAAGATAATACTGATTTATTCAGGGAAACCCAACATATTCCCTATCTAGCTCCTCCTTGAGTCTTAAGATATGATTTCAATGCCAATGCAGTTTCTAAAAACAAATGTTGCTTGAATTTTCAGTAAGTCACTGTTGTCAGGGTTGTGGTGTCCTCCTTACAACCCTGGCGCCTCTGGGAATGATATCATGGTGTAGTGATGAAGCAATCAACTCACTTAAAAAATAACCGTGAACAATAGGAAACTGCAAGGAGCAGCTTATTTTCAATCTTTCAATCTTCATAGTGTCCTAATTTGTCTTTCTTGGGCTAAGCCACTAAAGCTAGTCACAGCACCATGTAAAATGAAGAGCTGTGTTTTCAGAAGATAACCATCTTTCAAAGGAAGGATGAGCACAGAATCTAGGCCTGGCTCCACATTTAGGAATTCGATAGAAGCGTTATTCTCATGCTTGGTCATGTTTCAGACAGCCTCATTGTTTGAACTTCATGTTTTGATGCGCTTGTTTAATTCAGTGATGACCCATACAGGTCTTTGAGGGACTCTATAAACAACTATGAAGAGCTCACTGCCTAGACTCACTGCATGGAAATGCAGTTTAATTAACCTTTCAGAATTGGGTATTAGAAGAAATGAAGCAGTTGGAAAAAGATAAGTGCAGGACACTGCTGATGTGGGCTCTGGGGCTAGGCAGGTTATGGTACAGATTGCCCTCTGAAGTGAATGCCAGCCTCTTCCTCAAGGAAGATCTGAGGTGTTAAGATGCTCACTAGTAACTGTGCGTTGTTTAACTGCCTCCTCAAAAGTGTCCTCAGATACTTGAGTAATCTCATCTGTTCAGTGCATTGTCAGAAAATCTGGGTTCTAGTCTAGCTCTGCATCTAAGCCACCAACTAACCTGGTGACCTTGGGAAAATTGCTTTGACTCTCTGTTCATGAAGATTGGATGGCATCAGTGTTTTTTTTTTTTTTTACCTTTTTTGTTTAATCAACCCACCTATCTTTTGCAAAAACATTAAAATTTCATGCCGTTCTCTAATTTTTTTAAATCACAAAATGTCCATGGTAACTATAATCAAAATGGCATTCATATTGGATAATGTTCTTTTGAAAGATATTTGACACTAACTTGATTCTGGTATGTGCCACTTCTCTCACCAAGTTTGAACTCCTGAGGTTTTTTTCTTAGGGCCCTGAAACCCTATATTCTGTCATGAGACCTATTTAGAAAAAAGTGCTTTTAAAAGAACCACTTTCTGGTTTTCTCTTATCTCTGCGGTTCCTCACCAATAATGTCAGGAAAGCTTGCTTTACTGTTTACTCTATTTTGACTGTGAACATCCCTGTGCTTTCACATCAGATGCCCACACATATACAGGTCAGAATCAGGATATGTCAGTTAGTCTCTCTCTTTATCTCTCTCTTTCTCTTTCTCTCAGTACCTTTCACTAGTTAATGTGAACCAGAAAGAAATGTTTACTCCTATCCATTTCGATATTCTCTGATTGCTTATTTGACTTACATGTAGCATTTTGTTGAATTAGTTACTTAAATTGGAATGTTGGGTATCAATATTGCTCTGACTCTGTGAATTATTCTCTTCATGAACTTCAGCAAATGCTCAGTTGTTTTCCATGTGATAACACATTCTTTATCACTTGTAATTTTGCCAGCCTGGTGGCATAGAATCGTCAGAGCAGGAAAGGAATTCGAAGCATCAGATTGGGTCCTCTCAGTTTTACAGAAGAGAACCTGAGGCTCCAAGTTCACTGCAATTGAGTCTCACTGGAAATCAGGTGTGATTTTGCTTAAACTTCAGCCTCTTCCTTAAGATGCCTATACAATGCCTAAAATTTTTCATAGGATCTATTCCCATTAGCTGTTCTTTACATATCGGCTTCTATACTTCATAATTTTGGAACTTGGGTGACCTAATTGAAGATGCTGATTTTTGCTTTGCTAAAAGCTTCTAAAGCTATAAATAAGTAATTGTGGGAAGATGCTTGACGGCCTTTCAGCTGAAATAATAATCTCTTGGATTGATAGAGTTTCTTTTTTATAAGAGCTAAAAGCACTTCTTACATATTAGCACATTTATCTTCAACATCCCTGTGGAACTACAGCAACAGATTTCATCATCTGGATGATTCAACAAAACTTTGAGCAAGGATTTGCCAAATGACTCATTGTGTCTCCTGCCCATGATTTCAATCTAAATTATTGGGATTAAGGAAATTATAAGACAAAGTCCTGGCTTTGTATTAGTTATCATAATGAGATATGCAATTATGAGATGAGAAAGAAACACAGGAGGCTTTGTATAGGTTATTAAATTATAGAAGACAGTAGTATCGCAACTTGAGGTTGTGACTAAATTTGGGGACATGGCAGCTTTGGGAGCAGGTGAGATGGAATATAAATTTATGCTAAAACAAGGAGAAAGGAGAGAGGAGCAATCAGCTTATGATGAAAAGGCATCAACCATATAACAGGAGTTTTATTGGCCAAACTGGAAGCAGGAATCAAGGGGAGATCAAGAGAGATTAGAGAATGTGGTGGGCTGGAAAGGTGAAAATACAAATCAACTGAAGAGGAAGAAAGGTAGTTAAAAACTGATAAACATTTGTATACCACTTCAAGCTTTTTCAAATATTTTTGCTTCCCCAGATAATCTCCAAGGTTTGTTCTTAGTCAAGTACTCTTTTTTCTTCTTCTTTTCAAACCCGAGAGATAAATGATTCATATTATACCCATTTTAACAGATGAGAAAACTGAGGCCTGGAGAACCTAAAGGGCTTTCTCAAGGTCCCATGGTAATTGGCAAAGACTAAACAATACTAATATCATTTAATCCTCTGGTAACTCACACTCATTCTACTTCTTCTTCTTCCCCCTTGGTTATCTCTAAGCCTATTTGAACCTTAAGCCCAAGACCCAGTCCTTTATGTAGCTTTTGCTGACTTACCTCAGCCATTCCCTGTCATGCCAGAGGAGCCCACCTTAGCTTCCTTAATCTTTCATGATCTATTTGCTATGTATATTTTAGGCAAGGAAACTGCCTGCGTTGGGAACAAAATCTTGAATTCACAGATTATGGCTGTATCATCAGGGTTGGTTGTTTACTTAAGGAAGGGCTTTAGCCAAGATTAATGGCATGTGATGAAGGATGCATTGTTGAATCAGCTTGGCTTGCACAGGTGAAATGAAAGGCAAAACCTTTTCTACTTACTAATGGCCATAACTGCAGCAAGAAATCTATTGTTTAAACACATAGAACTTGACAATAGAAGTGGAAAGGGAAACAGAATCACTACATATTCCAATATTTCTTCCCAATACTTATTTTATAGTTTTATCAATGTGTATCTTCCAAACTCCTTTTGTGTTCTTTTGTTATTGTCCTCTGAACTCAAATCCATCTTTCCAGTGCTGCCAAAATTATTGGTCTAAAACACAAGTCTGACTCTGTCACTTACGCAGTAAAACCCTTCAGCAGCTCCCTCACTTGCCCACAGGAACAATGCAACCTTCCTACCTGAATATACAAAGACTCCATCACTTGCCCCACCCAGCTCTCCAGCTTCCCTTTTTGTCACTCTCTACCCTGAAATGTATTTCACCTCACTTGAATTTCCACAAGCGCCCTATGAACATAGTGTCACCTTTTCATATATTTGCTGCTTCATTTTTCTGTGTCTTCCTTTCTGTGCCTTTCTGCCCTGAACCATACTCATTTCCCATCTCTAGCTGACCTAAAGGCCCCTCTTTAGGGGTCACATATGCCTTTCTGTGTATATAATTGAAATAAGAAATTGATTACAAAGTAATGTCTTTAAATATCATTGTTTACCTTTGTTAACATCTCATGTAATCCCTGCAACCACCTCATACTTGGCACAGAGGCAATTAGAAAAGATCTGTTGAATAGAATCAACCTATAAGAGGGATATTATCATCTAGATTTTTCATGTGATAAAAATCATTTTCAGAGCAATTCGCTGTCTTTCCCAAGGCTCAGAACTAGGAAATGGAGGGAACTAACTGCCACACTACAATGCATCCCACAATTCTGCTTTAATTTCTATCTGTTCCAGCAAATCGTAAGGGTGGAATTGTAAGGTTCTCAAGGGCAGAAATAACTTTTTTCTTATTTCCTGAACCCAAGCATATTAATATAGGAAGAGCTCAAAAATGTTTGGTGTAATTGACCTGAATTTTCTTCGTATGCCCTTCTTGATTATTTTTATTTTGGAGCTAGGTTCCATCTCTATCTTTGAATACTGTCTATACTAAACAGTCACTAATTCCACAATTATTCAACTGACAAATATTAAAGACTTGATTTTTTTTTCCCTAAAATTAGTTTTCTAGATTCTCTTATTGGTGACCTTATCAAATGTCTCTCATAGACTCTCAGTATGAGAGTGATGGTATGATTTATCACACTTTTGAGAATGAAAGGGAACACTATTAACAATTATTTTGAGAGGACAGATATGACTGGAGCTGTGCTGGCCAAAACCAGGATGTGTGGTCACCCTAAGTATAGTGACTTCACAGATAGGGGTAACTTAAATTCAACACTTTTAACCAAGCCCTTAAATCAAACTTTTGTTGTCCTCTGATTTTATCATAGCATAGCAAAGTGCTGACAGTCAATCACAACTTCTCAAAATATAAAATTCCTTGACAAAATCTGGAATGCCCAAGGAAATAATATACATTTGCCAATATTAAAACACTTGTGTGAATCTCAAAATTAACTTTATTTTTCTTTAAAACCACCATCAGAGGTAACTTTTATGAAAGAATGGTAGGAGAGTTGTTTGCAACCAGCGTGCTACAGCACTCTAGAATACATAAACCTTGCACAGGGATACTACCAAATTTGGATCAGTGTATAAAGTGTATATTCTGGGTTTTCATACCTTTATTGGCATGCCTGTCTGGTACCATCCTGGCTGACTTAATTGTTCACGAAATACAGTGGAGAGTGGGGACCAACTTGTTCTTATTTAAGAGAGAAAATGCTGGGTAACATGAAGTTATTGGTAAATATGAAGAGTTTTTTTAATAGGGATATACAAGAACTTTGTTTTATTAGTACGTAAGGGATACAGTCAAGGCAGTTGTCCAGCCTGAAGGTTATCCCAATGAAGAGTGACACCACAGACACTATTTGAGATGTTCTGAGCTAGTATATTGTTATAGTTTGATTATTAAAATGTCCTAGTAACAAAAATAATAGAGTGTGCTGTGAAAACAAAAAGATGGAGAATCATTGTTGCAGAATAGATATTCCAGACTGCCCTACCCCCACTTTGTATTAAGACTTTTTGACTCAGAGGCAACTATGGATATTATTTTCTTTTTATTTGTTTTATTTAAAAATCAAATGATTGTCAATAAAGGAAGGTGATATGCAGATACCTAATGTGGAAATAGACCACAAGCAACTTTTTTTGGCAGTAATTGTCTTCTTTGGTGCTCCTCTTGCCCTAAAAGTATGTTTAAGACATAGTCATAGGAGAATTTCACTAGATTGGTTTTCATGTAGACAAATACTACTTCCTGATGGGTCTTTTAAAATTATCTGGAGGTGTTTTGATTGTCATGGTGACTGAAAGGACACCACTGGGATCAGTGGGTGGAGGTCAGAGGTAGTAACAGCCCTTCGCCCTTCAGTACACAGAACTAACCTGTACAGTAAAGAATTGTCCTTCACCAGGACCTCTTCAAGGAGAACTACAAACCACTGCTCAATGAAATAAAAGAGGATACAAACAAATGGAAGAACATTCCATGCTCATGAATAGGAAGAATCAATATCGTGAAAATGGCCATACTGCCCAAGGTAATTTATAGATTCAATGCCATCCCCATCAAGCTACCAATGACTTTCTTCACAGAATTGGGAAAAACTACTTCAAAGTTCATATGGAACCAAAAAAGAGCCCACATTGCCAAGTCAATCCTAAGCCAAACGAACAAAGCTGGAGGCGTCATGCTACCTGACTTCAAATTATACTACAAGGCTACAGTAACCAAAACAGCATGGTACTGGTACCAAAACAGAGATATAGACCAATGGAACAGAACAGCCCTCAGAAATAATACCACACATCTACCACTATCTGATCTTTGACAAACCTGACAAAAACAAGAAATGGGGAAAGGATTCCCTATTTAATAAATGGTGCTGGGAAAACTGGCTAGCCATATGTAGAAAGCTGAAAGTGGATCCCTTCCTCACACCTTATACAAAAATTAATTCAAGATGGATTAAAGACTTACATGTTAGACCTAAAGCCATAAAAACCCTAGAAGAAAACCTAGGCAATACCATTCAGGACATAGGCATGGGCAAGGACTTCATGTCTAAAACACCAAAAGCAGTGGCAACAAAAGCCAAAATTGACAAATGGGATCTAATTAAACTAAAGAGCTTCTGCACAGCAAAAGAAACTTCCATCAGAGTCAACAGGCAATCTAGAGAATGGGAGAAAATTTTTGCAATCTACTCATCTGACAAAGGGCTAATATCCAGAATCTATAAAGAACTCAAACAAATTGAAATTTACAAGAAAAAAACAACCCCATCAAAAAGTGGGCAAAGGATATGAATAAACACTTCTCAAAAGAAGGCATTTATGCAGCCAAAAGACACATGAAAAAATGTTCATTGTCACTGGCCGTCAGAGAAATGCAAATCAAAACCACAATGAGATACCATCTCATACCAGTTAGAATGGCCATCATTAAAAAGTCAGGAAACAACAGGTGCTGGAGAGGATGTGGAGAAATAGGAACACTTTTACACTGTTGGTGGGACTGTAAACTAGTTCAACCATTGTGGAAGTCAGTGTGGCGATTCCTCAGGGATCTAGAACTAGAAATACCATTTGACCCAGCCATCCCATTACTGGGTATATACCCAAAGGACTATAAATCATGCTGCTATAAAGACATATGCACACGTATGTTTATTGCAGCACTGTTCACAATAGCAAAGACTTGGAACTAACCCAAATGTCCAATAATGATAGACTGGATTAAGAAAATGTGGCACATATACACCATGGAATACTATGCAGCCATAAAAATGATGAGTTCATGTCCTTTGTAGGGACATGGATGAAGCTGGAAACCATCATTCTCAGCAAACTATCGCAAGGACAAAAAACCAAACACCGCATATTCTCACTCATAGGTGGGAATTGAACAATGAGAACACATGGACACAGGAAGGGGAACTTCACACCCCGGGCCTGCCTGTTGTGGGGTGGGGAGAGGGGGGAGGGATAGCATTAGGAGATATACCTAATGTAAATGACGAGTTAATGGGTGCAGCACACCAACATGGCACATGTATGCATATGTAACAAACCTGCACATTGTGCACATGTACCCTAAAACTTAAAGTATAAAAAAAAAGAAAAAAGAAGAATTGTCCTTCACCAAATGTGAATACTGCCTCATTGTGAAATGCCGTGGAGAGCATGTATTCCGATTTGGTAACACATACTCTGTTTTCTCTGTATGTATAAAAGTCAAAGCACAATTTTCATGTTTAAGATTACTGAAAATCACTCCCACATGAGCTTTCTATTTCATTGGTATGATTATTTTGACTTAGAACATTTTTTTAAATATTTGGCAAAGCTCTCTTTATTAGCTTGTGCAGTCTATCTACTTCTTATTTGCATTTTAAAAACTTCCTTTATTGTAACAGCTGTGCAAATGCCATTACAGCTTAGGAGGGAAAAAAGAAATAGGCTATGTTTATGAACCAAATTAATGAAAGGCATTATTAAAGAAAGTGATTGCTCAAGCTTTATTACCTAGAAATGAATAAAATAATGTGTTGCTAAATCCAAGTAGAACTGAAATCCAAAAGATAAGAACTTTATAAAAAGACATGTCACCCCATGTCCCTAGAAGCATAGATTTTAATATTTTAGGCAGATCTTTATGATTACTTCAATGTACTTGGATAGCAAGAGGATCTGTATCTCTTGGCAAATCGAAAGTCTAGAGCAATCTTCGTCAGCTAAAATTTACATTGCTAATCACATGTGAAGCAGAATAATTTTGTACATAGAAGAAGCTCTGCAGGTATTTGTTGGCAGCTGTATAGATGAATAAGTTAATGGAAGAACGAATGAATTTTTGTTCCTTGTGGCTTTTTAGTAACCAGTAATCTGTGGCTCTAAGTCTTAGCCAAGAGTAATTAATGGTAGAAACTTTGGGGAAAGACTTTGGTGGAAGTTGTTCAAAATTAAAAGACAAGACAGGGTCAACATTTAAAAACTACTGCAAAGAAAGAATCAGAGTCTGAAAATAGACTTCTTGATCACTAAAACTCAAGCCATGTTCAAACTCCTGCTCTATGGTATCTGATTTGAGCTTTTGTCTAAGACCTTTTATTTACTCATAAAAATGTAAAATTTTTATACCCTTAGTTTTAACAACCCACACTGGAGTCAGGGCCTTCCAAACTAAAGCCACATTTCAATAAACTTCTTCCTTTTCGTCACCAGAGTATCCCCTAATTAATTAAACCCTGTAGGTTTTAAATATAGACCTGACTGATACCACTTGTTTATACAGTAATGACCAATTCTGAAGGAGGATACAAATGCTGTGTTTACGATGTAAGAGTGTGGTTGGATTTTAACTACATACTTGAAAAGATCTAGTGGGATTACTTGTGCCTGGTTAACACAGCCCTGGAGTGCCTGTCTGCTGATGAGATCTATGGTAGGCTGCTCTTTAGGGTGAGGATGGGAGGGGAACTCCTAGGGAGTCAAGGGAGGTCAGTCGCAAGACCATGCCACTATCTACCTCCAGTACCTTCTGGCAGTAATTGTGCACTCCCTCCCCTCATTGTCCTCCACTTGATTTTCCTTTGAGAAATCAAAACCGATTTCTCTAGTCTCACAGGCTGGTAGGTGGTGCAACTGCCCCCTCCCCACTCTCATCAGGTCACTGTAGTTTACATGGAGTACTCAGAGATTGCAACCTTTCCTTTCCTTCCCCGCATTTAAGACTTTCCCTTTTTTCTCCACTTTTTTTTTGTAATAAAAGATGTGTAACAAAATTTGCCATTTTAACTATTTTAAGTACTCAATTCACTGGCATTAATTATATTCAGATGTTGTACAACTATCCCTACTGTCTATCTCCAAAATTCTATTATCACCCCAAACATAAACTCTATTATTAAGCAATAGCTGCCAATTCTCCTCTTCCCTCCGGAAATCTCTTCTCTCTCTCTCTCTGTGAACTTGCCTAGTCTATATATTTTATATAAGTATAATCATACAGTATTTTTTTGATGTGTGTTTTCACTTAACATGTGCTCAAGTTTCTTCTGTGTGGCATGTATCAAAATTTTACTGTTTTTGACGGTGGAATAGTATTCATCGTATGTAATTACCATATTTCGTTTATCCATTCATCTGCTGATGAACAGTTGGATTGTTTCCACCTTTTGGCTATTGTGTATAAGGCTATGAATATTTCACATATAGGTATCTGTTTGAATCCCTGTTTTTACTTCTTTTGGATATATATCTAGCAGTGCAATTGCTGGGTAATATGGTAATTCTGTGTTTAACTTTTGGAGGAACCACTTAAGGTAACTTTTTATTCCCTTTTATAAAAGGGATCTCTCCTTTTCTTCCTGCCAAGCCAGAAGATAGCCAGATGCTCAGAATCTGCATCTTATGTGTAAATACTGTTCATTTAGGGGACAAGAGGATATCAGATGTAATAATGGTTCATTTTGACACAGACTAATTCAAGGCACAATACTGTCCTGGAAACTTTTTTTTAATATATGCTAAGTGGGACACGTATTTTCTATTCTCTGGGTGGGATCTCATTGCATTCCTCTAATAAGCTGACCAATAACCATCTCAGTAGCTGTATGATCTACCTCTTTGAAGAGGAAAGACTGTGCCAAAAGACCTGGGGTCATTCTCTCTTTTCTGATGCTTATTCATAAAGCTCCTTCTCTCTTCAGCTAGACTGTAAGTTTCTGAGAGAAGATGCTTTCTGTGTCCCAGGCTCTCAACATGGGTCAGTGCCTTAAACATGGTGTTTGCCTGATAAAGAGCTAGTGAATAGTACGAGTGATTTGCGGGCTGTTTTATTCTGTTTTTAAATAGTCTTGCATGGACATTTAATAAATTGGGTGATAAAATATGCCTCTGTGTGGTGGTCAAAAAGGGGTGGGGGGAGGGGGGAGGGATAGCATTAGGAGATACACCTAATGCTAAATGACGAGTTAATGGGTGCAGCACACAAACATGGCACATGGATACATATGTAACAAACCTGCACGTTGTGCACATGTACCCTAAAACTTAAAGTACAATAAAAATAAATAAATAAATAAATAAATAAATAAATAAATAAAGAGGTAATCAACCCATGTTAGGTGACTGCTCCAGACAGCTCACTAGGTCTTCCCTATGGTATATAAACAGAGCTACTCTGGTGCGCAAAGCTCTGTTTGTTTCTGCCTACCATTGGGAGCAGCCAGTACAACGTTTTGCTTAATGGTGTCGAAGTGGGCTTGTTATTTGGAGATCATCCGTGTCAGATGTTTGGCTTTTGTTATTTAGTGAGAGGTCATTGGCTAATTTGCTACAGTGGAGATTGAATCCTAACAGGAAAACAAAGGTAATGACTGCTAGCAGAAATACTGTAAGATGTGTAGAGAAAAGAAAAGCAAGGCCCAGAGAGGTTGGATGTAACAAAATGACTACCACAGATGAATACTGGAGTTATCGAGTTCGATTTTGATGTTTCACTGAGGTCTGCATCCCTGTGAAAGTGTGGTCTCACCTGAAGTTAGGATTCATTCCAGGTGTCTGTTTTCTCTTTTAAAAAGTTAGGTCCCTGGACTAAAAATTAGAAATCAGAAGGCAGGCTTAGGTAGGCAGGAGAAGGGACTCGGTTTCTTCTTGAATGTAACAGGCCAAGAGGGCATCCAACAACCAATGCAGACACTTTGCTTCTGACATTCTTGTCTTTAATGATGTCCCGTTTTAGCAAAATGAGATGATATTGGAAGGAATGTAAAGTTCAGAGGCTTCAGAACTGGGGTGCATGGAGTTTTTCTGCCCGCCCAGGAGGCCAGGTGCTGTTTATATATGCAAATTTTCTAGCAGATGCAGGATAGGGCCAGGTATGCTAACTTAGAGCCTGTGGTACCAGGGCCCATGTCTTTGGCTTAATACAGTTATAGACTGTCAGAGTAGGAGGAAGCGCCTCTGAGATCATTTAAATTTTTGCTCTCCATATAATAGATGAGAAGAATGAGTGATGTGCCATGCCCAAGCTCCCATTTCAAGCTAATGACTAAGATGAAGCTGAAATGAGGTTTCCAAACTCCTGACCCAGTATTTTTTCTGTTAAATTCATCTCTTTTCAATGGATTTTTAAAACGAGCTTGTGGGACATTTGTAAATGTTTCCAAAACTTTAAACTTCATTTAAAAGCAAACAGGTTTATATTCAGTGGAAGATTGGATTCACACATTAGCCATTTAAGATAATCAAATTGAGAATTTCAGTCTATAACTTGTACTTTGTTTTTGAAATCAAAAACACTTAAGAGAGAATTGTTTTTAATATGTACTGTAAATATTACAAATACAACTCTAACATTATGCCTTCAAAAGAATATAGATTTAGAATCTCAGTTTTGATCAGCTTAAGAAAACAGAATTTTATGAAATTCAGGGTGTTTTATACGTTTGAAAAGGTCACCCTAAATAAATACAGGAATTAAATAATTTTTTAGGCTCTCTTAAAATTTCTATTTAGGGTTTCCAGGTCAGATACAGAATGCCCAGTTAAAATTGAATTTCAGATAAACAAGGCTTTTTTTTTTCTAGCCTAAGTATGTCCCATGCAATATTGGAGACGTATTTATACTTTAAAAAATATTCATTGTTTATCTGATAATTCAGATTTAACTGAGAGTCCTATATTTTACTTAATATGGCAACCCAATTTTCATTATATTTATTATTTTGATATTATTATTATGTTGTTAGATTTTCTTTAGATTATCCACAATTTAGGTGCTAGGCATTAAAAAATGAATAAAAGCCACTTTTCCTCAAGAAATATAGAGGAAATATGAATAATGCAGTAAGTGCAGCTACAAAAGCAAAGGCAAAGGGTACTTGAGCAACCTGGTGATTGGGGAAGGCTTTTGCTGGAAATGATACTTAGGCGCAGGTGTAGCAGATGAGGGAATGTTAACCACCTAATGAGACAGGAATGGGGTTCCAGGCAGAAGCAATGGGAACAGTGAGTCAGTGTGGTGTATATTTATTGAGGCTCTACTGGAAGTCAGAGTTGGGGAAGCTTTTGAAAACATAGTCACAATGGTGCTTCAGATGGACCATTCTGGCTGTGACCTGGACAGTGCATATCAGGAGGCCAAGATTGGAAGTAAGACAGCTTGGAGGCTGCTGCAATAGTCCATCTCAGGAATGATGAGTCAGAACTAGGGCTCTGATAACTGAAGGAGAAGGAACAGACCAAAAAGTATGCCACAGGCAAAATCACCTGTCCTTTCTAATTAGTTAGATGTAGATCTCACAAATAGTAGGTGGTAACTTTTCTTGAAGTGTTTTCACTTCAAGAAAATAGAAATGTGTATGTGGTGAAAGCACAATTTTTTAAAAAAAACCTTTCAAGTATGATTAATACATGTTTTATTTTGAGTGATTATCTTGATAGTATATCTACATGAATGCCTGTTTACTAAGCAGGGAATCCAGGGGTATTCAAGAAAAAGACACTGGTACCCATTTTCTTAATGTTCCTTCCCCAGAGTTCTCTTTAGGGAGTAGGATCTGATTTATTTCTGTTGGTCCTAATTGTGACATCATCCACCTGCCAGTCTGTGTCCCTCCAATAGTACCAGCTAGCTTTCCATGAAAACCACAGAAATTCCTGCAGATTTCTATCCATTCTTTCTGCAGGTTGCTAACTTCATAGGTGACACATCACCTTTCACTTATATCTTTTTCTTCATCCATTGTTCAATCGCAACCTGCTGCAAACAATGCCTGCTCAGACATCTGTTTCTGAGATCAGGACTATTTTATAAAACACCAACCTTATACAGAATTCCTCCATTCCCAGGAAACCAGGCCTGCACTAGTAAACTAGCTGGACAGTCAGATCAGCTTCTACATGTGTTTTCATTTCAGGTTTCAGGCAGTGGCCAGATTTATAACTTTTTCTTTGACCCTGGGGGCACTCAGTTTTCTCAGCTGACCCCCGTCAAGTTGCTGTTTCTCAAACCACCTGGATCATGGCCTAATGATTCACTTTTACTCATGACATCTTCCAGAACCTTTATGTCTAATATCTAGGACTCACTTTTCCCCTGAGTGCACATGTTCCACAGAGATCTCTGCTTAATCTCAAACTTTTTCTTGTCAGTTTAACACTGTGTGGCTAATGCAGTTCTTTCCTGCCTGCTGTTTGCTGCGTGTTATCCTCCATTAGGTCTTCCTGCCTCATCTGGATATCTTTCCTAGCCTCCGCTTCTCTCAGCCATCTTTTCTTTACCACCATCTCCTTCCCTTTAGACTCCTTCTCCTAGTCTTGGAGAACAGTTTATTCTTGGTACAATTTTCTCTCAAAAACAATTTTTGTAGTCAATTCTATTATGGTGTAATTTATATATCTTTAAACACTCAGCTTTAAGTGTATGGTTTCATGGATTATAACAGATGAGACCCCCTGGAACCACCAGTGAAATGAAGATACAGAACATCACTGCCAAGTAAAAGTTTGGGCGATGATAAAAATGTTCTATGCTGTCTAATATGGTAGCTATTGGCTACATGTTGCTATTGAGCATTTGAAATGAGCTAGTGTGACTGAGAAAATGAATTTTAACTTGTTTAATTCTAAAAATGTTAATACATCTAAATAGCCTTAGATGGCTACTGTATTGTACAGCTTAGATGTAGAACTTTTCCATCATTCCAAAAGTTTCCTAATGTAACACTTCTCAGTCAGTCTCCTCCCCACAACTCACCAAGCACCACTGATACTGAATTTTGTCACTTTAGAACTTCATATAAATGAAATCATATTGGATGTCCTCTTTGGTTTGGCTTTTTAAAAACACATTCAAGATATAATAAACACACCACACAGTGCACCCATTTAACATGGACTTAATGATTTTTAGCATATTCACAAATATGTGTGTCTAGCTTATTTTGGTCAACATGTTTTTAAGATTCATCTGTGTGGTTCCACGTAACAATAATTGTTCATTATCAATTTTCTGTTTTAATAGAAACAATCCATTTGTGCTACTATAACAAAATTCCACAAACTAGGTGGATCATAAATAACAGAAATCTATTTCTCACAGTTTCAGAGGCTGAGAAACCCAAGATGAAGGTGCTGATAGGATTGGTGTCCGAGACCCACTTTCTGGTTCATAGATGGTGTCTTTTCATTGTGTCCTCACATGGTAGAAAGGATGAGGGTCTTTCTTGGGTCTTTTTATTTTTTCTTAATAAGGACACTAATACTATTCATGAGGACTCCACCCTCATGACTTAATCACCTCCCAAAGGCCTCATGTCCTTATACCATCACATTGAGGGGTAGAAAGTCAACACATGAATGGGGGTGGGGGGACACAAATTCAGACCATACAGTGAACCAAAATATAAATTGTTACTGCTTTTACCAATGCCATATGTAAGTTTACTAGTATCTGAATGAACAGGAACTTTATTCAATGCACCTATTGCCCATTACAATTTTTTGTCAGGTACTATTTTCTTTGCTGCTTGGGTGAAATATTAGGGCTTAAAGCCCCATGACTCTCCTATAACAAACAGCCTCTGGCCACTTTTGGTCACAAAGATACTTTCATTTAGGAAATTAACAGGTTCATTCGAGTATAATAATAACAATAATAATAACCCAGAATTTCACTGGATGATCAAGCCTCTTCCCTCCTCCAGCTCCAGGCTGATTGGAAGCCTGTAGCAGGGTGTGGGAGCATAGAGGTTTTGTGCCCACTTTCCTGCTGCACATTTATCCTCCCTCCCCCAGGTGGCTAACTCTGGACACTCTGGGGTTGCAGCAGGTGGAGGGAGCAGAGGCGGGGACCACCACCGATGTCATCTGGCAGTAGTTCCCGATGGTCATTTAAGAGGAATTTAAAGGTTCTTCTTTTTGCATTTTGCAGATGATCCAGGCTGCCTCTGATTGATTGTAGTTTTCAGGAGTTTCCTTCCAAAAACACAGGCTGGTCTGCTCATCTTCCTCCCTCGGCCTCTGGGAATGCTGGAGGCATGATGCTCCTTCCAGAAGTCCTTGTAGGCAGGATTTTCAGTAGCTCCAGGCCAGACTGTCTCTTTCTACCCCATGCCCCACAGCTGATCACAAGAAACACCTGTGCACTCTGGCCTTGTTGCAGGTGGGACACGGAATTGTAGGCAGCTGACAATACAATCTGGTTTGTTCTTTCTCCTTCTGCTGCCTCCCCTCAATAGCCAAAGCCTCTGGCATGGAGATTTCCCCAGGCGTGTGTCAGGGACTGGTCCACTCAGCCTCTGGAATTCCAGAGGACCTCGAAGGAAATTCCTCGACTCTGTTCTCACAGTCGTTGTGGGTGGAGATTAGTCAGAGCATACTGATATCTCCAAATGATTTCCTTCTAATCTTCAGTGCCTCCTCTCAGCCTTTCTAATACAGTATGAAAGTGAGAACGCTAAGGCTACTGCTTTGGCAAATGCTGCTCAGGTGTCTAATAGCTCACTCTGAAAGGTGAAGGTAGCTGCCACCAACTTTTTATGCCTTCAGCCAAAAAGAGCGATGGAACCATATAATTTGAACATCCAGTAATATATAAAATAAGATTTTTGCCAGCATTGCACCATCTACCCTTCTCTGGTAGTCCATGGCACGTAGGAGAGAAGGCATATTTATTTAAACCTTCCCCTCCTTCCAACGCCTGTTCCTCCACCATGGCTTCCTTCCCTATCTCCAAAGGAGATCTCCCTCAAAAAAATTGTACAGCTTCTTATTTATACCACCTTTTTTTGGTAATTAATTAGACAAGCTTGTCCTTTACTGTGGTTATTTGTGGATATGCCTTGTGTTCCTTGAACTGCACTGAAGATCGATCTTCATTGTTATAAAGTTGCATGCTCCTGAGAAATTTTGTATATTCCTGTTATGTTTCATAATCCAATCCCCATGGATATGGGAGTGTATTGAATGGCTGAACACAACAGGCTATGGTTCAGTGCCGCCCTCTCCAGCAGGAAGTGGGTTAGTGGACTTGCTGGGAACAGGATTCAATCTATTCTACAGAACAGATCTCTTGTAGGCATGTTTTACATGATAAATAGAAATGCTGGTAACTTAAAATGCCATTGTTTCTGTGATATGAGACTAATTGAAACCACTTTTTTCAAATCACAAATGTCTTAAAAATTGGAGACAAAATTACAGTGCCTATACTGTAATATCAATATTTCCTTTTACGTTCAACTTTCATTATGAATTACAGAGCATTTGCGAGAGTGTTTTAGATTTTTCTGTTTGTTTGTTTTTGAGATAGGGTCTCACTCTGTCACTCAGGCTGCAATGCAGTGGCACCATCATAGCTCACTGCAGCCTCAACCTCCTAGGCTCAAGTGATCCTCCCACTTTAGCCTCCTGAGTTGCTGGGACTGCAAACAAGCATCACCACACCCAGGTAATTTTTTTCATTTTTTTTTTTGTAGAGATAGGGTTTCACCATGTTGCCCAGGCTGGTGTTGAAATCCTAGGCTCAAGTGATCCACCTGCCTCAGCCTCTCAAAGTGCTGGGATTACAGGTATGAGTCACCACACTCCACCTGTTTTAGTTTATGAAATATCAGTTAAATACTCCATGATTCTGAATAGAACATTTTGAGTCCCTTTTTTTCTGGGGTAAAATTGATTTTTCCCCAGACTTCTGTAGGATTACTTATTTTATTTTGCAGAATTTCCCAGATTTCTCAAAGGTTAATGTGATATTTGATGTTGAGCAATATTGTTTTGGAATTCAAGTAATCTTAGAGATTTTCATATTGTCTCCATAGAGAAGAGAAGTTACTCAATAACTACCTTGGGAACTAGAGAAGATTGTCTGTATAATAAAAATTTTATCTGTCATCTTTTCAAACACTTATTCTGTAGAGCTTTACCTGAGGCACTGCCGTGGAAGTTTTATAGGTAGTAACATAAAGGAACGTGGTAGCCCACACTTCCATATTCATTCCCATTCATTTCATGAATTTTTCACTTGTATACTATGTGCCATAGCATCAGAAGAGGAAATAGACTTCTTTTATGAACTCAATATTGCCTTTAGTAAATTGGCCAAAATAAAGTCTTCATTCAATGTCATAAAACTTTAGTGAGGAAGAAGTGGCTAGAATTGCTACAATTCTCTTTTATAAAAAGGCTTAATATTAGTGTCATAGAAAGGTGATAATTATTTTGTACTTTACAGTTCAGTTTTGTAAAGTCAGGTTTTATTGTTTCTGAAACTAGAAGGAAGGATTATTAATGAGTAGACTTTAGTGGATGATCCAACCTTTTATCGATTCATCAACTCTTTCAATTATTTATTGAGACCTTATTATGTACCAGATAGCATGCTGGGTGGGAATAAAAAGATAAATGAAGTGTGTACTCTGTCCTCAAGTGGCTTTAGAGAGAGAAATAAGACACACACATTGAAATAATCATAATTCTAAATAGAAAGTTCTGATTGTCATTAAAGAGAGAAAATTAATCCGTAAAATGTTTGTTGCACATTCTCTCTGTGCTGGGTGTAATTAGCAATGGGGCTACCATAGTGAAAATTATAGACAGTCTCAGCTCTAAGGGAGCTACTATGGCTAAACCTTCCTAATGTGAGCAATTGACAGTGAGATTTTTTTACACTCACACAGAGTATTAGGGTGTTCTGGAGAAACAGAACCAATAGGAAATATACACAGAAAGAGATTTGTTGTCAGAAATTGGCTCACGTGATTATGGAGGCTGAGAAGTCCTGCAATCTTCATCTGCAAGCTGGAGACCCAGGAAAGCCAGTGGTATAACGTAGTCCCAGTCCGAAGGCCTGAGAACCTGCAGAGCTGATGATGTAGATTCCGATGTGGGTCTGAAGGCCTGAGAACTAAGCTGGAGAAGATGGATGTAGCAGTTCAAGCAATCAGGCAGGAAGAGATCAATTTCTTTTGTTCTCTTCAGGCTCTAAGGGGATTGGATGAGGCCCATCCACATTGGGAGGGCAACCTACGCTACTGAGTCCATAGATTCAAACATTAATCATATCCAGAAGCACCCTCACAGACTCACCTAGAATAATGCACCCTGAGCACCCTGCGTGGCCAGTCAAGTTGACGAAGAAAATTAACACACGTAATTTGTCTACCTGGTGGCTGGGAACGTCTTCCCACTTGCTTCCTAACCAGCAGCCATTGAGGAATCCCCTCCTTACATACCCTCTACCAGCCACTTTTAAGGCTCTTTACTTTCTTATTTCTTCTGTGGTGTTGATAAACCTTTTAGAGATTCAAAAGTAGCTTTTCTTCAAGAAAGATTGTAGGATCCATTAGAACTAGGCAGTACACAGCTGGGATTAATTGCCCTGGCTCTCTTATTTTTTTAAATTTGACTCCTTATTTTTATATAGTACTTACTGGATTAAGCACTTTACAAATACTCTTTCATTTCAAAACCTCATGAGTACTTTCTTCTATATCCTCATTTCTACACTTTAGAAGTGTGGAAACTGAGGCACAGGCAGATGGGGTCACTTGTCTAAGGTTATTTTCCTAGTAAGTGACCACGCTGGGATTCATGTCCAGGCACTCTGGTCCTGGAGTCTGGGCTCTTCTCTAGTCCACTGTGGTGCTGCTTAATTCATTTCTATTCCAACTTCTTCAAGATTGGTGAGAGGGGCACACAGGTACCTGCCCCAGCTGGAGTTAGGCTCTGTGCCAATGTTCCCCACCTCCACCCCTCCAGAGACTGAGAAGCAGACTGACTGCCACATGCTCCCGTCTCCCCAGGCCTGCTCTATTAGAAGTGGTTCTCTTTTAGTTGCTGTTGTTATTTTCTCATACACACAAAAGAACCATCAAGAAAACATCTACTTATCCTTAATAGCACAACAACTTCATCTGGCTTAAAAAAGTTTAGCATTTCTCAGTTTAGGTTGCCTTGACCAGAAAGTACAGTTATTGCTAACCAGTTGTACATTTTGAAAGATATTTACCTCTGAACCCTGAATATAACTGGCCTAATTTTTGTTCCTCCTCTTCCTAATCCTGTGAGTCAGTGTAACCTAACTGCTAAAACAAACAACCTCCAAATCTAACATAATAAAAGTTTGTTTCTGGTTCACATCACAGTCCAACGTGGCTTGGTGTAGAGGCTGCAGTTATTTGGAAACCAAGCGCCTTCCAGCTTGGGGCTCCATTATCCACCAGTTCCTTGGAATTCCCGCAGTGGATCCTTGGTAGCTGGGTCAAAAGCCAAGAGAAGAAAAAGGAAGGAGAGGGATAAAGATTGTATGGGAGAGGCCAGGTACAGTGGCTCACACCTGTAATTCCAGCACTTTGGGAGGCAGAGACAGGAGGATTGCCTGAGGCCGGGAGTTGAAGACCAGCCTGGGCAACACATAGTGAGAACTTGTCACTGCAAAAAATGAAAAAAAAAAAAAAAAAAATTGGCCAGGCATTCTGGTGTGCACCTGCAGTCCCAGCTACTCAGGATGCTAAGACAGGAGGATTCCCTGAACCCAGGAGTTTGAGGATGCAGTGAGCTATGATTGCACAATTGCACTCCAGCTTGGGCAACAGAGTGAGACCCTGTCTCAAAGAAAAAAAAAAAATGGGTGAGAGGTTTTTAAGGACCAGGCCTGGAGATGCCACATGTCACATCAATCTGCATCCCCTTTCATCCTCAGTCACATAGCTTCACCCAGGATCATGAAAATTGTTTGAAAAATATCTAGCCAGTCTCTGCTACACCAACCAAAGTTTGATAAGAATGAATGTTCTTTTTGTTACATCTTCCTTCTTCCCTCCCTCCATCCTTCCAACAAATATTTAAGGAGAACCACCTATTAAGTATCAAACACTCTAAGCTCCGTGGAACACATTAGTGAAGAAAAACAGACGTTGCCCCTTCCCCCATGGAGCTAAACACCTGGTGTGGAGAAATTGCACAAAAAGCATGTCAAGTTGCAACTATGAGTAATGTCTTTTTTTTTTTTTTTTTACTTTTTAAGTTTTTTATGTAAAGAGGTGGGGTCCCACTATGTTGCCCAGGCTGGTCTCAAACCCTTGAGCTCAAGCGATTCTCCTGCCTCAGCCTCCCAAAGTGCTGGGATTACAGGTATGAGCCACCACACCTGGCCTGCCTAGTACTTTGAAGCAAGGTGTGTGATACTGTGAAACCTACAAGGTTAGGAGTTTATTCAATCAGAATATCAAAATTCAGTACTTGAGCTGATTCTTGGAGACTGAGGAGGCATCATCTAGGTGGAGAGGGGAAGTGGAGGGACTGGTAGAGGACCAGAGGGGATGCACCTATGGAGTGAGATGAACCTAGACATGATGAAGCTGAGAGACTAGAGCTCAGAGCACGTGATCCATGATAAAAGGGAGGTGGCAGAAGATGGTGTCATTCTGAGCTAAGAACACTGGTAGACTCGTGGGAGGCACATCATGTATTTTTAAATGTTGTTGAGTTTGATACTTCCGAGGGAAGACATCAAATAGGCAGTTGAATTTTGGGATCAGAAGCTAGAGGAGGGGTCTAGGCTGTGAGTCATTCCACATAGATGATCATTCAAGCTGCGGGCATGGATGAGGTGTCCTAGGCAGAGAGTACAGCCTGGGAGAGGAGAAGTCGCAAGGTAGAGACTGGACGGCCTCTAATATTCAGTGGGAAAGCAAGCTGTTCTGCATCAGAAGCAGAAGGAGCCCGACTCCTTTTGCAAAAGGAACTCTTTGGCAAAAGCTACTTTCTAAGCTTCATTTTCTTTTTTTAAAAAGCTAACCAGGCTGGGCGTGGTGGCTCAAGCCTGTAATCCCAGCACTTTGGGAGGCCGAGGCGGGCAGATCACGAGGTCAGGAGATCGAGACCATCCTGGCTAACACGGTGAAACCCCATCTCTACTAAAAATACCAAAAATTAGCCGGGCGTGTTGGCGGGCGCCTGTAGTCCCAGCTACTCGGGAGGCTGAGGTAGGAGAATGGCATGAATCCGGGAGGCGGAGCTTGCAGTGAGCCAAGATTGCACCACTGCACTCCAGCCTGAGGGACAGAGAAAGACTCCGTCTCAAAAAAAAAAAACAGTAGAAAGTGAATCAGCCAACTTCTTTATGTATACATCTTTTTACTTAATCAGAAAAGAATTCATTGTTTTTTAAACAAATGATACCCACATAGACTGATATTCTCCACCATGAGCTATATGCAGGAATATTTGCAATAACTTCTTCATTTCAGAATGGAGACCAACACCAATTGGTGGGAAAGGTGAAATTAATGCTATTGTTTTTCTCTTGGTCTCTCCAGAAATGGGAAATTTGCTGTTTGGGTTGAGTAGCACGTTTCATGAACTGAACTTTCAAGCAGTGCAAGATGATAATACATGGCATGAAGGGAGACTTTTTCTTTTTAATGAAACCCATAAAACGGAGAAATCAGCTGTAACCCTCACTGCAGTGCTAGCTATTTCTGTAAATTTAAGAAAAAGAAATTTGAACTCAGCAGGCAACTTGTAGTAAGGATTTTCTCTTTGCCTTCCCAGATATACTGACATCGCTGCCTGCTTAAGGAGGACAGGAGAGTCAGGCAGAAGCCACATAATGATAGCGTTGCTCCATGACTGTTTTCTGAACTCCTTACTCTTGTTAATTAGTTAATGCACCCAGTGTTATTAACTGATCTCAGAACCACATCTTTACTCAGGAGCAGCTGAGTTCATATAAAAGCCTGGCTGAGGGGTCTGGGACGGGGGAACAAGAGGAAAAGAAAGCCAATACCCAACTGCAGGAGGAAAGCTTCCATATCAGGCCCAGGGACAGAAGCGTTTTCTGTGTATGCACTAGGGGAAAGGATCTCCTGAGATAGCACTTTGGTCCCCAAAGGAGTAAAGAGATTGATACTTTCTTTTATGTTGAGATCTTTACTGCTCATTTCTCTAGAGTTATTCTTTCTTGTTACAGCCTGCATTAGTTCATTCTCATGTTGCTATGAAGAAATGCCTGAGACTCGGTCATTTATAAGAAAAGAGGTTTAATTGGCTCATTGCTCTGCAGGCTGTACAGGAAGCATGGCTGGGGAGGCCTCGGGGAGCTTTTACTTAAAGCAGAAGACAAAGCAGGAGTGAGCATCTTCACGTGGCCGGATCAGGAGGAATGTTGGGGAGGGGGTGCCACATGCTTTTAAACAACCGGATCTCATGAGAATGCACTCACCTACAGTATGGAGCAGGGACGATCTAAACCATTCATGAGAACTCTGTCCCCATGATCCAATCACCTCCCACCAAGCCACACCCCAACACTGGGGTTGACAAGCATGATGGAGTTGACAATAAAACATGGGTGGGGACACAGATCCAAACTATACCACAGTGACAGAGAAATCGTAAGCAGTCAGGCTGATAGAATATAACAGAAAGTTCAAAATGAAAAGAGTGTTTCTTAGGAAAGGGAATTCCTTATTCTATTGCCTTCCATGGATTTATTCCAGAGAAGCCAGAAAGAATATGAGAATACATCACATAGAAGGTGTGTTGGAAAGTAAGTTGCCTGAGCAGATGGCAGCAGGGGTAGGGGCAAGTCAGCAAAAGTTATTGGTTATCCACTGCGTGCAGATTACGGGAGACACAGCCAGGGCAGGCTAAGGTGTGAGCCTCCTCATTCATCCTTCACAGAAATAATCAAGTGGCAGAGATGGGAAAAACATAATAGAAAAGTGTAGCATTGTTTTGCATTGCCTCAAAAGGGCAGAAATTCATTAAATGTGTGACATAAAATATCCAGTATAATATTTACTGAAAGTCTTCAGATAATTTGCTATATCTGATCTGTGCCATTTCTGAGCCCTATGTGAAAGTCATTTAATCACTCTTGAGCCTCAGTTTACACAATTTATAAAACAGGAATTATAAAGTCTTAAGATGGTTTATATAAATCCTGGCATGTAGCAGTTTTTCCATACACATTGATGAATGTATAAATGAATGAATTACTTAGCACAGTGCTTGGCACATAATACTCATTAAATGGATCTATTATTGCTATGATGGTATTATTTTTGTAAGCCATTAAAGAAAGTGGAAGATGTCTCTTCCCTTGTAACAAAACACTGACATATACCCTCGCAAGTTTGTCCATTGATATATTAATTAAGTGAGAAATGGTTGGATAACTTGCATCCTCATAGTTCTGTAGAGGAGAATAAATTATAATTATCGCTAACATTTTCCTGCCTCCATTTCCTTTAAGATATTTGGAGAGAGGCCAGAAATAAGAGTTTAGAAGTGCCAGGTACTTCAAGAAAAGATCAATTTTCAGTGGGATTTTGAATACACAGCTTGGCACCAAGAAATAAATGAAACAATGTGGATTATGGAAGTGACCTCAGAGAAACTCAAAAGCAGGGGTTAATCAATTTGTTTGCTCTAGTTTAGAGTGAGAAAGAGTAACTGGGACTTTCGTGTGATATAACAGAGTAGAAAATCTGCAGAGTTCTCAATGAATTTCTATCTGAAAGTTTGCCTAGAAAATGCAGGGAAAATGATATATTTCCATTTATAGTGCAACTATTATAGATTTACTGAACAAAAGATCTATTATGGCTGATTAATTTGGTCAAATGACATTAAACGGCTTGCTTTCCTGTTATAATTTGCCTGGGTGAAAGACTTGGTGGCAAAAATGATGAATGAGGAAAAGGCAAGGTAATGAAAAAAGACAAAAACAACTAAAATTTACCAAATATCTGCTATAAAACAGGCACTGTGCTAGTTACTTTATGAGAGTTATCTAATTTATTTGTCATAATACCCCAAGTGATAGGCAAAAACCAGATTAATTTGACTCTAAGTCAATTCTTTTATTGATAATCTTTAATGAAAAAACCTAACTTATCTAGGGCAGGAGCCCTCAGCCCCTGGGCTGTGGACTGGTACCAGTCTGTAGGCCTGTTAGGAACCGGGCCACACAGCAGGAGGTGAGCCAGCATTACCGCCTATGCTTCACCTCCTGTCAGATCAGCAGTGGCATTAGAGTCTCAGAAGAGCACAAACCCTACTGTGAAGTGCACATGTGAGGGATCTAGATCGCTTGCCCGTTATGAGAATCTAACTAATGCCTGATGATCTGAGGTGAAACAGTTTCATCCTGAAACCATCTCCTAACCACCCACTTCCCCATCCATGGGAAAATTGTCATTTATGAAACCAGTCCCTTGTGCCAAAAAGGCTGGGGACTGCTGATCTGGGGGTCAGCAAACTACAACCCATGACCCAAATCTAGTGCCTGCCTGTTTTTATAAATAAAGTTTTATTGGAATGCAGCCATGTCCATTTACGTATCATCTATGGCTGCTTTCATGCTACAAAAGCAGAGTTCAATTGTGATATTATGTATGATCTGGAAAGCCTAAAATGGCTACTATATAGCCCGTTACAGAAAGTTTGATGACAGAAAAAGTTTGACCCCTTTTATTGCCCTGACACTTTGAGCAAGGTCCTCTTTGAGAGTTTCTTCCACAAGAAAACAGAGATAATGTTGCTGGCCTTGTCTAATATACAGTGTTATAAAAATGTAACCTGTTGTATATGAAAATTGTATGTAAACTGAAAAACGGTCTACCATGTAGTATTGGTTGCTTTTTCTCCCAACATGCTGTTAGGAGAATTTTCAAATGTAAAACCAAAAAAGTGGAAGAATATACAATGAATGCCCACATACCTAACCTTAGATTCTACAATTAACATTTTGCTGTGTTTGTTTTATTACCTACATACCCATCTGTCAATCTCTCTATACATTCATAAATTTATCTTTCTTTTTCTGTATTTCAATACATAGATGTCAGTAAAATTCACCCTAAACACATTAGCTTGTATGTTGTCATTAATTGGAGGTATTTATTTACTTTTTTCTTAGGTAAAATTTACATACAATGGAATGCACAAAACTTAAATGTACCATTTGATGAATGTTGGCAAAAGCATATACTTGGTAACACAGGCCTTTTGAGACACAAAACATTACTATCACCCCAGAAAATTTTCTCCCTTCCCAGTCAATTCCCACCTCACTCCACACCCAGAAGCAACCTCTGTTCTGATTTTTTTCACTATAGATTAGTTTTGCCTGTTTTAGAACTTCATGTAAATGGAACATACAGTATATACTCATTTGAGAAAGACTTCTTCTACTCAGCATAATATGCTCAGTAACAGTAGGGGTTTTTTCCTTCTTTAAGATTAATTGTATGAATACACCACAGTTTGTTTATCTATTCACTTGTTAATTAACATCTGGGCTTTTAATTTTTTGTTCCAAATAGAGTTTCCATAAACATTCTTATACAAGTGTTTTTGGGCATATGTTTTCTACCTCTTGTGGAAACATCTAGATGTGGAATTGCTAGGGTATAGGGTAGGTGTTTGTATTATTTTATAAGAAACCGCCAAATGTTTTTTCCAAGTGGTTATGCAATTTCACACCCTCCACTCACAATGTATTAGAGTTCTGGTTGTTTTACATCCTTGTAAACATTTGGTGTTGTCAGTCTTTAATTTTAGCCTTTCTGGTAGATGATAGTAGTATCTCATGTCAGATTGCATTTGCATTAGTCCCCAACTTTTTATGTATTGACCAATTTGTAAGTGTCTATTAAAGTCTTACGTTCATTTTTAACTGGGTTGTTTATCTTTTTGTTTTGATTTGTTGGAGTCACTTATATTTTCTGGACACTGATCCTTGGTCGGATATATCTTGAGAATATTTTCTTCCACTTGTGGCCTATTCATTTTCTTAACAGTGGCCTTTGAAGTGCAGAAGCTTTAAATTTTAATGAAGTCTAACTTTTTTTCTAATTTTGTAACTACTATATTCTGTATGCCGTATTAAGAAATGTTTGCCTACCCCCATGTTGTGAAGATATTTTCCTATGTTTTCTTCTAAATGCTTTAGAGTTTAGTGTTTATGTCTAGAGGTATGATTTTTCTTGGATTACGTGTAGTGTGTAAAGTAGGAGTTGAGGTTTATATTTATTCATATGGGTATTCTGTTGTTTTATATGGTTTGTTCAAATGATTTTCCTTATTGAATTGCTTTGGTGCCTTTGTTGAAAATAAATCAATGATATAAGTGTAAGTCTATTTCCCTTGCCTTGATCTTTGTGTCTATCTTAATGCCAGTACCATACTGTCTTGATTATTGTGTCTTTCTGTAATAGTAAATTTTAAATTCAGGTAGTGTCACTCTTTCAACTTTGTTATTATTTTTCAAGGTTGTTTTGGATATTCAAAGTTCTTTATATTCACATACAAATTTTATAATAAGTTTGTCTATTTTTTGAAAAAAAACCTTGTGGTGTTATGATTGGATCATGTTGAATCTACAGTTTCTGAGGAGAATTTTCATTTTAATAATATTGGGTCTTTCAATCCTTGAGTGTAGTAGATTTTTGCCTTAATACAGATCTTTAATTTCTCTCAGCAATGATTATAGTTCACAATGTGGAGGATTTACAAATGTCTTTCATTAAATGTATCCAAAGTACTTTATGGTTTTTGGTACTTTCAAAGGTAGAATTGTTCTTTTTTTAAATTTGATTTTCCAATCATTTGCAGACATCATACAAAATACAGCTGATTTCTGTATGTTGATCTTGTATCCTGAAACCAAGCAAAATACACTTTTTAGTTCTAGGAGTTGTTTCATAAATTCTTTAGGATTTTGTATGTTAACCATCACGTCATTTGTAAAAAGAGCCAGTTTTACTCTTCCTCTCCAATCTTGTGGCTCTCTTTTCTTTGCCTTATTATACTAGCTAAGGTCTCCTGTATAATGTTGAATAGAAATAGTAAGAGTGCCAATACTCAGGAGAATAGTGTGAACCGGGGAGGCGGAGCTTGCAATGAGCCGAGATTGCACCACTGCACTCCTGCCTGGGCGACAGAGCGAGATTCCATCTCAATATTAAAAAAATAAATAAATAAAAATAAAAAAGGGCCAATACTTTTGTCAGTCTTAGAGGAAAACATTCAATATTTCACCATTATGTGTAAATGAAGCTTGTATTTTGGGATAAGCCTCACTTTATTAAATTTGTTTTTGCTAATATTTTGTAAAGCATTTTTACATTTCTCTTGATGAGAGAGATCAATCTGAGGTGTGTATGTGTGCATATCTGTAATTTGTTTACTAGGTTTGGTGCAAAGGTTATGCTGGCCTCATAAAACAAATTGAAGTGTCCTCATTTGCTTTGTTTTCTGAAACAGTTGGTGTGATATTGATTTTTCCCCCAAAATATTCAATAGAAACCACCAGCAAAACCATATAGGTGTGGAATTTTCTTTGTGTAATTGTTTTTGTAATGATTGTTTTTGTAGTAATTTCAATTTCTACATAGGCTCCTTAGATTTTCCTTTTCATCTTGTGTCAATTTTGATAAGTTGTATTTTTTGAGAAATATATTCATTTTATCTAAATGTTCAATTTATTAGCATAAAGTTGTTCATAATATTTACTTTCCTTTTTAATATCTATACGCTTCGTAGTGATAGTCCCTCTTTTATGCCTAGTATTTGTGATTCATATTCTCAGCCTTTTTTGGTATCAGTTACTTGCACTGCATAACAAACCACCCCAAACTGAGTGGCTTAAAATAATAACCACTTATGTAACTGTTGGCTGGCCACTGGGCTGGAATCAGCCAGGCAGTTCTTATGGTTCAGGCAGGTTCCCACAAACAGAGTCTTTGGTTACCTGCCAGTCTGCTAGGTGATGCTGCTGCTGGGGCTTGGCTGGCTATTGTCTGGGGTGGGGGGTGATGGGCCACATGTCTCTGCTTATCTACCAGGCTAACCCAGGCTTTTTCACATGGTAGCTTGGCCATGTTCCTAAACAGAATGGAAGTGTGCAAATTCTCTTGAGGCCTAGGCTTGGACTAGTGCAAAATTGCTTTTGTTCTTTTTTATACATTATATTGCCTAAAGTCAGTCACATAAACAACTCAGACTTACAGGGAGGAAAAATATAGTTCACCAACAATTCCAAGTGAGTGTGCATATAGGATCATTTATTTCAATCTCCTGCATGTTAATGCATATTACAAATGTATACACCATTTGTTATGAATTAAACAGTTCATGTAAGTAGTTTAATGTTACCATCAATGTTATGTTACAGTAATCCTCAGGCATCCTCCCAGGCCTTACTGAGCAGTAAATTCTTTGGTGTCTCGTCAAAACCATTTCCCCCATTAATACTTATGCATTTTTTTATTGTTTATATTCTTAGTTTTATAAATCATTTATTTTGGTTATCCACACAACCCCAAACCAGTATAGTTCTAAGTTCTTTTTTGATCAGTATTACTGCTCTATGATCCATAATACTTGAATAATTCAAAATGTGGCACTGGTAAATATTATCATGAATATTTTGACTTTGAGTTTAAAAAGCAGCTTGGGTTTTAAATAATTTACAGCTGTTAATAAGTTGTAAGTAAAATGAAACATAGCATAGATAATATATTTCTCCAGGTCCCCGTTCTGTCCGCCAACTGTCACAGAAAATTCTTGGACAGAGAATATATAAGTAGAGTTGGGAATGGGATGATAGAAATACAGTTTAATTCCACCAGTCTCTTAAGTATATATTTTAGCCTAGCTGTTAAGTCAGGTTGATTTCACCTTTCCTGAAATCTACCTCCAGAAATTTATCCTAAGTTACTTAATGGGTATGTGAACTCATCTGGTGATAAGTGGTCATTTATAGTATTGTTTCTCTCATAAAAAAATTGGAGGCAATCTAAATGTATAATAGAAGGGGACTGGTTTAAAAAATGACATGTACATCACATGGAATATTATACAACCTTTTAAAAGTTATAGAAGAGGACGTAGTGATTTGCATGGATATTCATTATATACATTAACACATAATACATTTGAAAGTAGATTGTAAAACTACTTGAATGATTATATTCTTGGTAAAATAGTTACATTTAAATACATATAAACATAAAGAGATGCTTGGAATAATATACAACAAAATACTAATGGTACTCATTTCTGAGTAGTGGCAATACGATTTTAAAAAAAACTTCCTAGCTGAAATTTTCCTTTTATTTATCCTGTGCTTTCTGAGTGGCAGTTTTAAAATTTTATTTTACTGTGGTAAGAACACTTAACATGAGCTTTACACTCTTAACAAATTTTTTAAGTGTACAGTACAGTATAGTATCGTTGACTATCAGTGCAAAGGTGTACAGCAAGTCTCTAGTGCTTATTCATGTTGCTTGACCAAAATTTTATGCCCATTGATTAGTAACCTCCATTTCCCACTCTCCACAGCCCCTGAGAACCGCCATTCCACTCTTTGATTCTATGAAGTTGACTGTTTTAGATACCTCATATAGTGGAATCATGCAGTATTTATCTGTCTGTGACTGACTTATTTCACTTAGCATAATGTATATTTTTGTTTTTATGATTTTTAAATCTATGATTTGAAATTTTTAGAACGAATATATGTTGAAGACAGGAAAAATGAATAAAAATGACTTTTACAAAAAAGTTCCACACAGGCACAGTTTTCAAAATTATTTTTATTTTTTTGTTGCCACCCTCAATACAGGAAGAGCTCTCGAGCTTTAGAAAGCCTGCAGAGTCACTTCACACACTGGGGCCTGTTGGGAAGTGGGGTGGGGAGAGGGAGAGCATTGAGAAAAATAGTTAATGCATGCTGGGCTTAACACCTAGGTGATGGGTTGATAGGTGCAGCAAACCACCATGGCACACGTTTACCTGTGTAACAAACCTACACATCCTGCACATGCACCCCAGAACTTAAAAATTAAAAAATAAATAAAATATAATTCAAGATATGACAGGAAATTCCCCTAAGCTGAAGCAAGACTTGTTTCTTTAGAATCTAAAGGCAAACTGCACCTGCAGACTGCACCTGCTTTTATAAATAAAGTTTTTATTGTAATGTTAAAGAAAAAAAAAACTTGGAATGATCTGCTTATCCCCAAGACTGGTTTTATTGCCACCATGATAGAATATGCTATCATGAAATGCAGTAGTTACCTTAGGACTGTTGTTTCTGCTGTTAATACTCACAAGTACTCATAAAGTGGGGCAATTCTTTTTAAATAAGCATGATTTCTTTTTTGTTTGACATTACTGTGAGAAAGACTTGTAAAAGGTTTTGGTTGGAAGCCGAATCAGCATTCTTATTCCTTTCCCATAACTCCTATTCATAGGATCTGAAATCTTTTTAAAAACTCAAATTGGCTAGAAAATTATTGTTAAAAATAGACACAAATATTGCATCTGTGTTAAACCACTGGTTGTTATCCTGTGCTTGTCTCATCAGTCTGACTGAAGAGCTCACTGACAAAGTAATATCTGTTACACATCTGTAGTAAAATGGTATTTCTATTTAGCAAATCCCACTGTTATCACTGGTGTAGTACAGGCTTTAGTCAAATCTTACTAGATTTTAGTGCCATGGCTGTACACACACACACACACACATACACACACTGTATTGGAGGTTTTGATTTATATTTTGTTTTCATTGAATAGATTGTTCAAGCTAATTTTCATCTAGAAAAGGGTTAATGTAATGGACACTCGGTAATGCCCAGGGGTATTGAAACTTTCTGTAACCCAAATTAAATTTGATTTAAATTAGATGTATGCTGGAAAGAATTTTTAGAGTGGAGCAAAGTGTTGCAATATCACCACCTCTGCAGAAAAGACCACAATTTAAATTTTTTCATTAAATTATTTGGGTTGTTGCGGGAAGGAGTAAAACCTAGATACTGATGGCTGAGTGTACGGAGTTTAGTGCAAGCTTTCTTGTGCCGGCGGAAGCACTGGGGCAGATTCAGTCCACCTGGGTAACTGTAGCGGCTCCTTGCCTGCAGCTCCGTTGTTCAGGCAGCTTGTTCCATGTCAACACCTGCTCATTAGGAACTGGACCAAGACTCCCAGAGAGCTCTCCAATGGCCCTGGTGTTGTATCCCTGCCAATCTGCGCTAGAATTTAATAACAACCTTGAGGTGAAACTTGGGCCTTTCCTCATTGCTAATCCCCAAAACCATCTGGCCCTTCCCTTTCTCTGAATAACAATTTTGTGCATGCGTGATGGGAGGGAGGAGGATGGGGTGAGAGAAGGGGAACAAATATCTTACATTTCTTAAAGGACAATGTATTCACTTTCAGAGTAGATAGAGTTTCTTTTAGGTCACAGACCTGAGCTCGTTTCTTTCCATAGCTTCCACATCTTTAATGGCCAGATAATTGTTTAAAATTTGCACCACTCATTAACTGTTGACAAACCTCCAAGTTTAGTTTTTTTAGTGAAATAATGCCAAAAAGAAGCCTGTAAGTCTGTAATCATGATTCTGATTTTTAAAAAGATTATGCATTTTCTCTTCAATTTTCCGCTGGGTTTAGTACAGTATTACAAAGGAGATACCCCATAAATATTTGTGTATTCCAATGTGTGGCCCTAAAAGTAATTGAAGTAATTTATGTGCTCTACAAAGTAATTGAAGTAAGATATGTATCGTATATAATAGGAAATTACAAATAAAATATAAAGCATCAGAACTTCCTATGCCCTCTCCCCACCCTAGGGGAGGAACTGGACATGGTGAACCAGATATCCTATTTATTGCATACACATCATGTTTATGATACTGTTAGAGGTTCACTCCAGGGAAGATGCTCATTGAGTGAATGCCATATGCAATCACCTGTACTACTTAAAATTGTTTTCTTACTTATGCTCGCTGAGCATTTGTTGAGTTTGGGTGTCTTAAATAATGTTTGGATTATGCTGCTTCATTAGAGAAGGTACCCAATAAATATTTGTTAAATGAGTGAATTAAAGAAATGTTATCTGTGTGGACATGGTATAGAAAATGTACATAGCAACATACATTTTTCCATCACTGTAATGTTGGTGATCATGTTCAAATCCAGAGGATAAATTTTCATGGGTATTACATGAATACACACATCCACACATGTGTACATACATGTATGCACATATACCTGTGTGTATATGCATACAGGTATGTACATATACATGTATGTACACATAAAGATTCCAAGCATCAGGTTTTGACCATGCTATCCATTCACCCTTTCCCAAAGACCCTCAGAATGCTATGTTATTAACAATGTGGTACCTCAGAAGAGCAGTCAGCAAACGGGCCTGCAGGCCACATCCAGACTTATTTTGGTATAGCCTGAAAGCTAAGAATGTTATTTACATTTTAAGTGGTTAGAAAGAAATTAACAAGGAGTATATTTGGTAACACCTGAAAGTTAGAAGAAATTCATATTTCAGTGTCCATAAGTAAAGTTTTGTTGGATTAGAAAGACACTTTGATACCCTTACATATTGTCTCTGGTTGCCTTTTCACAGAGTCCATTAGGTGCAACAGAGACCACCTGGCCTTTGGATCCTAAAATATTTACTCTATGGCCCTTTACAAAAATGTTTGCTGACTCATGCCTTGGAAGATACAAAAGATAAGTAGGATGAAATCTTCCTGAATCAACGAATACCTCACAGTATTACTAACAATGCTGTTCACTATCAGCCCCTTTTTAAAAGATATTGGGAAAGAATGAGAAAACCGTTCTCGAGTTGTATTTTTTGAAGGGACCTCATCACCTTTATCTCCAAAACATAGGACCTTATATTCCAAACAGACTGTTTTGAATATTCAAACTTCAATCATTCTTGTGATTATATTGGCATGATCTAATGGAATGGCAAGGAAACAGTTGCAAAGTTGTGGAACATATAACATGAAGCTCAATTGGTCTGATTCCAATTTGCTTTCCAAAACAACACGAAAGAGAAAACCTGCTAACACTTGCCAAGTTCAAGGACAAGTAGGAAGAGGGCGAATCCCAAATCTACTCAGGAACCCTGAGTGCCAATCTGTGTTACTGTCTCCCCAACAGGATGATGTCCTGTGTTTGTGTGTTAATGTTTTTTTCTCTGTGGTGTCCATGTTGCTTCATAGACACTGGTTATTGAAACACACTGGTAAGATAGGGAAGAAGCAGGTGTTATTTCCACTCTACAGAAGGACGAGGCTATAAACTGTACATGTTGCCCTTTCCATGGCAGGAAGTCAGCTCAGTGCTAAATCCAAGAAAATAAGATGTCTTTTTGTTAGACTTAAATTTCTGCATGGTTGACATGTCCCACAATATGCTAAAGAATTATTATCTGAGTTTTAGTCTGAAATTTGACTGATTTTCATTATAGCATCTGGGGTAGTGTTTAGTTGTTTTTTTTTAATCCTACTGTAAGTATGTCCTCCTAAATCAACGAATTAAATGCTTCGTTCTCTAGAGATAAGATCGTTTGCTTTCTTATGTGTGCTGCTCCATTCCTCCTACACAGGGTCAGCAAATGATTCCTGGGCCAACAGTTTCCTGAATCTTCAAATACAATCTCCTTTGTACCTTTGCCTTTTAGTTGCTTCTTGAAATAAATGTTTTGAAAGTGAATTTACTTTCCTTATATCTTGATCAGAACTCACCAACATAAAAGGTTGCAAAAATCAATCACTTCGTCCTTACTGTAATTGTATTTCAGCATCACAGAGCGTGTATGTTGGGAGAGTTTAGAATTCCTTTCATGTTACTGATACAGAAACAGAAACTAGGTAGGATAAGGTCTCTGTAAGGTCTCATAGCTACTTAGCGACAAAGTTGGGGTAAGAGCTATTTTGCCTCACTTAGTTACTTTCATTATATTTCCTTTCAGCCAACTTAAATATAATTATTATATAGACATTAAATTACAAGAGTTTATTGAATTATCAGAAGAAATCATTTCATAGAATGTTATATTTGACTATGAAACAACAAGACTTATTTCCACAAGGTACACAGGAAAATTTATTTTATTACTCAGTGGTTATACTTTATCAGTCTTTTTGAATTGTTATTAAGCTATAAGTTAATAAAGGTGATGGAAACTATAATTATACAAATAGTTTAAGAGATAAGTGTTACCAAAGCATATCTATTATCTTCAGTAATAAGTATATTTGAATTGAACACATTACTTGAGAAACCATTTGCTCTTCACTATTAAATGAATTTCTTGGTTTAGAGGGCAATTTTTGGAGAATTACTACCCTAATAGAGTGAAATACCTGAATCAGCTGGCTCCTCATTGTCTTGATTTATTTTTCCTGGGGAATCTAAACATGGAAGGAAGCAGAGAGTTCAAAAACAATTGTTCCCCATCCGGTCACTTTCAATTCACTCATACTACTTTATTTTCTTCATAGCACTTGTTACTATCTAAAATTATCTTGTTCATTTTTTTATTTGTTTACTCCCTGGCTCAATATTCAAGAATTGAAGCTTCTGAAAAGGGGATCTTATCATCCTCATTCCCCGTTGTATCACCAGCACTGACAGCAGTAGCCAGGGCATAAAGGGAGTTTTGTATTCTCTGTTCAGGTTATGAGCAGTTGGGCATGTTGACTAGAATGTCAAGGGGTCACTTGTGAAATCGTAAGTTTCATGGGTAGGGAAAAGAGATCTGACCTAGAAAGCATTGTGCTGAGTGCTGACCTCTTCATTCTGTTTTATGTTACCCCATCCCTGCTTCTGTAGCACCTGTCTGTATGTTCTAATTATTGGTGTCCTTGTCTTCCTCGCCCATGGAAACTTAAGGGCAAGGACCAAGTCTCATTCCTCTATATGTCCCTGGTGCTGAACACAGTGACCAGCAGGGTGAGGGAACACATCCATGAGCACATGAATGCTTCTTTTCAGCACAATTGCCTGAGAACATACTATATCTTTATGCATCACCTCTACAATAAAGAAAGAAAGAAAGAAAGAAAGAAAGAAAGAAAGAAAGAAAGAAAGAAGAAAGAAAGAAAGAAAGAAAGAAAGAAAGAAAGAAAGAAAGAAAGGAAAGAAAGAGAAAGAAAGAAAGAAAGAAAGAAAGAAAGAAAGAAAGAAAGAAAGAAAGAAAGAAAAAGGCATAGTAGTTGACTGCTAAGTGTTCTCTGCTTGTTTGATGAAACACCTGCCTTCAAGAAGACAATTTCTGACAGATGGGGCTCTCTTTTTGTTAGTACTGTGTGAGTTCTTTATGTAGACCAGTGCTGTTGAGTAGGAATGGAGTGTAAACCATGCATCTAATTTCACATTTCGAACAGCCACATTTAAAAAGCTTTAAGAAAGTGAAATTAATTTACTAATATATTTTATTTAACTAAACATATCCAAAATATTATTTTCAACATTAATCAATATATAAAATCATTGAGCTACTTTGCATTTTTTGGTACTAAATCTTGAAACCTGTTATGTATTTTACATCTCAATTTGGATGCAAAATTTTTGTCGGAAATATTTGATCTGTATATTATATCATAAAATTGAAAGTTAGAAAAGTAGATTCGCATATCCAAATTGTTCCAAACACACTTGCATGTGTTCTAGTATCTGAATTGAATATCAATTTTAATTTGAAATTTTAAATAAAACTAAATATTTAGTTCTCCAGTTACACTACTCACATTTCCCTACCACTAGCCACATATGGCTAGTGGCTACTGTACTGACCAGTGCAGATTATATATAAACTCGGCTTGAATAAATCTTTCTTATATTTTTTTTAAATTTGCAAACACCCAAACCCTCCTGTCACATCAAATCACAGGATTCTAGAAGAGTGAGGACTGTCATTGAAGTCATCTGGTCCAGCTGCCTCCTTTTACAAGAGCCAGAGCGCAGAGAGGAAGTGGCATGTGGTTCATCTTCCTCACGCTCCTCTCTTGGTGCCTGCTTTGTACTCAGAACTCTGCCAGGCACTACCAGTCTACTCCTTCGGGTTGAACAGACACCACAGATATGGCTCTGGGGGCCTTCTGTGTGCAATGGAGGATCTCCTCTCTGCAGGCCAGTGTGGGTGTGATGGAGAGACCTTGGGGAAGCCTCTTCATGTGCCTGCCCCTGTCTGCCCATGTGAGGTCACAGAGGCAGCTGGCATGCTTGGGACCAGCTGGCTCTCTCTCCAGCACTGAGGTCAAGCTGGATAGTCAGATGGATGGGGAAAGAGGGCAGACTAAGTGCTAAGACAGATGGCACCAAGGCCAGTGCTTGTTATCCAGAGGTGCCACCCCCTACAAGGGGTGTATGAATGGCTACCAGTCCCTCAATGCTATCCAGTCACAGTTTTTTGTTTTAAGAACTTCGTATGTCTCATCTAAAAGTGAAAAATAATATGAGATTGTGAATTAAAAATTTTCCAGGTGTGTGTTTTTTATTTTGTCATTTATAACCATTGACAAGTTTAGTGCTTGTTTTCTTTCCTGTTCCTTCACCTTGTTCCAGACCTGCTCTAGGTCTCTTGGTATCATCTAGGATGCCAAAAATTAATGAAATGATCGTGGATCCAGATTTCTTTGTGAAGAAGAAATATTTTGACTATCTCTTATGGCGAGGCTGCTCTGCTTCTGAGAAAACTGAAGTGGGTGCAGCATGAAGTCGTTCTCATTCCATCAAAACACACACTTGCCTCATTACCAGGAACCTGGATTAGGGTTGAGGAGGCACACCCTCCCTGGCAGCCCTGGAGCTGTTTCTCGCTTTAGTTTCTTTCTTGTTTCCATCTTCCATTATTCTATACACTCCCCATCTTCTTCTTTATAGCACAGTGTAATATTTTTTAAATGTGCACAGCTCTTCTAACTTCAGAATCCCCAGGTGACAGTGTCATCTCTGTGGAAACCACATATATTGTTATTAGTGTGTGTGTCAACTCAGCTCAACAAGGTAGACACACAGTATGAAATGACGAGAGAGTAGTCAGGTTATTAATTGGCTGAACTAATATTTAGAGCTTGTCTTGAAATCCTGGAAAGGTATATGTGAAAAATGAGGGGGGAGAAATACTTGGCTGTGATATCTAAAGTCAGTAAGGCATCCTAATGAACTGATTTGGCTTTATTTTCGGTGGAATATTTAGTCACAATTGTTTGATTCCTGGATTAGATATCATCTGGAGTATGCCCATTACTCCATATGCGCAACGTGGAAAGATTTTTTATTATTATTATTATTATACTTTAGGTTTTAGGGTACATGTGTATAATGTGCAGGTTTGTTACATATGTATCCATGTGCCGTGTTGATTTGCTGCACCCATTAACTCATCATTTAGCATTAAGTATATCTCCTAATGCTGTCCCTCCCCCCTCCCCCCAACCCACAACAGTCCCCACCGGAGTGTGATGTTCCCCTTCCTGTGTCCATGAGTTCTTATTGTTCAGTTCCCACCTATGAGTGAGAACATGCGGTGTTTGGTTTTTTGTCCTTGCGATAGTTTACTGAGAATGATGTTTTTATTGTTTTTATAGAAGATTCATGCTGTAATAATGCCCAGGCAGGAAGCACTCTGCATGAAACTTGTTAGTTCTGGTAATAAATAAAAAAAATTATTTCACTGCATAAATGTCTTCTTTTGAGAAGTGTCTGTTCATGTCCTTTGCCCACTTTTTGATGGGGTTATTTGTTTTTTTCTTGTAAATTTGTTTGAGTTCATTGTAGATTCTGAATATTAGCCCTTTGTCAGATGAGTAGGTTGCAAAAATTTTCTCCCATTCTGTAGGTTGCCTGTTCACTCTGATGGTAGTTTCTTTTGCTGTGCAGAAGCTCTTTAGTTTAATGAGATCCCATTTGTCAATTTTGGCTTTTGTTGCCATTGCTTTTGGTGTTTTAGACATGAAGTCCTTGCCCACGCCTATGTCCTGAATGGTATTGCCTAGGTTTTCTTGTAGGATTTTAATGGTTTTAGGTCTAACATTTAAGTCTTTAATCCATCTTGAATTAATTTTTGTATAAGGTGTAAGGAAGGGATCCAGTTTCAGCTTTCTACATATGGCTAGCCAGTTTTCCCAGCACCATTTATTAAATAGGGAATCCTTTCCCCATTTCTTGTTTTTGTCAGGTTTGTCAAAGATCAGATAGTTGTAGATATGCGGCATCATTTCTGAGGGCTTTGTTCTGTTCCATTGATCTATGTCTCTGTTGTGGTACCAGTACCATGCTGTTTTGGTTACTGTAGCCTTGTAGTATAGTTTGAAGTCAGGTAGCATGATGCCTCCAGCTTTGTTCTTTTGGCTTAGGATTGACTTGGCAATGCAGGCTCTTTTTTGGTTCCATATGAACTTTAAAATAGCCAAAAAACACATGAAGAAATGCTCATCATCACTGGCCATCAGAGAAATGCAAATCAAAACCACAGTGAGATACCATCTCACACCAGTTAGAATGGCCATCATTAAAAAAGCAGGAAACAACAGGTGCTGGAGAGGATGTGGAGAAATAGGAACACTTTTACACTGTTGGTGGGACTGTAAACTAGTTCAACCATTGTGGAAGTCAGTGTGGCGATTCCTCAGGGATCTAGAACTAGAAATACCATTTGACCTAGCCATCCCATTACTGGGTATATACCCAAAGGACTATACATCATGCTGCTATAAAGACACATGCACACGTATGTTTATTGCGGCACTCTTCACAATAACAAAGAGTTGGAACCAACCCAAATGTCCAACAACGATAGACTGGATTAAGAAAATGTGGCACATATACACCATGGAATACTATGCAGCCATAAAAAATGATGAGTTCATGTCCTTTGTGGGGACATGGATGAAACTGGAAAACATCATTCTCAGTAAACTATCGCAAGGACAAAAAACCAAACACCGCATGTTCTCACTCATAGGTGGGAATTGAACAATGAGAACTCATGGACACAGGAAGGGGAACATCACACTCCGGGGACTGTTGTGGGGTTGGGGAAGGGGGGAGGGACAGCATTAGGAGATATACCTAATGCTAAATGACGAGTTAATGGGTGCAGGAAATCAACATGGCACATGGATACGTATGTAACAAACCTGCACATTGTGCACATGTACCCTAAAACCTAAAGTATAATAAAAAAAAAAAAAAAGAAAAAAAATTATTTCGGACAATTTTTAGCAGGGAGAATCACTTTTTTGATGTAACTTCTGGTAACAAAGCTGCAAACAGGGAAAACACTGAGACTCTTTGGGGCAGTATGGTGGCTTTCAAATTGTGCTCACCAAAGCTGCCTTCTGAAGGAGAGCTGGGACAGCTAAAGAGCTGGGGCTCCAGGACACCATTTTTTCCATTCAGCCATGCAGCTCCACTGTTATGTTCATTATAAGTACCTTTCCTGTAGGACTTATTCAAAGAATAATTTCTTCAGCTAATAAAAATTTGAAAGATCTCTCTGTACTATGTTTTGAAAGCATGGCTTAGGAATTCTTGTACCTGGGACTTTTATAAAACAAGAACAGATTTTTTCCTTTTTTCTTGAGAAAGGGAAGTCACTTAAGAATTTTTGTCCTCAGCATTTTTTTTCTTCTTTCTTTTTTTTGGGAGGGGGGAGCAGGGGGACAGTCTTGCTCTGTCACCCAGACTGGAGTACAGTGGTGTGATGCAGCTCACTGCAACCACTGCCTCCCGGGTTCAAGTGATTCTTATGCCTCAGCCTCCCTTGTAGCTGGGATTATAGGTGCACACCAACACGCCCAGCTAATTTTTGTATTTTTAGTAGAGATGGGGTTTCACCATGTTGGCCAGGCTGGTCTCGAACTCCTGACCTCGAGTGATCTGCCCACCTCAGCCTCCCAAAGTGCCGGGATTATAGGCATGAGCCACCGCGCCCGGCCTACCCTAAGCTTTTAATAGCTTTGACATTCTGTGCATGGGCCACGCCCATCCTATGCAAGTCCTATGTACACATTCTCATGGTCAATGGCAAGTAGTAGGACTGGAGAAGTTGCTGTAGAGGGAGGTGACCGTCAGCCTGACTGGACCTTGTACTGTTGTTTCCTCTAAGGCCATGTTTGCATCTCATTCTTGTTGCTACCAGGGATCTGCCCCACTTCTCAGACACATGAGCTTGTACCAGTTGGATAATTAGTTGTACTTTAAAGATTCATACTAGTTTTTAGTCTCCCAAATGACCATAAGTTCTTGAAATTTAAGTGGAAATTTTTGATAAAACTTTAGTCAAGGAATAAAGTTTTTAAAAGTTGTTTTAATGTTTTCATTTCAGCTATAATAAAGGCTTTCTAGAACTATTGATAAAAATGTCAATTCAGTTTTGGGGGGAAACTGGCATTTGTGGCTATCTTGAGTCAATGCCTTTGTGTTGAGAATAAGTACACCAGGAGCTTGAGAGTTACTTGTCAGGATGTCTGCTGTGTAGGGAGAAAGGGATTTAGCCTTTAGTAATATCACAGTCAAAACCTAGGACCCACAGGGCCGCCTTTCTTAGTAGAGTTACTGTTCAAAGTTCTAGTTTAGAAATGGAAGATAAAAGATCACATTTTCTGTTAAAAAAGTAATCTGAGCAAGCTATACCTTAGGATTTATTTTTGATGGGCTAACCGCTTACTGAGATAAGGGAAAATCCAAGGCAACAAAAAAGTCACATTATAGAGTCCTAAAAAGCCATGACACATTCTCAACTTCTGAACATTTGGGGGAAGCAAAGAATTATTCTAGAGAGAAATATGTTGAAAAATGCCTGCGGCTTATTTTCCTAATTTCCAACTATACTTTTGCCAATAGAAATCAATGAGAAAGTATAGTGCTTTGCCAGCCTTAGATGGAGAAGTTACTTGATCAAGCACACTTCTAAATATATTTTAAAGTATCATTAGTGTCTATAAAGAAAGAAAAAATGATCCAGGAGGCAGTGGGAAAGCCGCCAGCTTTTTAGCTGGCTGTTCTCTTCAACTTGCTGAAAATAAAAGAAATTGTATGAATGTTTTTCAAAAGTATAAGATGATTTATATTGGGAAAATGCATACGAAGTTTTAATTTTTACTCTGCCCCACCTGTTACTAATACAGTAAAATATCCTAGTAGAAAAACACTCATTTTTACTAAAGACCCAAATACCTTTCATCTGCTTTTGGATCTGAATTACATTTAATCCCCCACCTTCATGTTTCCCCATTTTTGTATGGCTTCATAGGCAGTGGAGAAACTTTGCAGAACTCTTTCTTCAGGAAGATAGTTTGTGTGGAAGTCAAGCATGTGAGCATCGGTGCACATAGTAGGCCCTTGGTAACTCTATGACCAGCGTGGTTTCCCTGTGGTTCACTGTGAGGCCTCAGAGAAGTGTGCAGTCCATTGGTAGCAGGAATGAAACGCCATGGTCCCTGATTCTTTCCCTTCCCATTTTTATCACTGCTTTGCAGAGACTATTAAGCATCCTACAAGAGGAAAAGAGGAAAGACCTTTGAACCCCAAATCTAGAAATATGGTGAGTAAAAGTTGTTTGCAGGAACTCACGCTTGGCACTCTTTGTGAAGCAGACAAACAACAGCTCCAGAGAACCCCAACCAAATCCTCACATGATGCACTGGGCTTGGTGCTCTGTCCTTTACACCTACACACTCAGCCCTACGAAGTCAAATGCACCGACCGCCAAAGTTATGGACTTTTGTATTGGAAGCAAACATGCTAACAAAGTATTTTCATCAGAACATCTTTTTTTTTTCCAGCTCATTTTCTTGGTGAAATTGGTGTGTGTGTGAGTGTGTTTCTTTATTTTTTACTAGGTCTCATATGTTTTAGGCCCAGCCTGACATTTCAGCAGTTTCTTGCTAAAGCGCTTACTGTGAATACTGTGTAGTATGTGTGCAAATGACTCCCGACTTATTAGATTTCTTCCAGTGTGTGCATCCTAGCAGAAGACACCCCAGCAGGCCTTGAGCACTACTGCTGCTTCACTTCACATAATGAATATTCAGAGGCTGCAGTCATTGAGAACTCAGGTGGCAAAAATAGTAAGGTGATTGAAGCAAACCCTAACATGAAAGCAAATCTGCATTTCAGTGACTCAGAAACACTGATTACAGCACAGATTCCTGACCCTCAGACCCCATGAGAGGAGAGTCCTGGGGAACCTCCTATGAATCAGGCATCTGTTCCATACACCAACATGCTCACGTCTTTCTGTATGATGTGTTGTAATCAGCATGTTGTTTTTAAAAGACAACAAGCCCTTCTGTAGTCCTCTCCACAAAACGCATTTAGGCTGATAGTTCAGCATAAAGGATGCACTGTTGAGACGGGCAATACATGCATTGTTTTACCCGTAATGCAGTCAGGATCTCCATAGCAAAATTTAGTGTGTTTTTCGAAATCTTATTTTATATATTTTGTCACCATCAGCAGTTGAACTAAAGTAGGAACAGCTCCATTCTATCAGGGGTTAAATTATTCTCCGTGTAGATCTAGTGGTGATGTATAAATTGCAGCCTTTTCTTTTTTTCAAAGGATTCTAAAATAGGTTTTCAGAATTAGCACTGGATTTTTGCTTCTGCATGTGTGGTGACTCTTGATTCTTCCCCTTTGGAGAAGCATCCTTTGCAGCATTCCCCCTTCCGAGGAATCACTTAGACACTTCCAGCTGGTGGCAGGGGATACAGCCATAATACAGCTTCCTCTGTCCCAGCTGTCTTCTTCACTACGGTAAATGCATTACGATGGCTGCACTCTCCTGTAAAGGTTCAGGTAGAGGAAGGTGTAGGATGAAGTCCGGACACCATCATTTGGGTTTTTAAAAGCTTCAGCTTCTCCAGCATCTTTGCATTGTGAATATCTTCCTGCTTCTAGTCAAAGCTTTCTCTCTAGTGATTGGAATGCTGCTGTAAGCCTGATTAAAGGTGCCTGAGGATATCACCTTTTACAAGGAAGCCCTGCGTGCTTGAGAGGATCTTTTTAAATGCATTATGGCTCATGCAGCCTCACAATTAAAGAAAACCAGGGATTTAGAAATCAATGCTGAAGAAGAGCCTGAGAAAAAAAGGAAACACCGCAAACGGTCCCGGGATCGGAAGAAAAAGGTATCTATGTATGCCAGAGCATATATCTTGCCTGGATTCTTTTTGTTTTAATCTCCCCCTGGCATCTGTTAGAGATATTAAGGGTTATTTTTACATGCTGGGTAGAGTGTAAATTGGGTGTGTAAATTGGGAACAGATGATAAACCCTATGGCACACCATGGCCATAGGATGGCCAAGGCAAGAGGGATGGTTTTCTCCTGTGGGGTGATTGCAGGGCTATGCGGAAAGTGTGCTTCACTTTATATAGGCATGGGCATGTTTCCATGACACGGAAAGGTGCTGTGAGGGAGTTACAAAAGTAGTTTCTTCACAGCCCAGTCAAGGTGAAATGCACTGCGGTGACTTGGGTTAGAGGGAGAGGCCAGAGAGCCAGGCTTTGTACTTCTTAGAGGTTTGTCTCGTGGAAAAAGAGCTTTTGTGCTGGAACTGTGTCACATGCGTGCGTTTCCCAGGCAGATCTGTGACCTTAGAGACGTAGCACAAAAGTCATTTCCTGCTTTGCTTTTATTTCCTCTTTCTTTCCTTTTGCCTCTTATTTTTACAAGATGCTTTTTGTCAAGTTGTGCAATGGAAATAAGCTGCTAGAAATAACTTTCTTTTGTTAAATAAAGCTGAAATCACAGAGGTTTGTTTTTCCCTGCTGGGTGAAAGTGATTATCCTGAATGCAGGAATTCAGTGACCTGCAACCTTCAACACTGATTGCTTTAGATCAAAGCATGGGCACTGATGATTCCTTACTAACATTCCAAGGCAGGGGGAAAATAGGAGGAATATTCTGGGTCAGTGGTGTTTTATTATAGCCCATGAGTACTTAGAGTGCCCTTAAATATGACTCCTAGGTACTGAGCCGGGAATAAGACCCCAAAGCACTTTTCCTCCATGATAATTAATAAAAATTGACTAAAACTCTGTGATCTGAATAGGAAAGGCAGGTCATAAAGCATTTTTATGTGTCTTTGTGAAAATTCCCAAGGGAAAGATATCCTTAATTTGAGCAGTAAGGCATGTGCTTTCTAAATGACATGCAGATTGCATCTCCCACATGTACCCCTCTTCAGGAGTGACCATGAATATTCCTGGTACCTTTGACATTTTCTTCAGAGTTATGATCTATAGAAGACTCTCTGCCTTTTGTTGCATAGCTGACTTTGAGATTGAAGCTGGAGAGCTGCAGTTGTTTTGCTGCAAGTTATTAAATATAGATAGTTCCTACTTTTATATTCTTGTAAATAAACTTCTTGAATATATTTTCATAAAAATACAAACTTGGGTTAAGAAATTGTGTGCAGGCGTATTTCAAAGCCTTGCACAGCAGAGTTGTTATGAAATTGCCATACTTTGCTAGATTCTGGTCTAATTTTATTGTGTGGGGTTTCTCTGTGGGTAGGTCACTACCACTTGCCCCCTCTCCATACATCTCTGCCTACGCCCACCATGATAAACTAGCTTCTACGAAACATGGCAAAGGTACATATATTTGTATGAAGATATGGTGTCATATTAATATTGACACTATATGTTAGGTCGTTAGGCTAGCTAGGTTTATGTACAGCAGTTTTCTGTAGCAGTGATGACAGATCTGTTACCTTTGTGCCTGGGCCCCTGTTTGACTTGGAAGCAAAATAGGGAAGGGATGAGGCAAAGGGAGTTTCTGGACTCACTGAGCTGTAGCAAATGCTTTGTGGACCAAAGTGCTTTGTTACCAGTACAACAGAGTCTGTCCAATGTAAATCTCTTAGCAACCAGAAGGGAACATGGAGAAATATCAGTATCTCTATTGTAAATGTGCAAGTGGATTTAAACATTTTGTTCTCAGGACACTCACAGAGTAGGTCCTAAAACTGGCTCGTGGATAACACTTTCATTACTGTTGTACTTGTTAATTCTTAACATAGTAAAATAGGTATATTCTGTAAGATACAGTGTATTACAGAAGATATAATATTCATAGTCAAATTATTTCATATACTACTTGCAATATACAAAGTGAAGACTGAATTATTTTGAAAACACTCCAGATTTCCTTCAGTGGCATAGCCATATATGACCCTCATTCCTCTATAAAGTGAATTGTTATGACTTTGAGTTTCTTTTTCCCCACCTTTTTCTAAGATCCTGATGAAGGCCTGTGGGCTACTTTGTTCCATGTTGTAGACCTCATGTCAAGAAAAAAAATGCTGCTTCTAAGTATTTTGTGGGTTATCATGGGGATAGTTGCTCTTGTTCATATGCAGAAATATTGTACAGGATTTTTTATTTTTTGAGACGGAGTCTCGCTCTTGTTGTCCAGGCTGGAGTGCAGTGGCATGATCTCGGCTCACTGCAACCACCACCTCCCGGGTTCAAATGATTTTCCTGCCTCAGCCTCCTTAGTAGCTGAGATTACAGGCACCCACCACCATGCCCAGCTAATTTTTGTACTTTTAGTAGAGATGGGGTTTTGCCATATTGGCCGGGCTGGTCTCAAACACCTGACCTCAGGTGATCCACCTACCTCGGCCTCCCAAAGTGCTGGGATTACAGGCGTGAGCCACCGTGCCGGGCCAGGAGCTTTTAATTACATAAAAGTAATAGTGGATGCACTCATAAAATCACAAACTAGAAAAGCTTGGGAAAATCCTAAAGAGTGTCTAGTTTATAAAATAAGGAATTTGGTCCATGACACTCCTGCAGTTCAGGTTTGAGCAAGGCCAAAGACGAAGCTTTCTTGATTAGGTCTGATGACACAGAATCGCATAGTATAGGATATCACTATGTGTTACCATGAAATCATAATACATATGTAGGCTTAACACTGGATTCATATTTCATCAAGTTTTTTAAAACTCAGTGAATTACACATATGGTCTATTTTGAATATGTTAATCATGAACACATGATTACCAGTCCAAAAAAAAGCAGTACAGAACTTCTAGGAATTTATAATTAGTTGAATTTTAATAAAGATGTGTTTTATTCTTGACATAACTTAAGTCGTGTTAAGAAAAAGGAAATCTTCCTATTTGTTGAAAGGAAATGCATCTAGGTGGATGAAACTTTACTTTTTTATTACTAATTTGTCTGGCTTGAAAAAAAAAGTTTGAATGAGTATCTTGTTTAAAAGGTGCTTACCAATGTATTTACAAATGCCCCTTACCCATACTTTCTCACTGCCCTTCCCTGCCATATCTTTTTCCCTTCACACTTCTCTGCTCATGGGCCGCTTAGGTTGGCAACCAGTGGGAGGCATGCCAAAAGTAGATAGAGTGCCTTTGGGTGAGTTATTACTGGATCCCTGCCCTGACTGAGTGAGTTGCAGAGAAGAGCTGTTTATATCTCCTGCTCCCAGCAGGGCCCTGGTCCATGAGCGGTGGTCAGTAGGTGGCTCATCCTACCATAAAGCCATGATGGGCTGAAGTCACACGTGCTCTCTTTGTGGTAAGGCCCCTTTGTGCCTTTCACACTCCCTGTCGTTGTTGGCTTCTGGTACCATGTTACCTGCGTGTCATGCCCTCTCCCCACATAAACTGTAAAATACATTTTGGCATTGAGGGGTATTACTAGAATTGACCCTACTTTGTTCCATAAGTGGGTTTTGTTAGTATATGAATATATGCTTGTATATATTTACCAAATCCTGTCAAAAAACTTGAGGTGACCCAATGAAATTTATATTAAAAAAGGAAACATTATGGAGTTTGCTCTCAACAGATAGGTAGGTAGGTAGGTAGGTAGATCTCCCTATATATATGCACCTGACACAGTGCTAAATACTGGGATAAAATGACAATTAATTCCATGATTAACATATTTTCCGATTATTGATGTCAAACATACAGTTAATCAGTCACAGAGCAGGAACAAATATTCATTGCTTCATTCTTGTATTTGTGTATTCATTCAGTAAACATTTATTAAGTGACTTCTGTGTATCAGGCATTGCATCAAATGTTGGAGACAAAGCCAATCAAAGCATAGTGGCAACACTACAGTAATGCCCAGAAGAGGCAGGGAGGGAGAAAGATAAGAGCCATTAATCAGCCTTCATAAAGAATGAAGAAGGAGCCCTAGGAGCCCACAGAAAGACCCTCACTTGGCTCAGATGCGCTCAGAGGAGAATCTCAGTGAAGCTGAGCCTTGGAGGAGGAGTCAGCAAGATAGTCAAGCAGAAGAACAGGAGTCTCATGCCCAAAGTAATAGAAGTAGGAGAGACTATTAGGCTGTGTGGGAAACAGTATTTGGGAATTCCTGGAGCAAAGGGGACCTGAGTGTGTGGCACGAAAAGCAAGCAGGTGCCAGAGCATGAAGATCTTCATATGCCATCTTGCATAGTTTGGAAATCATCCTGCTCAAAGCGGGGAGAGACCTTAATGGCAGTGGTAGAAGAGAGGACTGTGAATAGCTTTATGGGATAGAGCCGTCACTCAAGCATCCGTGTTGTAGCAGCAGCAGGGAGAGCAGTCAGGAAGCTCTGATGGGGATCCAGGCACGAAATGCTGAGTGTGAACCAAGGCGGAGACTATGCCAGTGGAGAGGGGGTGTTGCATACCAAAGATATTTAGGGGAAGACTCAGTAGAACTTGGCAATGGATTGTAGGCAGGATGTGAGAGAGAGATCGGATTCTAGGATAACTGCCAAGTTCCTGACTTGAAGGGGAAGAGGAAGAATTAAATGTCCTGGATTCATGTCTTTTCTCCCAGGCCATTTATTGACCACTTATTCTACACTAGGTAGGGTATTACATTGCTTTATAGGTGGAGACTCATTTAATCTTCCTAATAACCCTGTGAGAAGAGAAAGAATTTTTTTATTATCCCCATCTTACAGACAAGGAGACTGAGGCTGAGCCTTGAAGCTAGTTGCCCAAATGTTCACCCTAGTCAGACAGTGGTAGAGGTAGGATTCCAATTTGGATGGTCTAACTCTCTAGCTTGTGCTCTTAACTACCATGCCATACAAGGTATGTAGTATGTGGCATTAATATTTTCACAGCTACACATCAAAGTGGGCTTGTTTCAGAAAATCTTCTAAGTGATAAGCTATTTTCTAGACATGTGAAACTTTAAACGACAGGCTTTAGGTCTCTAATTCAGTATTGTAGTGTCTGTTTTTCTTACCCTGTGCAGTAAATTTTAATGTTTTTTCTTAAGATTCTTTTTTTAAATTTTTTGGAAGTTAGAAATGAAAATTACCAACACAAGGATTTCAAATCCTCAGACACATTGTGTAATGACAACATAAAACAGTGTGTTAGACGCCTGCTGTATGTCAGCAATGTGCAGAGGATTCCCATGGGTTATTCTTTTTTCTTCCCTATGACTTTCCTATGGGGCAGGCATTATTTTCAACTCCATTTTTGTAGGTAAAACTAGGGCTTAAAAATACCTTGTCTGAGGTCATATAGCTAGTGAGTGGTAGACCTAGACTTGAACTTGGGTCAAAGGACTTTGGGATCTGTATTTAACCACTGGGTTTATTGTAATGAGATGCTAGCATTCTCTTTTAAGGTCAGCCACAATTTAAGGGTTTGAGAACAGATTTTTTAGAGACATGAACTATAGTGTTATTTCTTGCTATTGAAGCCCAGTGCTTCCTGACGTTTTACAGGCTTTTCCCATTCCTAGTTACCTGAGTATCTCTGACACCCTAAGATGCCAGGTAAGAGTAAGGTTTTGTACTGCAGCAGCTGGACTTTCATGGTAGAAGATTGTGTAAATCTTTATGAGATCAAGGAAACTTGCTCTATTCGCTGCCGCATTGAGTATGTGGACTCCAGGTCTCCAGGGAGCATGGTCAATTAGCATATTTGATATTCTGTACCATAATTATGTGTTTACATGTCAAGAGACTATGAGCTCCTTGAGGCCGGAGATGGTGTAATTATCTACTACAACCAAACTGGGGCTTGCTGGGTGGTGAATGAGTGTATGAGAGGCAGTATCATGTAATGATTAAGAGTGTGAACTGTAGAGTAAGGTTGTCTGAGTTCAAATTCTGGCACTATCAGTTCGCTGTTGACCTTGGGGAAGTTATTTAGTCTCTCTGTGCCTCAGGCTCTCCACCTGCAAAATGGATGTAATAGTAGGATGTGCTTGGTATAGGGCTGTAATGGGGTTTCAGTGAGTTCATATTAAAACAGTGCTTGGCACAAAGTAAGAGCCATAGTGTTGTTGCAGTTGTTGTTGTTGTTCAGAACGTACAGACAAATGAACAGAAGCATAAACAGACTATAGCCTGAGTATTTAGCGTTAGCCAATGTACTGAGGCATTAACCAAAGTTGAGGTGTGTTTATGCAACTTGCCTCAGGTCACAGAAATACCTGGTCTTGGAACCAAGGCCTGTGTGGTTGTAAGTTTCTTGCTTGGGCCATCAAAACCTCTACAAGAGAGGTTTTCTTAAGGGTGATTCTTATTAATGGACATCAGGGTGAATTCTTACATCAAGAAAAAAATTATCACTTTTGAGATGTTGAAAGTTAAATTATTTACTAATTCTAATTTTAATAAATCATTTAAATTTAACTGCAAAATCTAGATTTGTATATTCCTTTATACTTAGTATACTTCTGCATTTAAAATTTTAAAATAGAATCCATTTACTGAAAAAACAATAAAAGCATTGGCTTCTATATATATAGATTTAGGTATAGGTTAAATATTGAAGGAGAATATCTAAATACAACATTATATTGTCAGTCACATAATTCAAATTTTATTTTCAAGAAATAACAAGCAATTTTCTATAGTTTTGCCCAAATTGTTGTTCTAGTTTATATTATGTAAATTAAAAGTAGAAGAGTTAAAAGCAAACCAGAAGACATCAAGCTTGAATCATTGACATATAGGTCAGAGTTTTTTCTGGTACTTATTCCATTCACCCAGGATTCTGCTTTCATGGACCCAAAGTGGAGTCATGAAATGGGATCACCCATTATTGTCAAATGTGGGAGGTGCTTATAAAATATATAGATTTCAATTTAGATTTAATTGGTTCTAGTAAATGATTTCTCAGTCATGGGTGACTTTCTGATTAATTAGGATCATATCCTCAGTTTTGTTTGAACTTAGATGTATCTCATTAGAATGGGAAGAACAGAGACTACCATTCATATCTGCTGGATATAGCTCACCTTTTGGCAGAAGAAAAAAAGTCTACTAATACCATCATCATAGGAGAAGAAGGATGTATGGACTTCATGGTAAAACAAATGGGGAAATAGAACTACGACCTAAGAGGGTTGGAAGGAAGGAAGTTCAAGATTTTCTAGGTACTGCAAGAGACACTGAGGCATTTGTAAGGTACCACGAAGGTACCCCTGAAATCAGAAATACCTTGCCTTGGAACCAATCAGATGAATAGCATTCTTTTACCCTAATAAAGTACAATTTTGTAAGACATCTATACAGTGAAAGAAAGTATGAAAACGTGGTAAATTTTGTTTAATATAAGATTAGAAACATTAATAAAACAGGCAAGCAATAAGGAGCGATGTGGGGAAGTATCTGGGGCTGAGTATTACAATTCATGGTATTGAAGAGAATGGGCCTTGAGGCTCAATGTGAGTTCACAGAGAAGCTGCTACTAATTAGCTGTGTGGCCATGAACTAAATTTCTTTGGGCCTCAGTTTGCACATTGATCAAATAGGGATACTATTTTTTCTTTACATACATGTGGTGAAGAGTAGAGATACTGCAGATAAATGCATTTGCCAGGTTCCTTGCATAAAAAGAGTGTATTTAGCAAGTTTCCATCTTCCCCTCCTAAAGTATAGGTTCTCAAATGTCATTGAGGGTTTGTAGTCAAGAATGAGGTGGAAGAACTGAGAAAAAGAGGGAATATTTTTAACAACTTTTGCACCTTATAAGCATGCAAAATTATTCGCTGAATTGATACAGTGAATAAAGTTTTACTAAGAGACTGTCATTCCCAAACAACCATTGAAGTCCCACAGTTAGCTCTTTGCAAACTTTCCACAGCCCTCAGGGAATTAAATTTGTCATTTTGAGAAATACTCCTGAAGACTCATATGTTAAATACATTTTTCTGTTCATTAACATTAGTACTAATTAGCTTCTCTCAGTAGTTAAATGATTGCTGAGGCAGATATTAAAGCTTAAGAACCCTATGTACAGACAGAGGAAGTGTCAAATGATTCCTTTAATAAATGAACTTTATTTTGCAGATTCGAACATAAATGTTGAAAAAGGAAAAAAAAGGACCACTTGGGTTGAATGAAGAAATCTTCATTATATAGTTTATGTGTTGTGATTATGGAGAAGAAACAAAATATTGCTTATACAATATAAGATTCATTACCAACCAATTTATCCCCCAATCTAGGCAGTGTCCATGATAGAGGCATTGTTACGGTTTTGGGACAGTCGGGGACTGGGAGAGGAATGAATAATCTGACCAGTGTAGACTTACCTGTTGTACCTGCTTTCTGAACCTAAGGTGGCCCAGTGGCTGTCTTCGTTTATCAGCGGATTCCCTTCTCCCTGCGATCTGATTGCTACTTGGAAGAGCCTCTAAAATTTTCAGTCACATATAGCTAGTTAACCTTCACCTGACCAGACTGGCCCACTTCCATAACTGCCACTTAGAATTATCAGTGTATTCATGCGCTCCCACTTGTCTTAAACAAAACAGAAGAACTGCGTCTGAAACCTGGACATCTTTCCTTAGACATTTTCATCATAGACCCTCTGTGATCTTTTTATTGTTCCAGGAAGGTCTACCCAGTGAGACATCCAACAGCAAAAGTATATGAAGCAGAATTTACCTGTCCTGTTATTTGTTGGGCTATAATTCATTGAGGGGCTATAATTCATTGAGGGACTACAGTGGGCCAGGCATTCTACCACGTGCATGACGTAGATCATTGTATTGAATCTTCGTGGCATGGATATTATTTTCCAGTGTTCTGGATTAGGGAAGTTATACTCTGAAAGTTTCAAAAACTTGCCCAAAGTTGCACAATTAGTAAGTGTAAAGCTGTAATTCAAACCCCAATTGGTCTGATTTCCAGCCCTGTGCTTTTTCCACCACTCTTCACACCTGGAATTGCCTCTATGTCACACTGAGAGCATCATTTTTACAGAATACTGAGCTCCATGAGATGAGTCTTTCCTGGACCATGAAAAGCCATGCAAGGGTTCCTCCCCCTAGGAAATCTCACATAGAATCCTTTTTGTGATTTATCTCTTTCCCTCTAAAGAACATTACAGAACGGGATGTAGATAGTAGGAGGGTGATATTACTGGATGTAATAAATAAGTTGACTCAACTTCAAATGACTTTTACTTCATTTACTGGAGTGCATTCTACCTTAACAGTACTATAATTCTATTAATGCTAAAATAAAAAAATATAAATATGTTTAATTCCCAATATATTTGTATTTTTGAAGATAAGTGACAAAATCACTTTGTGTCAGCTGATTTGGCAGGGGGTTCTTCGATTTTTTTTAATTGACAAATGTACATATTCATGAGGTACATAGTGATGTTTCAATAGAATGTAAAGCGATCAGATCAAGATAATTAGCATATTTATCATCTCAAACATTTTTTGTGTGTGTGTTGGACATGTTCGATATCATCCATCTACCTATTTGAAACTATATATTATTGTTAACTGTAGTCATCCCACTGTGATACAGAATACTAGAACTTACTCCCCTTACCTAGCTGTAATTTTGTATCCTTTAACAAATCTTTCCTCTATACCTCCCTTTCCCCTACCTTTCCAGCCTCTAGTATTCTGTTCTTTTTACTTCTATGAGATCAACTTTTTTTTTAGTGTCCACGTATGAATGAGAACATGCAGTGTGTAACTTCCTGTTCCTGGCTTGTTTCACTTCACATGAGGTCCCCCAGTTCTACCCATGTTGCTACAAATGACAGGATTTCATTCCTTTTTATGGTTGAATAGATTTCATTGTGTATATGTACACATTTTCTTCATCCATTCATCTGTTTTTGGACACCTAGGTTGATTCCATATCTTGGCTATTGTGAATCGTGCTGCAAAAAAACATAGGAGTGCAGATGTCATTTCAACATACTGATTTTACTTCCTTTGCATAAATGACCAGTAGTGGCATTGCTGAATCATATGGTAGTTCTATTTGTAATTTCTTGAGGAACCTCCATATTGTTCTCTACATTGGCTGTACTAGTTTACATTCCCACCAACAGTGTATAAAATTTCCCTTTTCTCTGCATTCTTGCCAGCATTTGTTATTTTTTTTTTGTCTTTTTGATAATAGCAATCCTAACTGGGGTGAGATGATACCTCATTGTGGTTTTGATTTGCATTTTCATGGTGATTAGTGATGTTTAGCATATTTCATATATTTGTTGTATGTTTGCTTTTGAGAAATGTCTGTTCAGATAATTTGCCCGTTTTTTAATCGGATTGTGTGGGATTTTTGCTGTTGAGATGTTTGAGCTACTTGTATATGCTGGATAGTAATCCCTTGTCAGCTGAGTAGTTTGCAAATATTTTCTCCCATTCTGTAGATTATTTTTTCACTCTGTTGATTGTTTTTTTTTTTTCTGTGCAGAGGCTTTTTAGTTTGATATAATCAAATTTGTTTCTTTTTGCTTCTTTTGCCTGTGCTTTTGAGAACTTATTCATAAAATATTTTCTCAAACCAATGTCTTGAAGCATTTCCTGTGTTTTCTTCTAGTAGTTTTATAATTTGGGGTCTTATATTTGGGTCTCTGATTCCTTTTGAGCTGATTTTTATGTGGGGTAAGAAGGGAAAGTCTAGTTTCATTCTTCATTCTTTTGCATATGGATATACAATTTTCCCAGCACCAATTATTGAAGGGATTCTCCTTTCTGCAATGAGTGTTCTTTGCACCTTCGTCAAAAATCAGTTGGCTGTAGATATGTGGATTAAAGTTTGCATTGTCTATTCTGCTTCATTGGTCTGTATGTCTGTTTTTATGCCAGTATCATGCTGTTTTGGCTACTATAGGTTTGTAGTATATTTTAAGTCTGATAGTGTCAATTTTTTGCTTTTTGAAATGAGTCTATTCCCACATTTGCCAGCACCTTTTATTTTACGCTTATCATTTTTATGAGAAAACTGTGGAAAAAGCTTTAAATATCTCACTCAGGGCTTTAAAACAGACTAATTTTTAGAGTTTAGATGAGAAATTAAATGCAGTTTGTAGAATGGTAAGAAATTAACACCAGCATCAAAAAAACTACTTCAGCTGATGATATAGACAAAATGTTAGAAATGAGTCACCTTGGACTTTACCACATTCTCTTCTTATTATCAGGATAGAAAAATCTTACAGGCCTTACGAAGTGATGGGGATTGTTTTCCTCCTTGACAATAGAAGCAATGAATAAAAAGTTGAATTTGAGGGAGCGGGCTTGGCAAAAACTACTAAATTTCTCAAAAAATTGATTAGACAAAAACAGACGCTTTTAGACTCTGCTAGCAAACCTCAGTTTGGATTGATAGGAAACCTGCTATCAAAAGTTAAGTTCAATTTACAATAAAACTAATTGGTAGGTGTCAAAGGTTGTTGTCTCACATAACAGTTAAATGAACCCTCTGAGTAAGGTGACATTATTCGCATTTTGCTGATGAGGAAATCAAGGCTTAGAAATTGCTTTTTATCACTATTACTGATAAATTCAGAGGCTGAACTTGAAGCCATGGCTATCAGACTCTAAGGCACCCTGCCCCTGGCCTTTGTTCTGTTCGCAGATTATTCACCAGTCATATAAGAGTCATGCATTTGGAGAAGGCTTTTACTTTCATTTTTATTACTTTATTTTCTATATATAAATGATTTTTATGTCATGTAATTTTTATCCCTCATCATCACCAGTATTGCTCATTTGTTTTATGTAGTAAAACTAGCTAAAAAGTGCTTTTTAAATAATGGTGCATGACTGAAGCTTTATGTTTTTAACTTCAGATATTACATGGGGATGTTAAATATTATTGCAAAAGCACAAAGCTATTTTGAATCAGGTGCATAAAGCTCATAATTGATATTGGCACTGTGTATTTACAATAGTCTAGGGAAGCAAAATTTGTCAAAAATCATAACCTTGAACAATGCATTTTGTTTTCTTCTAGTAACCCCTTGAAATGTCCAGTTTTTAAAATCCTGGCCACATATCTGCTACCTGGCTGATTAGGGGTGAAGGAGACAGGACACGCTGAAAGGAACACAGCTTCGGAGGTCACTGAATCCCCACACTGTTCCCTGCTCCCTCCCCTCTTCTGCAAGGACCTGCTGTCCCTCTGTTCAGTGGCTTGGCCACTACACCCCGATTCAATAACATGATGAGTATATTTACTTAGCTCTGTCAACCCTCAAAATACATTTACCTGTCCTTAAGTAACAGGAAGATAACCATATTGATGTTTAAAAGTGCTGCCTGTAATTAATTTCTTTCCTTTGAAGCATGGCCATTGTTAACGATCCCTGTTTTACTATGCCTCTTCAGCTGGAGTCATTCTTTGCCATCTAAAAATAAATGGCTTTGTTATGCACATTTATTCCATCTGCATTTATTCCAAATACAGTTAATATATTAATACTAGAAATTCAGGCAGATTAAGTTCACCCATTCGTTTGTCTTCATTATTATAGAATTAGTGACCCTGATCTCCTCAATTCCAGTCTGATTCGTTTCAAAAGATATTGAGTGTGCCTCATCTTTGCTGAATTGCATCTTTGGGGTGACCATGAATGCGTTTAAAATATGTGTTTACCCTGCTGACTGGGTCATGGCCTGGCCAATGCAAGTGCTGGTCTTGATTTTCCAGTCCTGCCCAGTGGCTAAGGTAGCATGAGTTTCCTCTTGCTCCAAAGTATATGAGTCCAGCTTCTGGTCTTTTCCTGAGCTCTCCGCGGAAGAGCCTTGTCTTCAGCGGCAGGCTGTCATTTGATTTTACATAACATGTTTCAGTGGATTTTCTGTATGATAAGGTTCAAATAATTATATAGCCATCCATTTGGCATCTGATAGACATTATGTTTTTATCTGCTTTCTGGTGGATTAGTTAGGATTCTGTTTTGGCACAGGAAAGGAGAGTACTCTTATGTTCATTTGGCATTCTCAGCTTTGACCTGTTTTCCTAGACCTCCATTTCAGCTTTAGTGGAAACTAAATTATTAATACGATCTGTATTGTGCCTGTGCAGAGAGCTTTATCCAGCCTGTTTTTTAAAGTGCTGCCAGGAATCTCTGAAGTAATAGGAAAACAGATTTTTGGAGGCCCTGTGGAATAAGGGAAACGGCCTGGGCATGGGCTGTGGAGGCAGACCGGCTTGGGTTTGAATCTTGACACAATTACTACTACTTCTCTGTGGAGTCTGAAGTCGGTTACTTAAGCTCTCTGAGCCCCTGCGCCCTCATCCATAATAATGCCTAGCATGAAGAGACGCTATGAAGGCTAAATTAAATTGAACATGAAGTGGCCATCCCAATTCAGTGATTCAACAAATGTTAATTCCTCCCACTTCCCCACTCCTTTCTTCATTCCCTTGTCCACCTGAAAGAAATGAGGGTTTATTTTATGCTAAGCATATTTAGTGATAGTCATCAGTGAAAATGGGCAAAGTAAATTTGCTAAAGTGAATTACAAGCTGAGGGTAAATAAATAAGGAAATGATAAATACCTGTATGTGTTTATGTTGGGGGAAGTAGGGAATATGTATTCCAGAGAGGACAGTTAAAACCAGAGCCAAATTTCTATTAGGAAGAAATGTGGTTTATGGAGGTATTAAACATGGGGCAGGAGGCTTGGGTTCTAGCGAAGTGTGGTGGTATTCCCCAGATCACCCAGTGCAGCTCCAGCTGCTTCCTCACCAGCACCCCGACAGTCAGTGCAGGTGCCTCGGCCTGCTTGGGAGATTTTCTAAATTGTGATAAACCAGTCCTTTTTTTTTTTTTTTTTCTTTCCCTAGGCGGGCTTTAATGGGTTTACGTTTGAGTTCTCACTAAAGGCCTCCCACTGGCAGTGCTGCTTGACTCCCAGAGCAAAAAGCACTTGGAAGAAATTTGTCAGCAGAAGTTCAGTTCTAGTGATTCTGATAAGAGTGCTCATATGCAGTTTCTCAGGGACAATTAGAAGTAGGCAAACCATGAGTTGATGGGTTTTCTTGCGAAATATTAACTGTCAATGCAAAGAAGACTGCTTTCAGAGCTTTTGACAGTGTTTAATACCTGTTGTGCCCCTTGTACTCGTGCTTGATTACTTGTAATGTACTAGAGCATTCTGTGTATTCTTTGGACTTATTGTTTTTCACCATCTAAATAGATGTCCATTGTAGAAACCACATTAAACCTAGAGAGGCAAAGATCACTCAGAGAAATGTGGCTGCTCCCATTTTGAAATAGATTTTTTCAATGTTTTTCTGTGTGTGTATATACGTCACTTCTTCTTTCCTCCCTTCTCTTTCATTTCTCTTCCCTTTTTTCCTCTTCCCAAATGAAGATGAGATAATAATAGTACCTCCTTTTTTGTAACCTCATTTTTCCACTAAAAATATAATATGAACATAAAAATGAACATATGTCCACTTCAATAAATATATTTCTTTAAATTTTTAAAGGATCTATAGCATATTACTTTATGAGTGTACCAAAAGTACCAACTAATCTCTTATTTTTCTATATTCAGTTTATTTTCATTTTTGTTTTTATGAAAAATGCCACAAAGAACAACAGCACTTCATCTTTTTCCTAAACCCACAGTGTTCTTATTTTCTGCTCTCCTGGGTTTCTGGTGATTTTTGTTTTGTTTTGTTTTTAGCATGGTATTCCAGGTCCTCCATTTTTAAGCCAGAGCTGGTATTTAGAACTCATTTTCCAAAAATCCACTAGCTGACATTAGTTCTGGTGAGAATAACTCTACTTTTCACCATCCCCAGAGCATACCCTACTTTGTCATTGTGGGTCTTTGTGTTGGTCTGCCTGCAATCCCTCCTTCTATTTCATATATACAAATCCTTCCAACTGCTGGGGCTCATCTCCAGCCTCACCCTCTTCCTGAAATGCTAGTTTATCCAGCTGGAAGGAATTTCTTTCATCTTAACTATCATTTTACAACTGTTTGTATCTCTCAGGAAACCAAAGATACTCTACATGGAATTATAGTTTTTCTGAAGACATCTGATGAAAAGTCACAGGTATTGATTTGGAATGTTGACAAGGCCCCTAAGGTTGCCCCCCCGGATCCCCTTTCCTTGTCTGTTTTATCTGGAGGACCCTGACACACTGGTCCCGAGAGTCCTTCCCAGCTCCAGTAGTATCCCTTGTGCTCCTACTACAGGACACATTGCTTGGGCAGGACTACAAATCACAGTGTGTCCTCTTCTAGCTCCCTTGACACTGTCCTGTTGAATGAAGAAATGATAGCGGGTGCACAGCTCTCTGCCCAGGGCTCTGTACTTCTCCTCCAGCCTTCATTAACTTGTCTGCAATTCTTTTAGGCCAGTGACTCTCAACTTATGAGAGAAGAGGCTTCATCAGGTTCATCTGGGGTTAGCGTAAGCACCTGGCCTGGTTTGCCCAGGACTGGAAGGTTTCCCAGGATTCCACTTTCAGTGCTAGAATAAGGATGGCTATGCCCCTCACTCCAAGAGCATATTAGAATTCATGGAGTGTGGTGGGGCAAATTGTAAAGCAAGGGAGAAATCCTCCATGCCACCTATCTCTAAAACCATCTCAGCCTTGTTGCCTTCTGTGGCCTTGCCTTCCATCTGTGATTATGAGATCACTTTTTTTTCCTCTAGGAGTCCATTTCCCATTTTGTAATTTCCAGTGTCATCAATAGGCTTTATTCCTTCCTAAATTTCCTACCATCTCCTGACTCTTTAAGTACAGTGACATCTTCCCCATGCCATGTCATGGTGAATCGATTATATGAAAGTACATAAAATTCAGTTTTGGGCACACGAACTCCTGCTTTCATTATTTAGGGTCTCACCCAGGACCCAATTTTTGCCTTGTTTTTATCTCTCTTCAACTCCCAGGATCTTGTTTCTTATTCATTTGCATTCTTGTTTTGATTATTTCCAACTTTGACTTTCCCCTGCCTGTACTGCCTTAGCCAAGGGATGGACATTTAAATCTTCTTCCCACACAAGAGGCCCCTGGCCTGGCTGCCACCTTCTACCTGATGAGATATTGGACATAAACAGACATAAAGAACATTACTACTTTCTAATTTAATTCTAGTTTCATTTTTTCCTATCCCAGTCAGAGAGAGCCCACCATTGTTTTATTAGAAAATGTTTTGATGGGGAACGCTACAAAGTTATGTAACTAAAATATTGCATGTGCAAGAGAATCACTTTTTACTCAAATTTATATGATGGAGATGACAAACATGATTTCAAATTGCTTTACAATAAATACTGGTTTAAAAAAATCTACTGATCATGCCTCTATTTTTATACCAATCACTCAAATCATATTTAATGCATTTTTAATGACTTTATAGACTGCAGATGAAAACACATGATTCAGTCACTTCATTGGAGTGAGTAAATGTATTGTTTCATTTATTTTAAGTGAAAAGAAAAGCTACTGTAGACATCTGAATTTAAATCTATAGGATTTATATAAACACATCAGTTTCGAAGGGCAGAGTTGTATGGAAAATTCCCAAAGAGGCTCTAGAGTCAAGGAATCTTAGAGATGCAAGGGACTGTTGAGGTCAGTGAGCCAGGGCCTCTGCAGAGCCAGCCTCTCCTTGACAACAGCTCTATGCTTTGTCAGTCTCTGCTTATGAATTGCCTGTGACTGGAAATGCCCTATCTCTGAACATAGCCCCCATTACTGAACAGTTCTGATTGTTAGAACATGCTCTCTTATTTTGAGACTAAACCTAGCACCCTATCATGGCCACCCATATGCCAGCTATTTATATAGATAAAGATAGTGATATGTTGGTGCTGCTGCTTCTCTTCAAGTTAAACGCTCCCTGTTTCTTTAGCTGGTCTTCATAAGACAGAGAGTCGTGATACCCCTTAAATCCTCTCTTAGCCATCATGAGATAACTAGAATTGACACTGTATTTCATGTGTGGATTCTCTAGATCATAATATATTTATGTAGTACATCCACAGTTGTTGCCACAATTGGTAAAAGGGGCCAAGGTCACAGTTGTTTTGGGGAGAAGGCAATTGAGAGCCCATTCAGACCATTTTCATGGGAACTTTGTTTCTGTTTCACATAAATTTTTTTCTTCCTCTTTAACTTTTAGTTTTATCTCTTGGTTGACTTTGAAATATATGCATTTAACTGATTTGTGGATATACTGCAACATTTATAAACAGCAGTAAAGTGTAGAATTACAAAGATGTGAAAGCTTTTTCCCTCTAATATTCTATCGTCTATGTTTTCCATTGTAGTATTTCCCATTACCTTATACCTCACACTTAGAAATTATATTCTAAATATATTGATTAAAGAACAACCCCATGGTCTACATTGCTTTCTCTTTTTTCTACTTCCACTTGGCTTCCGCCCTTCTATTTATGTTTTTGCTTTCTTTTCTCACCTTCTTCATCGTTGAAGTGTTCACTAAAATTCACTAGAACAGATGGAAATATTTTAATATCAGTTTGGATACCAGAAAGGAACAAGTTATGTAATGTGTTAAAATTTATGAAAGGCTCATTTTCATATAGTTCAGAATAACAAATTTAATGAACAGTTGGCTTCTAAGGGACTGAATCCTTAGATACTAGCAAGTATGTAGAATTATCTTGACTGGAAAATTACCCTATAAGAAGGACATTAAAAGAACAAAATTCTGAAACATTTGAGTATTTGTTGTAGTGCAGTGAATATGAAACATACATGTTTTGATTCAACAATATTTCAACATTTTGGTTCAAATATTTTTATGCTCCAGGGGTACAAAAAAATAAAACATGCTTCCAGTCCCTTGGGAACTGGCAGCCTATTAAGAGAGACAGACAACTTTAAAATAATTAAAATAGTCTTACAGTTGATATAGAAAATGTATAAAGTGCAGCCTCACCAACATCTGATATTTTTTGACTTGTTAACAATAGCCATTCTGACTGGTATAAGGTGGTATCTCATTGTGGTTTTGATTTGCATTTTTCTGGTGATTAGTGATGTGGAGCATTTTTTCATATGTTTGTTGGCCACTTGTATGTCTTCTTTTGGAGATCTTATGAAGGGGCACATCTACCAGGGCAGAGGGTGGAGATGAGACTGATGTGTAGATTGAAGGAGTCTTGAAAACTGAGAAGTGTGGCAGATATTGTAGGGAGCACAGGTAGAAATGCTTTGAGAATTAATGGGGCATGATGACTTACTGAATGGGGTTGGAAGAGAAAGGAAGGATCCCGAAAGAACCTGTCAGTGATGTCATGTGTGAGTGTCTGTAACCAATATATGGTGATACCTTATACTGAGAATGGAATGCACAGGGATTGGTTTCCACTTATTCAGGGTATGCCCCCTTCTTTCCTACCGATTTCCCCTACTACTTTCAACTATTAACAGTATGTTTGCAAAGTAAGAAATGCTATCTCAGGTTGATGTTTAGCTTGAGTTTTCAGAGCTAGCTCACAAATGGTGAAGTTCTAGATTTGGAACATCTGAGAACACAGAAATCTACCAAGCTGATGAATTAGAAACCTGGAGAATAATTACTGAATAATTCTGAGAAGTGTTGAAGCCACCGATTTTTAGTGACAGTCTAAGCTGTCATTCACTGGGCATGATGAATGTTAGAAATGCTAATTAAAAGGCTTCTCAGATCTAGACTATGACAATCTTTATGATAAGAACTGTGATGTTATAGTTGTGTTCTCCCATTTACTGTGCTGTAAGTATTTGTTGGATTCATGATAGGGCCTTTAAAACAGTGTCATGTTTTAATGCATTCTTCTACTTTGAGAGCAATATTTGAATAGTGATTTTTACATATTTTTTCTTTTAAAATTAATTTTTCAATGCTATTCATAGTGATTTTTAAAAAATGGAAAATTAGAAGAATCATCCACGGTAAGCTCTGCATGATTAATATAATCCATTTCTTTTTCACATGCTGTAATAGTATTAAACATTTAATTTTCAGAAGTTTAGAGAAATGAAAAAGGAAGCATCTTGAAAAATAATTTTATATGAGAAAGTTTTTCTTTTCAAATCTTTTTGTTAACAGAAATAGGCATGATTACACTTAGATGTAAGAATGCTTGGAAAAGTTGCCAAGCTAAGTCTAAACAACATGGACTAGGTTTCACTTGTCTGAAATGTGCTACCTTTATTGAAAGATTGTTTAAAGTTTGAAGCTGCATTTTAAAGATTTTTGCAAGAACATTAAAATGCACTTGGCTGATCTTTTTATAAAATACTTCTGAAGAAGTGTACATAATATTTTAATGAAAAATGTCACCTTAATATTAAAATCTCAAATTACCAGCAAAGAATGCCATTACCCCAAAATCCATGAGATTAATTTTCTAACTCTTCTTGTAGTTTGTGTTGTGTGTTTGCAAATCTCTCTGTATGTTTAATTTCATTAACCTGACAGTTGTATATCAGTATTGGCAGTTAATAGTTCTAGCAGAAATAAATAAACAGATATCTAACGTGATAAGAGTTTATCTTAGATAAGAGTCAAAGTAGACAAACATGAGAGAGAACAGTTCACAGTTCATTTTTTTTAAGATGAAACAGGTATCTACTGCTCAAATAGTTATGTTAAACAGGAGGTTCCCTGGATGGAATGATTGTAAAATATACAATGACATTTAACAATGTAAAGAAATCTTTTTATAATAAGAATAATTGTGTCTTGTCTACCTATGTTTGAGGTCACATATTCAATTATCATAAAATGAGGCATACATATATTCTAAGGCAAGAGGCCTTCTTAGACTCAGTCTTTTGTGCTGTAGACCACAGCTGGGTCATTTACTTCAGATAGGACTAGGACGTCCCGTAGTCCCTCTTGTCAGAATGGGGAATATGACAGGAATGAATAGCCCAGAACCTTAGCTTGAACTTGCAATTTAATAATGTTGAGCTTTTAATTGCATTCTCGGCAATGTTTACTTTCATCTCACAACATTAAACTATTTATGGTAATGTCCTGGTAAAGTGTGGCACTGAAGCAGAGACATGTGGCACAAGGAATCCCTTAGCTTTCGTGTAAATGTGCAGCCAAAGATGTTCATTTTATTTGCTTATTTGCCTTACAATTATATGTCCAGAAAATTCTGAAAGGAACTCTGTGCTTAGATCTTGTTAGTTTTTACTGTTTCTAGGGAGTTTTTTTTTTAAACCAAAGTATAATTTACATAGAGTCAAATGCACTGATCCTAAGGGTATAGTTAATCAGCTTTGACAAATGCACACAGTCATTTAACCTATTCCTTCCACAAGATGTAGAACCTTTCATCAGCCCTGAAAGTTCCTTTGTTCCCTTCTATAGTCAGTATCCCCCTGCTACTTGAAGCAGTCGGTGTTAGGATTTCCAGCACCAGGTTGGATCTTAATGTTAATTCTTAGAGGTTATATGTCAGACTGACATGTCAAAAAGGATTTTCAAAACTATGTTTTCTTTGAGGAGTTTTTTTCTCCATAGAGAATTATTCAGAAGTACATGAATGGGGATTTAAAACTCAGCCATGCAGATTTCCATTCTATTGCTTCTAAAACACATGACAGCATTCTGTGTCTAATTGTTATTAAAGGAGGAGCAGGTCAGTTTCCGGCCTGTCAAAAATATTTCAAGTAATTTTCTTTCTTGTTGTATTTTCATTTGGCTCTATTTTAATTTCCACTTATGCTAAAAAATTGCTGCCAATCCGTTATGATTATACCTTAACTTTGTGTGGTGTGTACTCCCTTTGTGTAGGGCGTAGATGATCAATACGTGTAAAGTTAGTAAGAACAATCAATAAACATCATGAATAAAGCCAAACAGCTCAGTACTCCCCCCACACTAAGTTTGGAGAAGCAATGTTTGCCTTGGTATCTATCAGCCCCTGTGGGGCGATAGGAGATCAAGTCAAAAACTCCCCATATACATACCTTCTCCATGACTATGTGCCATTGCATGAAATGTGAAGCTCCGTCATTTGGATCTCATGGTAGCCAGACAATACTTTTGTTCTTTTTCTTGGAAAGTGTGTGTGTGTGTGTGTGTGTGTGTACACGCACTGGTGTATAGCATCATGTATTGCCCCTAGAGATTTTCTCTTCCCTTCTTTTAGCTAATGTGCTCTTCTTGATAAATACATTTCAGAGGCAAGGTTGTAATAAACTGAACAATGCAGTGAGATACACGATTCTAGGATACAGGGCTACTTGTATTTCATTATTGCAACACATGGAGTATACAATGAAATTGCACTGCTGTTGTAATTTATTCTCTTTATTAAAATAGACAAGCATTAGACAAGCCATAAAATTTCCATCTGCATTCACAGCAGGCTCCCACCATCTGAAATACAGATTTTCCCCCTTCTCTTGAAAACATCCAGGACTGAAACATTTTAATATTGGGGATCAAGAGGATTATAATATTTAATTTCTGAAAGCGATGGTTATCCTCATCAGTGCTTTCAACTGCTGCATCCATTTTAAAGAGAAAGCTCGCCTTTTATACTTAAATGTCACTGAGGACACAGGAGTTGGGTCGGAAAGATCTGCAGTGCAGCAGAGGGAAATGAATGGGTTCCCAGCTTGGTAATTCTGCTGTAGTTCTGCTTCTATCACCCTACCAGCCTAATCACCTTCAGAAGGAAAACAAAAGGCATTTTTGCAGCGTGCTGATGATCACCCCAGAGGCAAGGCAACCATTGTCGTTTTAGCACATTTTTCCCCACTGCCTGAAGGACAAAAGCTTTTAATAATGGGAAATTGCCAACCAAGGCATGTAAAAGTGAAAGCCTCCTTCTCTGACTAGAGGAAGAATTCATTTCTTTCTTTCTCTAATTTCAAATCCAAACATTTGCTTGACATTTTAGGCATAGAAAGCATAGAGTCCTATAAAGATAGATAAGAAGGTAATTGTAAATTCTAATCCTCTTTTTAGCAAACTGTTCCCCCACTTGGAGAATATTCTGTTTCAATTTTTCATAAAAGCAGTCTGATGAAAAATTTAAACAAACTCTTTTAGGAGCAAGTCTTCCGTCAGATGTCACGCCAAGCTCCCATTTGGTAGGAACGGTTATGTAAGGCAGTCTGTACCATCTATCTCAGTAATAGACATCTAACAGGAATCCAGGGTCCAGGAAACTCTAATGCTTGTCTCTCCGTGAAGACTTCATTTTTGTGGTATTTCTGCCTCTGTTAACTTAAGTGTAACAGAAAATTTTAACAAGGTTAATCTCTTTAGAACAATGTCGGCAAAAGAGGATATATATTCTCTCCTTGGAGAGTAAAATAAAGTCTTCATGCAGTACTATAATTAGGTAAATATAGTAAGAATAAAAATGGGCTGGGCGCAGTGGCTCACGCCGGTAATGCCAGCACTTTGGGAGGCTGAGGTGGGCGGATCACGAGGTCAGGAGATCGAGACCATCCTGGCTAACATGGTGAAACCCCGTCTCTACTAAAAAATACAAAAAATTAGCCGGGCATGGTGATGGTTGCCTGTAGTCCCAGCTACTTGGGAGGCTGAGGTGGGAGAATGGCGTGAACCCGGGAGGCGGAGCTTGCATTGAGCCGAGATCGCACCACTGCACTCCGGCCTGGGTGACAGAGCGAGACTCCTTCTCAAATAAAATAAAAAATAAAATTAAAAAAATGGTAATAGAGCACGTTTGTTCATTGGATAAAGGGATGGGATACAGTGCTTTGAGAAGGACCTCCAAGGACACTGAAGGGGAAACCGAAAAATAAAAGTTCTGAAGTCTTCAGCGGTACATATTGATTTATTATTTACAAAGGACTTTCACGTACATTATCACATTTGATCCTTGTAACTCTGAAAAAGGATAGTGTCATTTTCACAGAAGTTATACTACTTGCTCAAGGTCAGTTGGCTACCAAGTTACGCTGAATCCTGAGTGATTTCCTCCCTGCCTCCCCTCTTCCCTCCTTCCCTTCCTCCCCAACCCCCCTCACTTCCTGCCTCTCTTCTTCCCCCCTTTCTTTCTTCCTTCAATGTATTAAACATGAAAAGCCTAGTATCTCCTCTTATTCTGCTAGAGTAACCATTTCAGGCACATATCCATGGTGAAAGCAGGAAAGAAAGGTCTAAGCCTAACCAGATTGTATCACAGAGACCTGGAGGAGGTGCTGAAAGTGCCTCCTTTCCTGGCAGGGTCATTATCACTAAGGTAAAAACAGAGAAAGAGCAGTTGGGCTTTAACAAAGAATTTCTAAGTACAGTGGTTTAATTTTTTTTTTTTTTTTCGAGACAGAGTCTGTCTCTGTCACTCAGGCTGGAGTACGGTGGCATGATCTCAGCTCACTGCAAACTCCACCTCCCGGGTTCAAGCTATCCTCTTGCCTCGGCCTCCCAAGTAGCTTGGGAGTGTGTGCCACCAAGCCCGGCTAATTTTTGTATTTTTAGTAGAAAAGGGATTTCATCACATTGACCAGGCTGGTCTCAAACTACTGACCTCAAGTGATGATCCATTTGCCTTGGCCTCCCAGACTGCTGGGATTACAGGTGTGAGCCACCATGCCTGGCCTAATATTTTAGTCCTAAAACACAGGTATTTTGCCCTTAACAGGTGAGAGACAACTAAGGATTGGTACAACTTACGGAGATTAAATGTGTGTGAAGTTGTTTCAGCAGCTGTATGTATATGGTAATTTATTATCATATTATTATTACTGTTATCACTCTCACTGATGCTGACACAATCATAGTTTATCTTGGTGGTTAGGAGTCAGTCAGCTCTGGAGTAGGATTCCTGGATTTTCTGCGTTTAAGTCTCACCTCTGTTGCTTACTAACTGTGTGGCCTTGGGCTTGTTAATTAACCTCAGTCAATGTCCTCAGGTATAAGATAGAGACAACAATAATCCGTCTCTCAAGGGGATCATTGGAAAAATTTCCTGAAATGGTCAACGTAAATTGTTTTAGAAGTGCTAAATAAGTCTCTGATGTTTTTCTCTCGTTCCATTTAAAGAATATACTTCCGATTAAATCTTGGTTGAGACTTTTTAAGTTTCTCAATACTTGTCAATAGCAGGTATTTCTTAAACACTAGACAACCAAGAGAGAAATGCTTCTAGTAAGTGGTAAATGCTTATAATGTCATGCAATATCATATAATTCAATTTTCCCTTTTAAGAGCAGATTGATTGCCCTTTATTGTTTTAGATATTTATTTTACAACAAACATGAAAACTGCTCAAGGAAAATGGTGATAGGTGTTATCAGATTTGGATTAATAGAATTTAAAGTGGAATTTGGGAGTAATCTTCAAAGCATCGGGATCTATAACTTCAGAAGAAAGTATTTTGTATTGTTTTTGATTTCCTGAATATCATTGAGCAACTTATGTGTCTTTTACATTGAATGATATCTCTGTAACAGAAAAGGCTAAGATCTTTATAAAGAATATCTTGCTAATATAAGAAGTTTTTCATTTCCCTCATCTCATTTTCTAGTCTTTCCTTTTTTCAACAAATATTTTAGCACCTATTTTTTAGGCACCATACAAGATGAGGGAAAATGGCAAATAATAGCCAAAGCCTTGACTTGGAATTTAAAGTCTGTGTTTTTCATTCCTTGATATGTATTACACATGTATTTCACATTTAAGTGTGTGGTAATTTGGGGGTATTTGCTCTCAAAAAAACATCCACAAAAGGTGGATGTTGTCTTTACCGTTTGGAAATATAGAAAATGTCTCTGAATTTATGTTTCATTTTTTTTGTTATTTGTTTAAAACATACAGTTCTTCCCCAGTTACTTACAGTTTTATAAATTGTCCACATTAAAAATTGTTACCATATTTTCTCATTACATTAGGAAACAGTTTACTAGTAGGCTCTATGGCTATATTGTCTTATTTTTCTAACAAATTACATCCATTTTTTAGTTATACTTTAAGTTCTGGGGTACATGTGCAGAATGTGCAGGTTTGTTACTTAGGTATACACGTACCTTGGTGGTTTGATGGACCCATCAATCCACCATCTACATTAGGTATTTCTCCTAATGCTATCCCTCCCTTAGCCTGCCACCCCGCAACAGGCCCCAGTGTGTGATGTTCCCCTCCCTGAGTCCATGTGTTCCCATTGTTCACCTCCCACTTATGAGTGAGAACATGTGGTGTTTGGTTTTCTGTTTCTGTGTTAGTTTGCTGAGAATGATGATTTATCAGGTTCAAGCAATTCTCCTGCCTCAGCCTCCCAAGTAGCTGGGATTACAGGCACCTGCCACCATGCCTGGCTAATTTTTGTATTTTTAGTAGAAACAGGGCTTCACCGTGTTGGCCAGGCTGGTCTGGAACTCCTGACCTTCAGTGATCTGCCCGCCTCAGCCTCCCAAAGTGCTGGGATTACAGGCTTGAGCCACTGAGCCCAGCCTGTTTTCTCTTAAAGTTAAAAAAAAAAAAACAAAAAGACTTCTCCTTCCTCTTTTTTAACTACAGTCGGCTGGTAACACCTTTGTTGTTAGCTTAAAAACAAATTAATCCTATCTTTTTACAAAAACTTACAACGTTTTTCTACAAGAAAAAGGATTTAGAAAGGACATTATATGCATATATTCCATTTTCCTGGTTGTACTGCCTTTTTCATTCTCATTTTTGATATGTACATCATATTTACTCTTTTGTTCTGTGATTCATGTTAAGGTTGTTTTGTTTTGGTAATTTTGACATTGGTGTGACTTAAGGAAATTGTAATGTTTTGAATTTCTTATTGGGCTGTGTCATTATAGTTTCTAATGAAAACATACTCATATGCCTTTTGGGGCCATCACAGTCAGAGAAGTGTTGCCCTGTACACTTAGCCATGCCTCCCAACCTAGAAAGGGTCGTGTGTTGAGAATCTCAGACAGTTGTTTAAGTTGCACATTCCAAATTCTATGGAATCTTCCCTATTTTGCCCTATCTGGGCCCTTTATTCTACTCTAATTTTCTTGCCTCTATCCAGATACAAGTGGTTGGAGGAGTGATAGATTTGTTAGGAATGTCTTTAGCCACAAATAGCAGTACGTCTGACTAACAGTGAGGTAAACAAAGAGGGGTTTCTTTTTCCCCCACAAAACAAGCAATCTGAAGGTAGACAGCTGCTGGTGCTATTTTGGTTTAGTGATGTTGGCCTTCCCTCCCTTCATTCAATGCTGCGAATCTGCATTCAAGATGGAAAGAAGTGAATGACAGGGCCAGCTATTCAGTGCCTTTATCAAAAAAAGCAGATGCCTTCCCAGAAGTCACAACCAACCTGGGTTTATATCCCGCTGGCCAGAACTGCATGTTATATTGCACCCCCCGCCCTCCGCAACCCCAGCTGCAAAGGAGACTGGAAAAGTAAGTAGTTGGCATTTCTGCTGGAAAGGGTAGCAAAAGAAAAGGGCTTGGGAATATCCAATGGATGAACAGAGAACAAGTCATCTGTGTCCAGGATAACCCACCCTATCTACTCTCCAGGACCAGCTCTAATGTCCCCAGGTAAAGCCTTTCCCGAATTCCTCAGACAGAGTTTTTCTCTGTGAATCCACCTGGTACTGCGGTCATCATCAACTAGACTGAGTGTGCTCTCTGGGGGAGGGCTCCATCACCTCACATGGTACCTGAGAGATGGTGCTCAGTGAAGATTTGCTAAGAAATGAATGAATGTGTGGGGATCCTCTCGGTGTTGCCTGAAGCCAGCTGCTGGAGGTATGCAGAGTGCTGAATGAGGAACTCTCCTTTCCACCTGACGTTCCATCCTTGTCCCTGGACATTCCCTGATGAAATGCGAAACCACAGCCCTGACCACTCACTCATATTCATTAAGATCCTGTGGGGAGCTTTTGGCCAAACCCCTGCAGGCTCACGTGCGATAGAAGTATTCTCATTTGGGACAATAAGCTTTCTGCCTTCCTAAAATTCTTACACAGTTTTAAATAGTGATAGCCATTTAGTCTCTTGATGATATAAATCTTAGCTCAGCATAACAGTCAGTGCGGTTTTCTGAAATGAGAAAATGTACAAAATATCTATTCATAGGAATTATTCTTGGTTATGTCTGAATAGGCATATAATTCAAAATATAGTTTATCCTTCCTGGAATTTATCCAAATAAGATAGTTAAACAAGTGTGCAAAGATATACGTACAAAGTTGTTTTTTGTTTTTTTCTAGCAGTATTTTTTAATGAAATTTGGAAACATTCCAGCTCTTCACTAGGAAGTTAGGTTAAATGGATAATGGAACACTATTGAATCATTAAAAGTGATCACATAGGGCATCCTGAGAGTACAGATATGTTGTGGGGCATATGAAGTAGGCTGTGTGTATGTGAGAAGTGACCTTCTCTGTTTACAAAGCTGAAATTATGCATATATAGGGGTGGCTATTCACCAGAATGTTAAATCATGATTATCTCTTCATGATAACATTTTTCAACCTTAAGATTTTTTGTATTGTTTTATTTTTGAAACCGTGTGTGTGTGTTTTCCAATAAGAAAAAGTAGTTTTCATAAAACATAATTTTCCCAAAAAATGCTTTAGGTTAATGAAAAAAAAAGTCTAAAGAACTATGTACAAAACTTCAACTGACTTGACCCAAATTAACAATAAAACTGGATTAACAGCCTTTTTCTTCTAATTCACAAGAATGGAAAATCAGGACAAAAAGTGAACTATAACCAGGAATATATTGTAAATAATAATCTTCAGAATATTTCTGGGACTACATCTCTTCCATTTCCCCCATACCTTGTTCCACTACAATGAATGATATCCCTGACTACAAACTCCTGCCAGTTCCTTTCTTACTGAATAAAGTGACTGAACTATATGAAACACAAGTGGAATAATACATTGGTGAAATATTTTCAACTTCAAGATCTAAACAAAAGGTATTTTCTGAAAAGTCTTGAGTTAAACCAAAAATTAAATTCACAATTCTATTCCCTGAACATTCCAGTTAATAAAGCATTCACCGTAGAAACTTTGAAGAAGTGGTTTTAAAACTCTCACTTTGAAATTCCATTATATCAAAGGACTATTACTATTAACCACAAATACGGGTGAAAATTCCCGAGAGCAGTTCACTCATACTATTGTATTGCCCTGCTTTTTTGTAAGTAGAGTAATTGTTAGTAGCAAAATTCTGATAACTCAAGTGGAAAATGTATTCGAAAGGTAAAGGTACACATTAATTCTGTGGAATACTGAACAGCTTCCTTAGTCGAGAAAGAAAAGAAAACCCCAGAAGAAAGATTTCAAAAAATAGAATTGATCCAATGTCTTGATTCTGGAATATGTCCAATATCTCTCAACTTCTTGTTGATAAAAACCTGCGTGAGTTTTCAGACTAGTAAAGATTTTTACATTGTATTAATTCAGAAAACCTATCTGGTCTATTGTTTTTAATAATAATTTAAGCAGGTGTGGCATTTTTCATTTTCACCAATCTTTCTTGGAAAAAAATTGATAATCTTTCTCTAAATCTTCCTTTTTCTTTCATGGATAGATCATAGGTAGAAATCAAGAAAAATAATTGTTTCTCTTTTTAAATAAGGGTTTTACACTATTAGATTTAAAGGTTAAATGTGATTTTTTATCCAAAAACCTCTTTAAGCTTCAATAAATCCAGCTCCTGTCTCCTGGGATATCCTGTCACTAGAAGGAAAAGAGAGTATTTTAGACAGTACTTTTTTTTTTTTTTTTTGAGACCAGTCTCACTGTCACCCAGGCTGGAGTACAGTGGCATGAACTGCAGCCTCAACCTCCTGGGTTTAAGCAATGTTCCCATCTCAGCCTTCCCAGTAGCTGAAACTACAGGTGCATACCACCATGCCCAGCTAACTTTTTAATCTTTTGTAGAGACAGGGTCTTACTATGTTATCCAGGCTGGTCTCAAACTCCTGGGCTCAGGCAGTCATCTTGCCTCAGCCTATCAAAGTGCTGGGACTACAGGCATGAGCCAACCCTCCAGGCCCTAGATAGTACTCTTTATTTTCTCTTCACATAGTAAGAAATATTTCATACCAACTTTATTAAAAACAAAATGAAATAGATGTCCCACTGTAAGTTTCTTGACCTTTTAGCTGAGCACTCTTATTCTTTTAGCTCCCTGGAATAAAAGAATTGTTTCTGATAAAAGTAGATCCTCACTTAATTCCTTAAGATTTTGGTCAAAACAGGCAAATAAAGTAAGCCTAAAAGTGCAGTTGTCTCTTGCTCTGCCAGGCACACATATAGCCACGCATGTACACACAGAGGACCAGATGCAACAAGATTTGAAACTGTGGTTAAGAAGCTCTAAAACTATCAAAACTATTTTATGGATCCTAAAAACACTAGATATTTTAGATATCTTTTAGGAATCAGTTAATGTACTATTTTATTATGCTAGTTCAGAAGTTTGGAGAGTACTGATACCAAATAGAAATTTTAGAAAGGAATAGTAGAATTGTGCTTAATCCTCTAAGTTTGGTCTAATTTGATTACTTAGTATAACGGTTAGGAATTTTTATATTTTAGATAGTATGGCTGAACTCTTCATTCAAATTGGCATGCGACTTAAAAGAGATTTGACTGATTGATAATCCTTTGATTAGTTTTAGAGACAGGGGCTTGCTCTGTCACCCAGTCTAGAATGCAGTAGCATGATCATGGCTCATTGCCTTGAACTCCTGGGCTCAAGCAATCCTCCTGCCTCAGCTTCCCAAAGTTCTGGGATTACAGGCATGAGCCACCACAACTGGCCCAAATAGCTTTGTTTTTAAAGGGGTTTTTAAAAGACCAATTAGTAAGGATTTAAATCAAATTACTCTAAGGAAATCATAAATCATGCCAGTAAAATATAATCTGAACTGAAGAATACATGTGGCAAATGCTTAAAAGAACCTCAGACTGACTGGTATATGATAGGGTGCTTTAGTAAATAATAGTAGTTAATTTATGCGTGAATTGAAAAGATGTTATTAGCTCTTCACCAAAGTTGGGCTTGGTATATATTTGCAGAGAGAAATTGATCCAAGGGAGCCATTCTGACCAACACTTCCAATCAAGGTGTGAGGCATATGCTTTAGCTGGAAAGGAGTGCTATTGAGGCCACTGACATCACAGGGTCTCAATCAAATTGGAAGAGTGAGGGTAGCAGGTGCTTATAAAAGAGGAGAGCCAGATGTCTTTATGAACCACTGTTATTTCTCATTACCATGTGTGTAGACATGGCATGCAAGCAGACATCAAGCATTCCTTGAGTACCTCCCTAGTGTCAGACACTGTTTTACACACCAGGGTTACAGTAGTGAACAAGACAGCATAAGACCCTACAAGAATAGGGCTTATAGCTAGTGGAGATAATCAAACAATCAACATGTGAACAATAAGCCAATAAGATAACTGCAGGTCCAAATAAATGTGTGAAGAAGGTACCTCGGCTAAGGTGGGTAGATAGTAACTAGAAGAGTTGCTTTATTTATTTAGGGTGGTTAGGATAGACCTCTCAGAAGAGATGACATTTGAGTTATAATCTGAATTACTAAAAGAAAAAATCTTTTCCAAAAAAAAAAAAAAGATTTATCAAACAGAAGGAACAACAAGTGCAAAGACCCTGTGGATTGATCTAAGCTGGTGTGTGTTAGGCTCAGAAAGGTGGCCAGTATTCAGGAGTAAAGTGAACAAAAAGAATGGCAGCAAGTGAAGTTAAATTTAACCTTGATAGGTCTGTTCTGCAGACAGCTGTAGCTACATCAGCAAGTCAGTCAGATATACAAGTAGGGATGTCAATCAGGAGTCTAAATCTGAGACATGAGACAGCCATCTGTCAGCGTATTGAATTTTAAACCAATGGAACTCAGTGAGGGAAACTAAAGAATAGAGGATGACTGAGCACAGAGCACCCCAACATTTAGAGATCTAGAAAAGGAAGAGAAACCAAATGAGAGGCTGAGAAGTAAAACACAGTGAGGCAGGAGAAAGACCAGGTAAGCCTGCATGATTGTCTAGGGAGGAAAGTGATTTGTGAAGGAGGGTGTGGCCAACGAACAGTGTCTGATACAAGGGAGGTGCTCAAGGAATACCTGACATGTGATTGCATGCCCTGTCTACATAAATGGCTTTGTAAGATGTTTGTTACTGGCAGTCTTGCTAGGTGGGTTAAAGAGGGGAGCGAGATAAAGAAGTAAAACAATATATTGGAGCATTTTATGGTGAAATGGAGCAGATAAATGATATAGTAGCTGGAAAAGTGGGATAAGAGAGAAGTTTTTTTTTGGGGGGGGGGGTGTATGCATGTTTTGAGTATGAGAAGGATAGGAAAAGCATCTCCTTGATGGGAAGATGACTGTAGAGATGGAGAAATTGACAATGTAAAAGGGACAGGAGATAATGGCAAAAGCTGAGTTTTTGAGAAGGCAAGAGAAGCCCAGAATGATGTGAGGAAGTTAGCACCCGCATTCAAGGGTTGGCCTTAGAGAAAAGCAGGGATGCTTCTGCCATTGCAGAAGGAGAGAGAGTAGGGTGCCTGGAACAGATTCAGAAGGTTGGCAGAGTGACAGTCAGAGATGAAGTAGTACTCATCACATCATATCTATTTTCTCTATGAAGTATGAGGGATGGCTGGAAGTGAAAAATGAAGAGGGTTTAAAGAATGGAGAAAGATTAGGTATGAAATAATTGTCTTATTTGGTTAAAAAAGCAAATTTGCTAGGGAAGTTTATAAGACCTTCTGGCACTATTGAGGGTCCATTCAAGATTCATAGTAACAAATTTGAAGTATGTCCAGTCAGCAAAGTCAGGTGGTTTTCTCTGGGATTGTTCAACTGGCCAGATCTAGGTGCAACTCAGTTTCCTTATACATATTGAAGGTATGGCTGAAATGCTGAGAGCAAAGCATATAAAGGAAGTGATTGCAGAGGAGATCATAGAATATAAGCTGATAAGGAGGAAACTGAAGATAAGAGGGAGGTGATGGATAGTGGAAAGGTGGCGGAGTCTGGATGTGAAGGTCTGTATGGAATGGAGTACTAGAACAAGTGAGCCAAGAGACACAAGGGAATGGTTAACTGGAAATACCCACGATAGTTATTTTGGAGGTGACGCAGCTGTTGGTGATTAAATTTAGCATGTGACCACACCAGTGTATGGCTGAAGTGGACTGGAGAAAGAGGCTTGGAGTGAAAGAGGTCAAGGATGTAAGAGGCCAGAGCCTCAGAAACATCACTACATGAATGTTGAAGCTGCAAAGAAAGCCAGGATCAATAGTGGAGTAAAAATGATGGGCCGTGGAATGTAATCATCAGTGACCAAGGGCAGTGATGAGGATAGGAATAGTAGGGTGATCAGAAAACATAGTAATTGTCTGGTGGGCCAGGCACGGTGGCTCACGCTGGTAATCCCAAAACTTTAGGAGGCCAAGGCGGGTGAATCACTTGAGGACAGGAGTTCAAGACCAGACTGGCCAACATGGCAAAACCCCATCTCTACTAAAAATACAAAAATTAGCTGGGCGTGGTGGTACACACATGTAATCTCAGCTACTGGGGAGGCTGAGGCACAAGAATCGCCTAAACCCAGGAGGCGGAGGCTACATTGAGCTGAGTTTGCACTGCTGCACTCCAGCCTGGGTCACACAGCAAGACTCCATCTCAAAAAAGGCAATGAAAAAGAAAACATAGTAAGTGTCTGGGAAACATGGACTTTTGATAGTGATCAAGGGGATCTTGGATATTAGGTGAGGTGAGACTGCTCCTGGAAATCTCTTCAGGAGGATGGTTGGTAATCCAATAGAGTCCAGAGCATTTAGCTGGGGCCAATGTGCAAGTGTTCTAACCTCCAGCTACTGCACAGTTGGGTAGACAGGGATTTTTTTCTCTGAGGGAGTTTCATGAGCTAGGAGTCCCCAAGGGAGGAACTGGAATGGTCATTCTCAAGCCAGTAGATGCCACACCTTCTGGGGACGTAGAGCAAGTGGAAACCTCTGATCATACAATCTTTCCAGAGTCAGTAGGGTTATTACTGACTGTACATGTAGACTGAATCCAGTATATAGATACATGCCCAGAAGCAGTTCTCAGCTCCCAGATGATTTTAGAAATCTGTGTATGTGAACCCAGAACTCAAATTTCCTGTGAAAATTGTGTTTAACAACAGAGGGTGTCATTCTCAGGGAAGTGTGTGAAGACATTTCACATGCAGGATGGCTAAACCAAAGGTCTAAGGAGACTACAGTGCTCACCATGCCTCAGATTATTTCTACTGGAAAAGTGCATTCTACTTACTGCTACTTCCCTGGGCTCTCACATAAGCAGCCCAGCACATGTTTTGTTTGTTCTTGTGAACTTCTTATGTGTGTGTTGCTGTTACTAGACTGTTAAGATCTTTGAATCCTACCACGATGCCCACATTAAATTGCCCTGAAAAACACTCCGAAATAACTGGTTTCTGTTTCTGCCTTGTCCTTTTTGGGAGGGCAAGAAAGGAATCTTGAGAAGACAGGAAGGAGAAATGAAGGAAGGAAGAGAATCCTTACTGGCTTCATTTTTCCACTTGTGTCTGAAATGTAGAACTTTGTTTAAAGTTGTGAGATGGCAAAATACGACTGACTAATTGTAGGCACATTAAGAAAAGGAGCCTGGGCCGGGCGCGGTGGCTCACGCTTGTAATCCCAGCACTTTGGGAGGCCGAGGCGGGCGGATCACGAGGTCAGGAGGTCGAGACCAAGGTGAAACCCCGTCTCTACTAAAAAAAAAAATACAAAAAATTAGCCGGGCGTGATGGCGGGCGCCTGTAGTCCCAGCTACTCGGAGAGGCTGAGGCAGGAGAATCGCGTGAACCCGGGAGGCGGAGCTTGCAGTGAGCCGAGATTGCGCCACTGCACTCCAGCCTGGGTGACAGAGCAAGACTCCGTCTCAAAAAAAAAAAAAAAGAAAAAAAAGAAAAGGAGCCTGGAGGGAGATGTTGGGGAAGGTTTGAAGTGCACCTTATAATCGACAAACAAAGGAATATTGCACTGTGACTGTGGAGGTGAGCGAGCACTTCATGGTCTTTTGTGAGTAGGTTAGAAGGGGGAGCCTTTGGTTGTTCGGCCAGCTTGTCTTTTTCCTCAATGAGAGCAATGTTTTCTGAACTATTTTTGGCTTCAGATACCTCATAGTGACTAAAAGTGATAAAGCCATATGGAAGAACTTTGCCCAATCTCCTAGCTCTGTCCAACAAGGTCATGGGCAATGACAATCCAATAAAAACTAGTGGTGCCACTAAAGGATCCCGAGGGAACAGGCTATTCAAGACAGTGGCATAAAGCTAAACTTAGGTTTAAAAAAAAATGATCACTGATTTCCTCCCTTTTAGGTCTTTGAGAAGGAAATAAAGTTGTTGACTTTTTGATAAGGTTTTGTTTTTGTTTCAATTAAACTTTTTGGAGAATACAGTTGATTTTCATTTGTTTGTAAATCTTGAAAATTATGAGAAATGTAGATTATTAAAAGAAAAAATTAGCAATACAGATTATAAAAAGAAGAAAATAGCAATCATGAATAGCCTCAATACCCAGGATTAAACATTGTTAACAATATAGCATATTTGCTTCTAGTCTTTTTTCTTATATACTATTTCTTAAGTGGCTAAATTATATACTATAAATAGTCTTGATAAAATAAATTTGTTATCTGTCCTTAGATTAAGCAAGGAAACAAAATCTTTTAGTTGTAAAGTCAACTATGAAGATGATCAGACTCAGGGTTATTTATTTAGCAGAAATATCAAATGTGGAATTCTCTGGAAAATTCAAAACCATCAATATCGAAAAATACAAAAGAAAATTTGTCTTAAATTTAAAAATTCATAAGCATAAGATAAACATGTATTATAATAATGTTCCACTTTTTATACAACCGCATTATAGGGGGGTAGCTCTTCTAAAATTGGATAAAAACAAGGAATTAACATTAAACACAACTTGCATCTTATCTTCCCTCTCCTTATCAGTAAGCAAGAGCCAGGAAGAACTGGGGCAAGAGCTATTTTTGTGTTATATGTTCTTTATTTCTGGGATTTGCAAGAGAAATGGCAGCAAACGGTTTCCTAACTGCTGTTCTTAACTCTGTTTTATTTGGAAAGTGTTATTAAAAAACAACACTGGTTCGGTTATTTTTCATTAAGGACTTACTAGACAATGTCAAATTCAGTATTCTATTGAGTTTGAAGATAGTATCTGTCTTTTTTTTTGTGGTAATGAAAGCAGTTTACTACTGAAGACAGCGTTTCAAGCAGTTGAAGATGTAATCCATCTTGTGTCTTTAAAGACAGCTATAATTCCTGGAGAACCACTGAGTTATCTGAAAGGCGTAAAGCACTCAGACTTAAAGGTTTCTCAGATCGTCTCTCACATTTCTTGTAGCAGATGTGCCATGCATCTTGGGGGAAGGGAAGAATCGCCTAAACCCTAAGGCTTGATTTTCACAATTCTGGAACAATTCACAATTCACAAAGTACCCAGTGGTCAAGTCTAGCTGATTGTATTGGAGAAGGTGGGATGGAACTGAAAACTGGGCTATTTATTCAACTTTGTTAGATAGTATACAATGCTGTGCAGGAGACAACACGGCCTCCATGACATCATGGACTGCACGTGGATATGGAGATGCGCAAGCCAAGCACAGCCATTTCGTGCCTGGTCACAGGCTGAGCTGATAACAATGCACGTGGCTCTGCTGGCCCTGCCTGCTGACAACTACTGGGGAAAATTAACAGGCTGGGATCTCCCTGGGGAATCCTATGAGAACTGAGTCAAAGGCTAGTGGGGTGAAGCAGTCGGTTTCTGAGGCAATGTTTATTTTAGAATTGGTCTTCATTCTAAAAACTGCCCCTGTGATCTTTGTATTCCTTTAGTGGTTACTGAATGTTCCTGGTTTCCCCTTTCCCCAGAACAAGCAACAGCACATGCAGGGAATACAATAAGAGTCGGCGCCTGTTATCTTCTGCCTCGGCTGCTCAGCTGGGGGCAGTGGGCCAAAGGTCTTAACTACATCTAGCATCTTCAAAACAGAGTTCCCTCACACGAGAGTAGGCTCAGTTTCTGTTAACGAGCAAAATTAATGACAAAAAGAAGATTGTGTGGCAGGAACTCCTATAGGCAGGAAATAGTATGAGAATCTAAAGACCTGTGTTAGGCAGGAGTAATCAAGGAAAGTTTGACAAAGGGGCTTATAATTAAAATAAGCAATGAAAAGATATTCTATTCATGGCTTATTACAGTGCATATTATAAGAGTTATGGTGAACTCATGGACTAAAGAAATACTAAATTTAAGATTCACAGTTCCTCCAGGTGCCGTGGCTCATACCTGTAATCCCAGCACTTTTGGAGGCTGAGGCAGGTGGATCGCTTGAGCTCAGGGGTTTGAGACCAGCCTGGGCAACATGGTGAAACCCAGTCTCTGAAAAAAAAAAAAAAAATTAGCCAGGTGTGATGGTGCACCTTTATAGCCCCAGCTATTTGGGGTCCGAGGGGGGAGGATGGCTTGAGCTGGGGAGGTGGAGAATGCAGGGAGCCGAGATCACACCTCTGCACTCCAGCCGGGGTGACAGAGCGAGACCCTGTCTCAACAAAAGGAAAAGACAAAAAATTCACACCTCCTATTTTTCATTTGTTTCTTCATATTCTCTTTCTCTTTCCATCCCTTTTTGCCTCTTTTTTCCCTCCCTCTAGTGAGAGTCTAGTTCCATTTACTCACGCTAAATACAAGTATAATTTAACTGTACTGTGCACATACACATAGCACAACATAGTACTTACCATCTCTGAGTCTTAAAATTTTAGTTTCTAAGTAGAAATAGAAAAGTAAATGGCTCAACACTTACATCTTCCACTTGCTAAGAATCCTACCCTCTGTTCTTTTGGGAATGAAAGTAAGGAGAGGAGAAACATGTGTTGGAAGAGTTGAAGGAGAGTCCAAGGATGGTGTAGAGTCATTCTGAAGAACATCATAGGAAGTTCTCACCTGTGCTCTCAGGGGCCATGAGAATACCAATATATGCCAAACACCACAGTTTCCTTGGATCTGGTGTCATACTTCCACAGCTACCAATTAACTTGAACTTCTAAGTGCTGCGGTAACTGAAATTAGATTATACGTTTGTCTAAATGAGAACTCTTACTTTAGCCAGTGCCATAGTGTGTTCAGGACTAGCATCTGTGTTTATGTGCATGAATGAATGAAGTCCAAAGGCAAACCTTCTGCAAGGACTTTATTATCACAAGTGAGAAAGGGTTTCTGTTTTGTTTTTCAATTTGCTATTTATTTGAGACGGAGTCTTGCTGTGTCACGCAGGCTGGATGGAGTACAGTGGCGCGATCACAGCTCACTGCACCCCTCCGCTTCCTGGGCTCAAGCAATTCTCATGCCTCAGACTCCTGAGTAGCTGGACTTGCAAGCACCTGCCACCATGCCTAGCTAATTTTTGATATTTTTAGAAGAGACACGGTTTCACCATGTTGGCCAGACTGGTCTCGAACTCCCGACTTCAGGTGTCTGCCTGTGTTGGCCTCCCAAAGAGCTGGGATTATCGGCATGAGCCACCGCGTGCTGGCCTTGCTATTTATTTTAATACAGAATTCAAATGAGCATGAGAATAAATTTCCATTGTGCACTTACACTTTTATAGTGGTATTTTTTTTCATTCTAAATGCATTTCTTGGTCTTTTTAATGCATTGTTATCTGAGGTACTTGTTTTATAATCCTTATTAGACAGAAATTTTAAAAGTAACAGTGAGGTGTACCTTTACATTCTGGGTTCTTGCTGAACTGTTCTTTGAGACCCCAATGGCCTAAGCAGTGATCCTCTGCCCATCTGTGGCTGCCCAGTCCCCATTAAATTCCCTGTGACTTGTCTTAATTGTTTCAGAGTCTGAATTGTAGGTAGCTGCACTTCTACCTGATCCTGTCGTAGTTTCCCAATAAGGTTCAAAATAGAACTTAACACCTTTACATGGTCTGTAGTTTGCGTGTTTTAATAAAAGAAGCTGGACTACAAAATGCAAATGAGTGGTCTTTTATTTTTCTTCTTCAAACAGGGAAGTTCCCCAATGCTCCTGCCCTGGGATGGAGCAGCCTGTCATAGCACTGAAGTGAATAATTCTAGACTTGGCAGTTCTATGTCAAAGCAAGTCTCATAAATACAGCAGATGTACGTTCTGGGTGACTGCCATTAGTGTGCATCTGAGGGGTTATTGACTGGTTATGGGCAGATTTAGGGGTAGAGGATAGTGAAGGAAGGGGAACCAGGACTTTCCCCCTTGTTGTTTTATTTTCTGAGTGATTGCCCCCAAAGAAAAACTTTCTCAGTCTGAATCTCTAAATGGATCTTTCCTATTGAAATGTTTGTGGTCATAGTAACTACTGGAAGCACTGAATTGGAAGATTTTCACTGAACAGAACGAAGTAAGCCTGTCTTTTGTCATTGTTTAAATTCCAATTGTTTCTTTAAAAAAATGAGGAAATATATGCCCTCTGAATGGTATTGTCTGGTTTTATAAAAGTCGGCTTAGGAGATTTTTTTTTTTCTCTATGAAACCAATAAAGCAGTTTTAAGTAATTGGAGCTAAATTATTCTTCCTGGAACACAGCCAGGTCAGTGGCCCTGGGAAGTATCGAAGGGCACAGGGAACTCTATGGTGGGCAGCAGCAGCATCATTTCCTTTGTCCACCTGGTGAGCCAGGGGCTGCTGAGACCCTGTGGAACCCAGCTTACCTTTCCTGGGATCCTTTTCCTTTTTGATGGCTGACCTAAAAAACTGCTCACACTGTGGCATTTCCCCTCTGCCTGTACCAGCAACCTTCAGTTGCTTTTATCTTGGCAACAGTTGCATTTGTAGATCTCCACAGCTGCTGCTTTTCCTTTAGCGATTAGAGCTGAGGTTTAAGAGACTCTCTTGGTTAGATTTTTGAGTCTCTTTCCTGGGGAAACAGGGATGAGACGATTGGCCTGAACAGGCTAAGGGACTGGCTTCATTACTATGAGACAAAGTTGGAATAGCTTCTCTAAATTACTTCTTATCTGTCCTGTCTGCCCTCATTTGTAACATCCCAAGAGTTAGAAGACTCCATATTGCTTGAGCTTTTCGTGACCTAAAGTTTTTCAACCACATTTATTTAAAGCCATACCTCTTTCCTCTGTTTGTTTAAGCTGTCCCATCCCTAATTCATTCCCTCTCCAACATCCCCTCCACTGCTATATACAACTGGTCTCCTTAAAGCCAAAACCTTTAGCTACCATTTTGCTCGATAATTAGCTAGCCTACATTTATTGGCTGTTGACTATGTATTCTACTATGCATATTATAGATACCTGCATACATTGTCTTATCTCCCGTCCTAGATTGTAAATTTCTTAAAATCAAGGACAAAGCATTATCTGTCTTCACCTCTCCTTCGTGTAGTGCCTTGTACTTAGTAAGTGCTGAATAAATGAGGCTGTCACTGTGATTATCACTCGACTTGAAATACATAAGAAATGGATATGTTAGCTATTGGGTGTGTATTCTCACCATTGTATCCTATTCCATTCATTTCCAGGAAAATGCTTACTAACTAGACAGGCCCTTACTTTATTGTCTTTCCCTGCTGTTTTCTTGTCTTACTGCTCCCTCTAAGTCTCCACTCACTTCTAAAAATTATGACTTGTCCAGAGACCCATGTTGCTCTGAAGTTTCTTATTCTTCCATGAATATTTGTGCCTATTAGAAGGCAGAAGAGAGGGTGGGAGTCTATTTCTACCCTCATTTCAACTTTTGTTCCAATGATTGCTACTATTTATATATCCCTCTCCTCTGTTTCTTTGTGCTTAGAAAGAATTAGGGTTCATGTGGGCTTTTTGCAGATAAATAGAGTTATTTGTAGCCAAAGAATTTGAGTTATTTTGAGTCTCTCTTTATGAGGAGCAATGATTACAAGGCAAGGGTAAGGATTAAGATTTTCATACATTTTGGAGTTTTTTGTGTTTAAAAAACATGTGGTTCTAGATGCACCGAATATTTCATGAATTTGTTTACTAAGCAGTTATCTTCCTTAGCATCAACCGATTATCCTTAACTAATCTTTGCTTACTATTTTCATGAGAACTAAAATTCCTATTTGCTTCAGTTTTGAATTTCCTGCCAGAGCTATAACACATGAGGTTTTTGTACTCTTTCTCTAGTAGTTGATGAAATCCAGAATTCAAGCTGTCTGCATAGACATCTTGCAGAAAAAGATATTTTTCTGATTTCTCTGGTTGAATTCATGAGATCACAAGTAGAATGAAAGGTTAAGTTCAAGTAGCAAATGAAAAGCAAAATGCAACACCAAACAGTTTGCACCAAAAATGTTCTGCATTTTTCTCCTTCAAGCAGCTGTTGCTCAACTAAGTTGTGGCGGTACTGATGCTCTTCCCTCTCTGTGTTTCTCATAAGCCCATCTTGTTACCACTTACTCACCCTTGGAGCAGGGCTTCTTCAAGTACAGTTCATGCTGGGGAGGCTGAAATGGCAGTAGAGAGCTTATAAATATGTATGAGAGATGTACACATTGCTTTAGCATCCCTTCTGTCTTTTGATGTTATAGTCTAAGATCTTTTAGCAGATAATGGATATACCCCTTTCATTCAACATACAATTATGGAGACCTTATCATGCGCATATCATTTACTGTACCAGACAATGTTGTCCTATATGGTCTGGATGAGACTACTATAAATTGATTTCTCGTGTGGCTTATGAAATCACATTTTCTTTTAAAGGTACCCTTCTATAAAATAGAAATATAATGTATCATGAGTGTAAAAACCACCACTACCACACCACCACTACTGCTGTTAGCAGCTACCAAATACAAGGGCTTTACTCTATGCCAGACACTATAATGAATCTTTCAGCCCTCTGAAGTGGGTAATGTATTTGTATTTAGCAGCTGGGAAGCCTGAGGCTAATAGAAGTTAAATTACTTGTTTTGAGTTAAATATCTAATTTGTTTCAGAGCTGAAGTTCAAACCCAAGTCGATCTTACCCCAAGTCTGTGTCCTTAGTCACTATCTGCTACTGTCTCCTGGAGGTTTTCAAATGCCAGTGCTTCCTGAGACAGCCAGTTAGTTCATTTTTTTTTTTTTTTTTTTTTTTTTTTGGCTAGTGATAGGATTTTCTTTCATATGACAGATAAGACAAGATACATGAATAATTAAAACCCTACACCCCAGGTTTCTGTGTCACCTAGACTTAGAATGGGCTGGCTGGGGTGTCAAAGACATAAGACTCAAATATGAGTCTGTTTGGTGTGAAATAACAGAGGCAAGATGGAGGAGCCTCCTTTGGCCCTTTAAAGAATTTGTGATCCATCCTCATCCTATTGCTAATGAGGCTGGAGAGAATATAAGGCCCTAAATTAGTGTAGGAAACAAAGTCCACTTTCTGGCTGACACTTCAAGTACAAGGCAAGCAAACGAAGCAAAGCATGGTGGTGGTGAGGGGTTGGGGGCTGGGGCTAAGAAGTTCAAAGTCACACCTGAGACTCAGAGCCCATCTGATGTTCTCATGCTGGAAAGCTGCAGTCCAAATATAGCCACACATTATTGAGAGTTTAAGGCAGTGGTTCTCAAAACTTGGTCCCTGGGCGAACAGAATCAGCATCAGCTGAGAACTTGTTGGAAAGATAAATTCTCAGGGGATGAGTCCCAGCCATCAGTGTCTTAACAAAGAAATTCTGATTCATAGCGAAGTGTTGCAACCATTGATTTAAGGTACACCTTTTTATATCATTACAAATAGGTCTAGTGATGTAAGAAAAAAGCAATAGATTTATGATTGTATCAATTCACCAATTTGGAACTTAACTATTCATTCACTACCATTTATTGAGTGTCAGGCACTTTGATAGATTTCAATTGATTTCATCCTTAAAACAACCCTGTAGTATGTTTTTATCCTCATTTTACAGATGAGGAAACAGAGGTTCAGAGGTGTTAGGTGACTTGTCCAACATCACACAGCAAATACTTGTCTTGGGATTTGACTCACATTTCTGGAAACATGCTCTGAAAATATCCAATCCCAAGGAAATGCTTCATAGTCAAGCAGAAAGACAGATACACAAGCAAAATTTGGGAAACCATGCTATCTATATATACTTTCATGGTGATGAAATTAACCTTTTCAGCATGCAAAGAGTTAATCAAGCTGATCTTCCCTTAAAAATCTACATAAACTCTTCTAGACTAGGGGGGTGTGGTAAAGAGACTAAGCATGCAGTCTTTCTATGTATAGTTTATAATCATGGAATACTGTATAAATTGTTATATTTGAAGACCATGACATTTTTGAACACCTGCTAGTGTGTAAATCATTCAGTAAACATGTATCTAGTATGTCTGTACAGTACTGCATTAGGTAGTACTAATGCAGTATATATATATATTGCATATATTTCTTACTAATGCAGTACTGTACATACATACTAGATAGAAACTAAAAAAGATAATAATAGGTGGCCTCAAGTTGTTTAAAAGACTCTTATGTATGAAATCATTAGGAAACAATAAAAGATAGAATATCAGGGCCTAAACAACATGACGTAATAGTGGTTGAGTAAAGGGTGAGATCAGTGAGGCTCAGAACACCCATTCTCTGTAAATAATTCAAGCCACCAGTGTTTTCCAGAAGAATAAGTCTGTATGATTGGTAAAACGAAGTTAGTTACTCTGGGCCTAGGGCAAAAGACATGAGGCATAGCTCACTCTGTGTATGTACTTTTGTGTATATATGTTTGCATATATATTTCCAAAGTATGAGAGTTGGTTATGTATGTACACATAAAACATCAACAGTAATTGCTGAATTGCCCCCATCCCCTGCAAGCAGATAATTCTCTAACAATGTGTGATAACCTCTCTTTGTATTCCTTAACATGGGGCGTTTATTATTCCTTAACGTGGGGGCATTTATTATATTTTAATCTTTGCTAATTTAGTAGGAAAATAATATTGTTTTTATCTGAATTTATTTAAAGAGTTATAAGTTTGAGTACTTTTTTGTATGCCTATTTCATTTTATGTCCTTTGCAGATAGTTTTCATTGAAGGGTTTCCTTAATTGTTAAGAGTTCTTTGTACTGTATGGATAGCAGTCTTTGTTGTATAATTTGCATATACTTCCTTTTGTTTGTTCTTTTTTTAACCTTACTTTTTTGTGTGCCATATAGAACTGTTACATATTCATGTACACAAAAGTATAAATTCTACATTCCCTATGAATTTTGCATTTTTCTCCTACTTAGAATTTCCTGCTTCAAAGCAAAATTATCCATGTTTTCATCCAGTTGTTTTTCTGGTTTTATTTTGTATACATGTATTTTTAAGAAATCTAAGTTTTATTTGTTACAAAGAGTGAGGAAGGAACTTAGCTTAATTGTTTTTTCTTCTAGTGGCCAACCACATGTTCTCGACCCAATCATTATGAATAATCTACCTTTCTCCCACTGATTTCAAATTCCACCTCTATTATATATTAAACTCCCAAATTTACTTGAGTGATTTAATTATTTTTGAACTAGTTTTTAGACTTCCTGGCATCTTCCTCATATCAGTCTACGCTCCTAGAATCAATTGCTAGTTAATAAGGGACCACTTTGTCCAAACAGCTTCCTCTTAGCACTGCCTCCAGTATAATTTACAGAAAAGAAGTGAGATGCAGTTTTAAAGAGTGTTTTTATTAAGAATATAAGACTCGTGATTTTTAATGAATATATTCTCCAAGAATGTAAGATCCATGAGGACCTAGAGCAGTGAACAGAGAAGAGCAGATTCCTAATAAACATGTGTTGGATGAACGAACTGGAGCTTTAGTATTGTCTTATCTGTTCTTTGCTTTCTAAAAGGCTAACATAGTTCATCCAGATAAGAAAGTAATACACCTAAATGGATATAATTCAGCCATTTTGTGTTGGGTACTATGTGTTAAAAGCCATAAAACTTTCTAAGAATCTATCTGAAGAAAATGAATCAAAAAGGAAAGGGAAAATTACACTTGTAAAGATTACTCTTCCAGTACTCTTTATATTTGCAAAATGTTGGTAACAGGTAATCTAAATGACCAATAAGATGAATGACTGACAAGATAATTTAGAAGCAAATACAAAAGTAGGGATATGGCATGCCAACTATTAAAACACACATACACACATGCACAAAATGGGAAAAACCTGGAATGAGTTACATGAAAAATGATAAATTGTACTGGGAGGTAATATTTCAGACCCCACTTGCTTATTTTCAAAATGTTAATGCAGTTTTTTGTTTCTACAGTAATAAAACAAATAGCACCATGAATCTAGTTTAATGCTCAGTTGAGGCACAGGTACATGTACAGCATCCTTAATTGGGCTTTGTTTCACAGTGTTGGCTGCTGATTCAATATTTTGAGCTTTATGCAGAAAGAAAGGGGCAAAACAAAAGGACATTTACTACCAAATCCATGGACCTGGGCCTGTATTTGAAGACCCAACTACACAAATGTCAGAAGTTCTGTTAGCCTTTTCAGAATGAATATGTCCCAAAATGATGCCTACTTTCCATTCTGTGTGTTCGCATGCAACACATTACTTTAAATCTCTTTCATCTTCCCAAGTTAACGAAATATTTCATTTGAATTTGCAGATCGCACAGTGAATTCGATTGATGCACATATCTGTGGATTCTATTGTGGCTACAAAATAAGTGAAGTACCTCCCACTGATAGTCACTTTTTAAGCTCTGTTTTCAATGTTGTATATTCTAATGAAATCTTGTTATCGGTAAAATATCATAGCCGTATATTTTGATCTAATGTTTTTTAAGAGTTTTGAAGTTGTGTACCTAGTGCCAATAACAAATATGAAAGATATTTTCAGCAGGGTGGTGGCAATATTTTTAAGAGGAGTGTTCTTTATAACGGCCTTTGTGCATGGGAATACCTTGGGGATGCAGAATGCTTTTTTATGCCTCTTTCCTATGTGTCTTTGTAGCGTTCCTCAAACAGAGCTGTTGTCTGTGTTGCTCACATCTCCTGTGAGATCTAGGCACTCCCATAGCATCTTTGGCATCAGGATAATCTGGTTTAGTAACTATATTATTGTTTTATTCTTCAGTTTTCTACAGCTACAAAAGTACCTTTTCAGATCACGTTTGTCTTAGCATCCAAGAAATGTGGAATACAGAATTAAGAATTAATATGGAATATGATATTAGGAATATTAACTAATGTGGAATATGCTTAAGATATAGACATGATATTAGATGGCCTGAGATTAGTTCACAGGTGATTTTCAGTGTTCTCTTTTCATTTGTTACCTGTTGGATTTTGGATGTTGGAAGCAAGTGATTTAGGTGAAAATGGCAATGGTGGGCAGGCAAGGCCTGCTTTTATGAGCTGGTTTAGTACTAGGCTGTTACTAGATCTGCCTCTCCCTTTTCCCCTTCACATGTTCAGAAAGGAGCAAGCATGCTAGAAAAATATAGGCCCAGGTCCATGGATGTGCAGAACTGGCACTTGCCGTAGCAAGGGTTCTCAAAATGTGGTCTCTAGATCAACTGCATCAGCATCACCCGGGGACTTGCTGGAACTACAGATTCTCAAGCCCCGCATCAGCCAGACTGAACCAGGAATGCTGGGGTGGGCCCAGCAGTGTTTCCACAAGCCCTCCAGGTGACTGTCATGTATGCTCAAGCTCAACACGACTCTTACAAGAACAGAAACTTCACCCACAACTATGTTCTCACTGTCATCACCTCTCTTTATGGCTGCTTAATACATAAAATCCAATTTCAAACTTTAAAGAAAGGTACCTCTAGATCTATCTCCACTCTCACTCCTCAGAGGAGCCATTTCTGATCATTTCTGGTTTTAGATATATTGGTAGTCCTTCCCAACTCTTAAATATTTTCTTTATGTATCATCTCTGATAACCATTTATTGCAACCTGCTTTGAGAGATGAGGATTTAGCTTACTTATACTCCCCTTTCTTTCTCCTGGCTCTTCCCAGTTGTTTATCACTTAGTTTTTGAAATTTCGGTTCTTCCAGAGATTACGTTTATAACTTTAAATTCATGTCTTTACTCATTGAACTTAGACAGTACTATGTAAAATAAATGGATATCCACTTCCCTACTCCCTCTTTTCTCCCTCCCTTCCTCTTTCAGATAAACCGTTAATTTTTATTTTATTTGTTATGCTGAATGCAAAACCACCAACTTTAGATTGTTGACATTTTTATTTTACTGTGATAAATTATCTAATAATGTGTATATACGTTGCTTCTGAAAATTGGAAATAGTGTTTGCAATAGGATGATTGTATAAATATTATTCATTGCAGAATAAAGGGATAGGACTGATCTTTGACTTAATAACTCACCCACGAGTGTGTGTCCTCCTGTCCTTGATTGCTTGCCTGGGTTTGGTCTGCAGCCTTACACTGTGTCATAAGAATGTTCCCCAAAGTGTTTTCTATAGGTTTTTAAGGAAAAACATGGCAAAGTAAGTTTGGGAAACACTTGAGTAAACAAACACACGACTGTAGAACTCATCAAAGCCTTTAGTTTCTAATGAGAATTGTTAATCTTCAAGAGAGGGATTGGTATATAGCATTTCTCAAATGTACTGGGTCATGGAACCCCTTTTTCACAAGTTATCTCAATGAATTCATCTTATGTAGAAAATATTTTGGAAAGCACTGCCATATAGGATCTGTCGATTCCAGATCCAGATGACCTCATTTCTGCCTAGATTCTACATCCAACCTATTACCTAACTTGTCTGGTTCAATGCTCAGACTTAGTGAACCACTGCTCACTGAGATCCCAGCCCTGACTTCGACCCAAGAAAATACATTTTCTCTCAGCTACCGTATTAGTTTCAAAGAGCTAATGTGTATGATCCATGATGCAATCAAGTACTGCCAATACCAGTGCCTCAGTCAGAGTGTCCCTTCACTGATTGTCTCTCATCAGATCATAGGATGGTGATTTGCACGTTTCCTAAATGCTCGGTTTCTCTTAAGTTTTCCTCCAAATTGTCCTAGAAGTAGTAACCTTAACCAACCTACCCCTCTGCAGATATTTTCTTTCTGAAAAGCAGAGCCATCTAATAATAAAACAAATTGACTCATTTAATAAGAAAACCCCTGAAGTACATTTCCAGTTCTTAAAATTTTATGATTCAATATCCGAATTCTTATCTACTGAAATAAAAACTATTTTTTATTTTGGAAAGGACTTTTTTGGAATACTGCAGTGTAGGAGACATTTAATTTCAGTCTGATTCATGCTTCTCAAGATAAAATATACCATCCTGAGGACAAAGGTTTTGTCATATTGCAGCATATTGCAAAGTCTAGGCAAGCACATGAAATGGGACACAGAGTAGATGCTTAATAAAAATATTTATTAATTTTTACCAAATGAAACTTTCCTACCTTTTCTCCTACAAATTTGGTTCCCTTCCAAACCCACTCCCTCTCATGAATGTGTAGGAAGCTGGTTTATATTTATCTTTCTGGAAGATATTTCCAGCTAAACCACCGCTGAGATACTTCCCTTTTTTGTGAAGATGACAACCATCTACCCTAAAATATGATATTATAACAAAAAAACCTATGCCTCTTGTGAATTAACCCTATTGTGGTCTACTTAAAAACCAATCTAAACATTTTTAACCTAAAATTAGGTTTCTTTTGACTAAACTGTGTATTTTGCATAACCATTCATTCAAAAACCAATCACTCAGTGCCTACTCTGTTTAAAGCACTATGCCAAACACAGAACAGAGCACAAAAAGGAACCAGGCACGATCTCTACCCTTAAATGCCTCCTCTTTACTTGGGAAAATTAGACATGTACATAAGTGGATAAAGTGCAAAGCAGAAGCCTGCCATGTAACAAGACCACGAATACAATTCTTTTGGAGTTCCCTGAATACAAATAATATTCATATTTAGGTAATTTTAGTGGGACCTCTGATATTATCTACTTATATCAATTAATTATGAGCCCTAATTGGTAGCTTCTGGGAAGAATCTAGGGAAACATAAGGCCTGTTTTGTGCCCTTGAAAAACTTAATCAGAAGACAAGGCATGAATGCGAATAATAATAATAATAATAATAGAAGAGGTAACCAACATAAACCAAAAGATAAATGAGCTCTTATAAAGTAGAGCATGACTAATCACCAGATGAACAGATTTGAGTTTCAAAAACTCTCCCTACTGGCTTTGATTTATTTTTTACACTTTCTCAAGAAATCAGAATGTCCCAGATGCTTAGTAATAACAATGTAGAGTTGAGTAGCCCATGTCAAGACTGGAGAGAAAGGAAAGATCAGAATTCTCAGGAGCAGTATCAATGACTGAGGGAGTGGTCAGATGGCAGTGGCTTTGAGCAGACTCTAGAAGGGATAAGAGAGAGCCAACATAGAATGATGGGTTAGAAGTTCTGCACTGGAGTGAAATAACCCTGGGTTTGAGTCCCAGATCTAATACTTTGCTCATTTTGAAAACTTGGGCAAGTTTTTTAATCTCCTTAAGCCTCTGTTTTCTTATCAGTAAAATGGTTATGATAATAGAATTCATAGAGTCATTGTGAGGATAAAGCAAAATTTTGCACATGAAGTCTTTAGATCAGAGTTTGCACAGATTAAGTGCTTAGTTGATGCTGGCTGCTCAGTGTTGCTACTGTTTGTACTACTGTCTCTATAGTATCTTCTCTGATCTGTAAGAAAAGGTAATAATAGTATCTCTGGCCAGGCACAGTGGCTCATGCCTGTAATTCCAACACTTTGGGAGGCTGAGGCGGGAGGATTGCTTGAGCCCAGGAGTTCGAGACCAGCATGGCCAACATGGTGAAACCCCATCTCTACTAAAAATACAAAAATTAGCCAGGTGTTTTGGCACATGCTTGCAATCCCAGCTACTCAGGAGGCTGAGACATGAGAATCACTTGAACCCAGGAGGAAGAGATTGCAGTGAGCTGAGATTGCACCACTTGCACTCCAGCCTGGGCAACAGAGTGAGACTCTGCCTCAAAAAGCAAGCAAGAAAAAAAAAATTAGCTGGCCCTGGATATATACAACTTGTATCCCCAGCTACTTAGGAAGCTGAAGCAAGAGGATTGCCTGACCCCAGTAGTTCAAAGATGCAATGAGCTATAATCACGCCATTATAGTTCAGCACTCTGGATAATTCAATACTTTAACCAATACTTAGACCAGTGGTTCTCAAATATCTGCATGCATCAGAATCACTTGGAAGGCTTGTTTGAAACACAGGTTACTGGGCCTCACCCTCAGAGGTTCTGCCTAGGCAACAGAGCACCCTATCCTGGGCAACAGAACAAGATTCTGTCTCTAAAATAAAATTTTAAAAAGTACCTCTTCATACACGGAAAATTTTTGTGAGAATTAAATGAGAAAGTATGCAGAAAGCTTAGCCAGGGCTGAAGCTTCCTATTGCATGACTTCTACACTGCACATTTCAAGGGAGGCATCAATCCGCTCACTGTCATCATAGATACGTGTCATCATCAGTACCTTTTCTTCAGGAAGTGACAATTATTTTCCAATTTGCAAAAAGTCATATTTGTTGGCAGAGAGCTGGGAAACAGCAAGCGTGTTGTAAATTCTAGTTGGTACTGTTACTGCTGCTGTTCTTGCCACTCCTGTAATTCCTAGTATTTTTACCTCCACTTCTACTCATGTTTTCTGTTCACCAAAAGCCTCAATCCTGCCCTGGGAGGAGAAAGTTGTCTGGACAAATCAGAAGAGCTACTCTGGTTTTATTATTTCATTTAGTATTTTCAAAAACAGTGTAAGATACAATTGTTTTGCATTTTATAGAGAAAATATTCTGCTCCTTACTGAAAAGCCTCAAATGGCCTCAAGTGATAGACTGATAAAGTTGGACTATAAACTTAGCTTTGTATATATTTTTCTGTTAACACATACAGCCTGCTCAGATGAAGCGCCTGTCCTTGTTTTACATGACAGGGAGAACTGATTCAAAGACCATGTGAGAGGATTATGGTGAAATAGGTATGTGCATGGGACACGATGACATGTTTATAATTAAGTGAGACATGTACAGGTATTATCATGTGGTATCCATCCTTTCCTCAGAGAAGAGTCAGAGAAGAGTTATAGGATTCTAAGGTTTGCTGATGCTTTATCTCTCTATTAACACTTTAATTTTGTTCCACAATCCAGAAATATGTTTGGCCTCTGAGTAGATTGTATTTTCATTGCAATGCAGAGGATTAAACTCCCACAGATGTTAGTGGAAGCCATATAGCTATGCAGCAATTTCAAAATGTACCACTTAATGTCTGAACCTTTTAATCATGCTAGAATTTTTTTTTCTATCAAATAAACTCAAATCTATTTTGGTACTAACAAAGAAAAGAAACAAGCACACATTCTATTTCACTCCACTCTTGGAGTATGTACTAATTGTCTTTGGAAACCCACCAAACATCTGTGAAGCTCTCCCCAAGACTTCATGGCTTCCAGACCCACAAAACGGCTCCTATTTATTTGGAGACAACCAAACAAACAAAACTTTCAGGTAACTAAAATTTTTCTACATTGAATATGTTTGGCCTCTGAGTAGATTGCATTTTCATCGCAGTGCAGAGGATTAAACTCCCACAGATGTGGGATTAAACTCCTACTATGGGGGAAAAGATTCTAAGAAGTGTTTAAAGGGCAAGCCTGAATTAGGGATTTATTTAGAAAAGCCGTATCACAATTTTATCAAAGGGGGGAACTTTCAGCCCAGTCTCCTCTACCTTATAAATCACCATAGGAGATGATGAATTGGGGTGGCAATAGTTCCCACAAGGGCTGGGGAGACACAACGTCATACACATCCTTGAATTTCCATTGCCCAATACAGGTTGACATACCATGCGCGTGTCCTGATGCTGTTGACCTTTTGCATTCTACTGAATTTGAGAAATGTCTGCTTATAGCCCATTTCTCTTACAATATCAATTTTCTAAGTGTGGCTTCTAGGCCAGCAGCATCAGCATCATCTGGGAACTTGTTATAAATGCATATTCTTTTTTTGTGGAATTTTTATTATTATTATTATACTTTAAGTTTCAGGGTACATGTGCACAATGTGCAGGTTTGTTACATATGTATCCATGTGCCATGTTGGTGTGCTGCACCCATCAACTCATAAATGCATATTCTTGAGCTCCAATCCAGGTGTATTGAATCAGAACCTCTGAGGTGTGGGGCCCAGTAATCTGTGTTTTAAACAAGTCCTCCAGGTAATTCTGATGCAACTGGTCTAAGTACTGGCTAAGGTATTGAATTGACCTGAGTACTGCTCTCTATGCCTGTTGGATGGGGGAAGGTTTATTCTAGCCTATTGCCCAATCTTTATACTAGTTAACTGTTTGTACTTTAAGTCAATCAGTGCTCTGTTTCACACTATACTGAACCTCAGAGTGCAGAGAAGTGGGAGCCAAGACTCGGGAAGAAATCAGAGATGGAGAGAGTAACAGGAACACAGGTACATCTTTCTCAGTACAGGTGAGAGAGGTCAGGCATCCAGCTTCTTCCTCATAGTTCACAACAGCAATTCAAGCATTTGTAAACAGTGGGACTGAGGTTAAAAAATGGAGCCAAATGAAATGTCACATGGAAAATCAAATATAAAATCAGATAATGGGATAAATTCAATGCTTCTTCATTGGCCAGTCATATACAAAATGCTTTTTTCTAATATGGTACTCCAATAATATATTTTTCTACTATAGCACTCACAAGGATGTGTAACAAGAATTACTTGTTAACCTATGTTTATAAAACTGTGAAGTCAGGGAATATCTTGCTTTATTCATTTGTGGTATGCCTTAGCACCTACCTAACATATATTAGGGGGCTTAATGGATAGCTGTGGAATTGAATCAGGCACTTCTGGTTTGGGGCAAGCTGCATGCTTGCCAATTATGAGATTAAAGAGACGTCACTGAGAGTGAAGGGGAAACATACTAAGAAGATAAACTAGGGAAAAGCTCAAGAGATTGTGGGGTCAAAGAGGAGACATGGAATTTAATAGGGAAAGTATTCAGTAGGAGCCTGGTAAGAGAAAATGCTGTGATTGAAAGTAGGAGTCTGGGATTGAAAAGAGAAAGGAAATGGTGGGAAAATGTGATGTTTGGAGGAAAACAGAGAGGCTCATGTATAAGGAGCAGAACTTAGATTATAGGTCTTGGCAATAATGGACAACTCAGAAAACAGAATGGAGCAAGATGGGGGTGGCAAAGAAAAGACTCCATGGAAGACATGGAACTACCTTGAGTAGTGGAAGAGGAGAGGATAAAAAGCATGGGGCCAGGGAATTAGTATTTTCCATTTTACTTGATCATCTGGACTTAAGGACTTTAAAGTTCATTGTTATCTTATTGTTTCATAGCCAAAGCAAAGTCCAACTCATAATTAAACCATCTGTCAGTGTCCCCACACTGCCCAACTGTCTTCCCAGAGAGCCCCCACTACATAATTTGCTCTTGGCAACAGAAATTCTTTATCTTCCACTGTTTTTTTTTTTAAGCCTTTCTCTTGATGACAAGCCACTGAGCAGCAATTCCTTTCTGCAGTCTGAAAACCAAGAGGCCAGGCCAGAAGGTTCAGGGGTCAGTTCATCATTCAGGTGCCATCCTCATCTGCTGGACCGCAAAGAGAATGTAGATGCACATAAAATGGTCCGAAGAACGAGTCCTTCTCTTTGTCTAAACACTGGGTACTTTTCTTACTGAATATACACTTTGTTCTGTGAAGGTGCTCTCAATCTTCAAAGGGGTCTGAGCTGGTCAAAAGCATCATCTGGCATCAGTAGATATGCTGGCTATTCATTTATAGTTGCCTTACGTAAAATGCACATTTAACTTCTTTTTTTAGTAAACCACTGATAGTTTTTTCTTAAAATGCACATTCATTTTAGAAAATATAGATAAGCCAGCTAGCTAGCTAGCTAGCTAGCTAGCTAGATAGATCTCCAAATTCCACCATACCAGAAATATGCAACTACTATGACCATTTTGGCATTGTGCTTTTCTGTGTGCATATGTGTTTGTGTCCTAGCAAAAGGAAATGCATTCCTGCAGGAAAAACACATTGGGAGAAGAGCATCCAGGGCTTACAGTTTACATTCTGTGTTGTGAGCTATCAGTTGCTATGATTTACTGAATTGAGGGGTACATTATGTCTGGGTTTTCATCTCTTCCCTCTCACTCTTACATTTTAAACTTTTCTCCTTCTCAAGAGCTTTCACATTCTCCTGCAAATATGCTCAATTCTCTCCCAGCCTAATTAAGCCTTGGTTGCCCCCAGGACCCCCAATGCCTGCTTCTCCCCTTTTAACCTCACCTTTTGCAAGAGTACTCTAGTTTGGCCTCCACTCCCCAACCTGCCCCAATGTGACTTTTGCCTGCTCCTTGGCACCAGGCTCCCCTCCCCCAAACTGTGTTAAAAATACTCTCAATAATGCACCAGTGATCATCAAACTTCCGCATCCAGAGAATATTTTCTGGTCTTTTTCTTACTGGGCTTCTGAATTATAACGGGCACTTACAGTTATTGCTCCTTAAAATTCTAGTCTATTGGCTTCTGTATCTAAGCCTGGCTGGCTTTCCATCTCTGCCACCTAGAGGTAGCTGTGTAATTTTGGACAAGTGTCTCCACCTCTCTATGCTTTGTTTGCCTCATTGGTAAATTGGGCGTAATAACAGAGTCTGCTAGGTAGGGTTGTTATAGGATTAGATGAATTAAAAATTTACAAATCAATTATACCATTACCTCAAGAAACAATAATAAATGATGATATGGATGATATCCTCCCATACCTGCCCATTTTATAAGGTTAGTTTTTAAGTCAAGACTGATGAGCTCATTAAAATTCTGATCACTCCATCTGTAGTTGCTCAAAATCCTAAGTTCCAAAACTGCTTTGGTTGCCTGTATTTATATAGCTTGATGTTTTGCCCTGTTTTGCTATTCTGCAGCTGTTTGTAAAGGCTGCAATTTAGGTGGGCCAACCTGCCACATTCACTCTGCCAAACAGCAGGAATGGTCCAGGCCTGACTTCTCATTTGCAGAGGAGAAAATTTTATAGATGGTCTAGAAAAGAACAACCTCCAGGTTAAAGCCTACCAGAAAAAAAATCCCTCTACTATGCAGAGATCATGTGTTTACAGTTTTTTTTTTTTTTAATGTCCCACAGTAGCTTTATTCCTTTGAGAAAACAAAAACTTTTTTTTCTAGCTGCTTGGAGGTTGAATGTGAAGTAGAGCTTTTCTTTAAGATTCTTATTTGTAACCCTCACTTCCCTCACTAGCCACAACCTCATTCTTGTTCTTGAGCATCCAGGAGTCCCTACTACAAACTTGGGAAGCATTTCATACCCTGGATTGTAATCATTTTTTCTGTTTCCTTAACCCCCAAACATACACGCGCATGCACATTTTTCTTAAAATCCATTTTTTCAACATGGTGTAAGTTGAAATAGAGGACCTAGCCCCAGTGTCAAGTGTCTCCTTGAAACTAGTCTAATAGTGGGAATATAAATATAAGGCCGTATAAAGCCAGTACAGTGTTTCAAACCTCTTAAATCCCTGATGAAAGTTATAGAATCCACCTTCCCCTGCAGATGTACATTAACACCCAGTAGGCACATAATTGTTTGAGGTTCATGAATCTCCTGAATTTGTCCCATGGAGTCCAGTTTAATAAATAAAAACTCAAGTTTAGATTATTATTTTTATGCCCATAAGATGCTAAGTTATAATAAATTTATCACTAGAAGGGGACTGTACTGGGCTCTTGTTCTCAATTTTAGGATAAAACATTTCCCATTTTTTTAGCTAAGAAAAATTTTACTGCATAATAAAAGACTTCAGAAATCCATCATCTTACATTAAAAACTTGCTGCAAAGTTATGCAAGGCCACTGCTTTCCCTTAAACCTCCTGGAGTCAAAGGGAGAGAACCTGTCCCAGCAACTTGGGATCAATCAGAAAATTAGCCCAGGAAACTCATCGGGTCTTCCAGCTCTGCTCCTTTGCACCTAGATAGACTCGAACCTCTCTAACTGTCAGATATGTAATAAAGCACAGTGATGCTGGCTTGCTAAGATGCAAATTTTAACCATGGTACTAAATATTTTATGAGGTGCAGGGGGAAGGGAGGATTGTGGTGCGGTGGCTTTTGGGTACTATTAATATAGATCACTTTTATCAGGGAAAACATTTGTCATTGAAGTACAGTTTCAAATTAAATAACTTACAAAGATTATTTTATGTGGTCAAAGTAAACATGTGAAGCCCATATTCATTGCATTAAGTGTTGGTAAAAATCTTCATTAGGAGAAAAAGTATAAGATGATTAGTAACCAACATATTCAAGACTGCAGACATTGTGTAACAGTCTATGTAACAGACTAATAGAGATCACCCAATTGCCATCACCTGGGATTTTTAACCTTTTTTAGTGTAGTGTTAATTTCTGCTCTCTGTCAAAATTCCTGTGAGCACATAGGTAGGAAATGAAACACAACTAACCGATACATATATACATCATTAGTGGACAACTGATGGAAGTAAAGAAAAAAATAGAAACGAAATAGTATCCCAGGTTCAGAAAACAGGATAATATGTGTTTTCGTTGGGCTCATCTGTAGAAAAGAAAATTTTCTTTAAAAACACTATGAGAATGGCGATCATTAAAAAGTCAGGAAACAACAGATGCTGGAGAGGATGTGGAGAAATAGGAATGCTTTTACACTGTTGGTGGGAGTTTAAATTAGTTCAACCATTGTAGAAGACAGTGTGGCAACTCCTCAAGGATCTAGAACTAGAAATACCATTTGGCCCAGCAATCCCATTACTGGGTGTATACCCAAAGGACTATAAATCATTCTTTAAAGACACATGCACACATATGTTTATTGCAGCACTATTCACAATAACAAAGACTTGAAACCAACCCAAATGCCCATCAATGTAAGACTGGATAAAGAAAATATGCCACATATACCCCATGGAATACTATGCAGCCATAAAAAAGAATGAGTTCATGTCCTTTGCAGGGACATAGATGAAGCTAGAAACCATCATCCTCAGCAAACTAACACAGGAACAGAAAACCAAACACCGCATGTTCTCACTCATAAGTGGGAGTTGAACTATGAGAACACATGGGCACAGGGAGGGGAGCATCACACACCAGGGCCTGTCAGGCGGTGGGGGTCTAGGGGAGGGAAAGCATTAGGAGAAATACCTAATGTAGATGACGGGTTGATGGGTGCAGCAAACTACCATGACACGTGTATACCTATATAACAACCTGCACATTCTGCACCTGTATCCCAGAACTTAAAGTATAATAGTAATAAAAAGATGCTCAAAAAAACACACTATGGAAATTTGGAGACTTTAGATGTATATCCATATGTCCCATTTTATAGTTCTTTATCAAAATAAAAAGATTAAAGAGACTTTAAATAACCTATAAAATTGTATGTTTTTATACTTCAATGCCTGGAAAGGGTATGTATGTGTACACACACTTTAAATAGACCCTGCTAATTATCCTAAAATTTGCTTAATGTTAGAATACTGGAATGGTGCGGTTTATTCTTATTTCTATTAATCCTCCCAACAGATCCATTCTCTTTGTCTTTTTTTTTTATTATTATACTTTAGGTTTTAGGGTACATGTGCACAATGTGCAGGTTTGTTACATATGTATCCATGTGCCATGTTGTTTTGCTGCACCCATTAACTCTTCATTTAGCATCAGGTATATCTCCTAATGGTGTCCCTCCCCCCTCCCCCCACCCCACAACAGTCCCTGGAGTGTGATGTTCCCCTTCATTCTCTTTGTCTTGTAATCACTTTTTACAGTTCAGTGATTTATCTGATACTATCTTAAAGCACCGATTCTTGGAATGGTCAAAATTAAACCACATAGCAGCAATTCCAGAGGCGGCACAGAGCCATCAAAATATACTGATGCCTTCCTTTAATACGGTTTAGAAATTAGAATAGGATGCTCTTATTTATATATTTATTTTTGGCCTTTCCCAGATATCTGTTGTGTTCCTTTTCTTCCTCCTCAGTGGCTGCTGCCAAACAAATGTGGCAATACTGACAGTTGTCACTTTATAGCAGCCTTGCCATTCCCTTCTGTCCCCCTCCATGTGTCCCTCTCACTGGGCCAACTGGGAGGTGACTACAAAGGGGTGCAACTGGCAGAAATTAGTAAACATCTTTCTAAAAGTTAGAAAAATAAGTGCTGGGTGCTAACATCAGAACAGTGGCGCCAACATCTACATACTCAGCCCTTTGCAAAATTCATACTTTGCATTAAAATATGTACTTGATATGAGGTGAGCTTCAAAGAAGAAATTGTGTCCTATTTTCTTGACACATTGTATTAAATATTATGCATATAATTAAGCTACATATGTCTTCACCAGGAAATTGCTAGTCGTTCTGAATAAAGCCCAGAATTGCTTCTTTATACTTTTCTCAATTTAGAATCAGAATATTAAGGAAACATGCCCATTTGCATGTGCTTCTAATGACAGAGACGGAGGGATGTCTTAATTAGTTCTAATCATGAGGAGAATGGTAACTAGCTGATATCCTTTTTTGCTGAGGTCAGCACAATAGAAAATGGGCTTAAACTGCAACAAAAAGAAATTGAGTTAGCCATATGGATAAATTTCCTGATGTTATGAGGTGTTCAAATGAATTACTCAGAGACTAGGTCTGTAGTTTAAAAACAAAGAAAAAAAGATGTTACCTGCACATGTACCCTAAAACCCTAAAGTATATTAAAAAAATAAAAAATAAAAAAAAAATAAAAAAAAGAAAAAAGGATGTTACCTAATTAAAGGGAGAAAAGAATCTCTTTCTGATTTTATCTTTAAAATGGTTTCGCTGCAAAGGTAATTTAATATTTAATATTCATTTCTGAATGAAGTCAGGTCTTCAGTTCTAATTGGTTACTCCTTGCAATAAATCATAGGTGTTAGTTTAAAATATAAACTGTTTTTTAAATCTCCTGGAGAAAATTACTTTGGTTTATTGATTAGCAAATTTTAACTCAAGGACATGTTAATGTGTTTGTCAGAAAGACTGACCTGTTTGGATTTGCCTTGAAAGAAGGATGGGCAGGAAAGAGATTCTAAGCCACAAGCAAGGTTGAAGAATGACCTGCAAGTTCGCTGCAATAAGAGTCTTTTTGTTTTTTTTTAATTAGGCTGTTTTAACTTCATAGGAGGGTTTCCTTCAAATTATTGAGATCTTCACTTTTAAAAAATTTAATCATTCCGATTGTCGAAATTTTTTAAAGTAAGTCATCTGTTAATTCGCCAACCAGAGAAAACACTGTTTCATTTTGTTTTTTTTTCCAATCTTCTGTTTAATTTTGGTGTATAACACATGTAGATACATATTTGTAAAAATAATTCCAGATCTTGTTTATTTTACTTAGCATTACAGGCTAGGCATTTTTATCAGATCATTTAATATTTCATAAACATTGATTTTTTTTATTATACTTTAAGTTCTAGGATAAATGTGCAGAACGTGCAGGTTTGTTATATAGGTATACACATGCCATGGTGGTTTGCTGCACCCATCAACCCATCATATACATTAGGTATTTTTTCTAATGCTCTCCCTCCCCTTGCCCCCGAACCCCCAACAGGCCCCGGTGTGTGATGTTCCCCTCCCTGCGTCCATGTTTTCTCATAGTTCGATTCCCACTTATGAGTGAGAACATGCGGTGTTTGGTTTTCTGTTCCTGTGGTTAGTTTGCTGAGAATGATGATTTCCAGCTTCATCCATGTCCCTGCAAAGGAAATGAATTCATCCTTTTTTATGGCTGCATAGTATTCCATGGGGCATATGTGCCACGTTTTCTTCATCCAGCCTAACATTGATTTGGGCATTTGGGTTAGTTCCAAGTCTTTGCTATTGTGAACAATGCCGCAATAAACATACATGTGCATGTGTCTTTATAGTAGAATGATTTATAATCCTTTGGGTATATACCCAGTGATGAGATTGCTGGGTCAAACAGTATTTCTAGTTCTAGATCCTTCAGGAATCGCCACACTGTCTGCCACAATGGTTGAACTAATTTAAACTCTCACCAACAGTGTAAAAGTGTTCCTATTTCTCCACATCCTCTCCAGCATCTGTTGTTTCCTGACATTTTAATGATCACCATTCTAACTGGCATGAGGTGGTAGCTCATTGTGGTTTTGATTTGCATTTTTCTAATGAACAGTGATGATGAGCTTTTTTTTCATATGTTTGTTGGCCACATAAATGTCTTCTTTTGAGAAGTGTCTGTTCATATCCTTTGCCTGCTTTTTGATTTATTTTCTTGTAAGTTTGTTTAAGTTCTTTGTAGATTCTGGATAGTAGCCCTTTGTCAGATGGATACATTGCAAACATTTTCTCCCGTTCTGTAGGCTGCCTGTTCACTCTGATGGTAGTTTCTTTTGCTGTGCAGAAGCTCTTTAGTTTAATTAGATCCCATTTGCCTATTTTGGCTTTTGTTACATTGCTTTTGGTGTTTTAGTCATGAAGTCTTTGCCCATGCCTATGTCCTGAATGGTATTGCCTAGGTTTTCTTCTAGGGTTTTTATGGTTTCAGGTCTTATGTTTCAGTCTTTAATCCATCTTGAGTTAATTTTTGTTTAAGGTGTAAGGAATGTGTTCAGTTTCAGTTTTCTGCATATGGCTAGCCAGTTTTCCCAACACCATTTATTAAATAAGGAATCCCTTCTCCATTGCTTGTTTTTGTCAGTTTTGTCAAAGATCAGATGGTTGTAGATGCATGGCTTTATTTCTGAGGCCTCTGTTCTGTTCTGTTGGTCTATATATCTGTTTTGGTACCAGTACCATGCTGTGTTGGTTGCTGTAGCCTTGTAATATAGTTTGAAGTCAGGTAGTGTGATGCCTTCAGCTTTGTTCTTTTTGCTTAGGATCGTCTTGGCTATACAGGCTCTTTTTTGATTCCATACGAAATTTAGAGTAGTTTTTTCCAATTCTGTGAGGAAAGTCAATGGTAGCTTGAAGAGGATAGCATTGAATCTATACATTACTTTGGGCAATATGGCCATTTTCACGATATTGCTTCTTCCTATCCATGAGGATGGAATTTTTTTTTTCCATTTGTTTGTATCCTGTCTTATTTCCTTGAGCAGTGGTTTGTAGTTCTCCTTGAAGAGGTCCTTCATATCCCTTGTAAGTTGTATTCCTAGGTATTTTATTCTCTTTGTACCAATTGTGAATGGTACATGCATGATTTGGCTTTATGTTTGTCTGTTTTTGGCGTATAGAAATGCTTGTGATTTCTGCATATTGATTTTGTATCCTGGGACTTTGCTAAAGTTGCTTATCAGCTTAAGGAGATTTGGGGCTGACATGATGGGGTTTTCTAAACATATAATCATGTCATCTGCAAACAGAGACAATTTGATTTCCTCTCTTCCTATTTGAATACCCTTTATTTCTTTCTCTTGCCTGATTGCCCTGGTCAGAACTTCCAATACTATATTGAATAAAAATGGTGAGAGAGGTCATCCTTGTCTTGTGCCAGTTTTCAAGGGAAATACTTCCAGTTTTTGCCCATTCAATATGATATTGGCTGTGGGCTTGTCATAAAATAGCTCTTATTAGTTTGATTTACATTCCATCGATACCTAATTCATTAAGAGTTTTTAGCATGAAGGGGTGTTGAATTTTATTGAAGGCCTTTTCTGCATCTATTGAGATAATCATGTGGTTTTTGTCATTGGTTCTGTGTATGTGATGGATTACATTTATTGATTTGTATATGTTGAACCAGCCTTGCATCCCAGGGATGAAGCCAACTTGATCATGGTGGATAAGCTGTTTGATGTGCTACTGGATTTGGTTTGCCAGTATTTTATTGAAGATTTTCGCATTGATGTTCATCAGGGATATCGGCCTGAAATTTTCTTTTTTTGTTGTTGTGCCTCTGCCAGGTTTTGGTATCAAGATGATGCTGGCCTCATAAAATGAGTTAGGGAGGAGTCCCTCTTTTTCTATTGTTTGGAATAGTTTCAGAAGGAATGGTACCAATTCCTCTTTGTAGAATTCAGCTGTGAATTCATCTGGTCCTGGGCTTTTTTTGGTTGGCCGGCTATTAATTACTGCCTCAATTTCAGAACTTGTTATTGGTCCATTCAGGGATTGGACTTCTTCCTGGTTTAGTCTTGGGAGGGTGTATGTGTCCAGGAATTTATTCATTTCTTCTAGATTTTCTAGTTTATTTGTTTAGAGGTGCATAAACATTGATTTAATGCCTGCAGTACATTCCACCGTAGAGATATAATCCTTTTAATCATTTCTCTATTATTAAGCATTGCTTACAATTGCTCATAAGTATAAATAAAGATGCAGTGAATATTTAATGGTAAATATTTGTCCAAATTTAATGTTATTTCTTTAGCAATAACACTTTTAACGCTATCTTTGATCATCTAAAACTGCCATCATCTTATAACTGATTTCATAAGCCTACATAATTCAATAAAAGAGATTGAAGGTATTAAACATGTCACTGAGGCTTCTATTTCTTGTTGTATTTGCTTCCATTGTTTCAATTGTTGTCTCTCAGAAAAGTCACCACTGCATCGACTTGAGTTCCCTATCTTGGAAATATCTACTTTAAGTGAATCAAGCCTACATTTGAATGGACAAAACAGACAAATTTGAAAAACATTGGATACCTTTTAGAAGGGATTCTTTTTTTTTAAGAATATGTTCACTAAAGAGTTTGTTTAATTGATGTCAACCCAAGAGTGTGTAAAATACAGCCAAACTTACCAAACTTCCATTTACATATACACACCTTTCTAAAAATAAATCATTTTGACTCTAAAGCAGTAGTTTGCAAACCTGGATGAGACTCCAGTTGCCTGAAGAGTGCTTTAACAATACAGTTTACTAGGCCTGCTAAAGCAGAAAGTCCAACGAGTGGCCCTAGAGAATTGGTATTTTTTAAATCTGACCTGTTAATTCTGATGATCAGCCAGGCTGTGGAGCTGTAGAGTCAAGGGCATCTTTTAGGTTTTATCCATCAATAATGCTAAAAAGACATCAAACAGAAGAAAGAAGGCATGGAAGAGTGAGGAACGTCTATTAGTCATAGTGACACAGGCTTTGAGCCTCTCTTTTACTTCCAAGAAATCCCACAGCACTCTCCCATATCCTCACCCTTATTCTTTTCTGGACCATTTAAGAGGACAGCGAGGGACTCCAGATCTAGAAGACAGTTTTACTGCGGTGTAAGGAGAGGAAAGGAAAAGATTAGTAGAATGTGGGAGTCAGTGCAAAAATAAGTTTTGGTATAGGCAGTATTTGCCAACCATCCCACTGTTCTAAATTTACATACTAATATGTATTTTATCTGTCCGCTTAGAAAGAAAAAACAAAAAAGAGCTTGCTATCTTAACCTAAGAGAAAGTGTCTTGTCCCCTTCCTATCTCAAAAGAGAGAGGACAGTCAATCTCCACAAGTATTTATTTGCTAAACCCATGTGTACCCTGAATATCAGTAGCCCAAGAACCTATGAAAGAATAGGCATAGAAGTGAAGGATGGTCGTAACTGTCACCTCGCCCTCCATTGATGCCACACTTGAATCAATCAGTCTGGCCAGTCTGGCTCTTCCTTTTATGCCTTCATCCCACCGAATGTTTATGAAAGCTGCATGCTCAGATAAAAATAAAGATCTGACTTGCTTTATGAAGGCCAGTCTCTGCCTTGAGGGAGCTTACTTTTTTTTTTTTTTTTTAGTCAGAGTCTCACTCTGTTGCCCAGGCTGGAGTGCAGTGGTGCCATCTCTGCTCACTGCAAGCTCCGCCTCCCGGGTTCAAGCCATTCTCCTGCCTCAGCCTCCCGAGTAGCTGGGACTAAAGGCACCCGCCACCGCGCCTGACTAATTTTTTGTATTTTTAGTAGAGACGGGGTTTCACCGTGTTAACCAGGATGGTCTCGATCGCCTGACCTCGTGATCTGCCCGCCTCGGCCTCCTAAAGTGCTGGGATTACAGGCATGAGTCAACGCGCCCCATCGGGAGCTTACTTTTTAATAAGGAGAGAAGACAGGGAATCCACATCCACCTATTCATTTAAATCACTGAGTGTCAGTAGGAGGGTCCCTGAGAGGGGTTGTGAGATTTGGCTGATCATTTACAGAACAGGTGGCGGCGATGGTCAGTCTTCCAGGGAGACTATGACTGAAAGGAGGGGAGAGGAAGCACTAGAACCCAGAGATGAAAAACACTGTCTCAAGTTCAAATATTTAGACGTGGTATGAAAAAAAAAGCAATGATAGAGACTCACATCAGGATAGAGAAGGATTTGGAGGTAAGAGTAAAGGTACAGGCTCTCACTGGAAATTGTTAGAGGCAATCATCAGAACTTCCCCCTTGATCTTGAGTCAAATGACACATGGAGGCTTGTGTCAAAACTGATACCAGCTTGGGCTTTCTTAAGCAAAAGGTAATTTATTTTTATTTTTATTTTTTTTTAACTTTTAAGTTCAGAAATACACATGCAGGTTTGTTATATAGGTAAACTTGTGTCATGGGGGTTTGTTATACAGAGTATTTCATCACCCAGGTATTAAACCTAGTACCCACTGGTTGTTTTTCCAGATCCTCTCTCTCCTCCCACCCACCACCCTCCAAAAGGCCCCAGTGTCTGTTGTTCCCCTCTATGTGCCTATGTGTTCTCTTCATTTAGCTCCCACTTGTAAGTGAGAGCATGCAGTATTTGGTTTTCTGTTCCTGTGTTAGTTTGCTAAGGATAATGGCCTCCAGCTCCACCCATGAGCTGCAAAGGGCATGATCTTGTTCTTTTTATGCCTGCATAGTATTCCAGCGTGTATATGTACCACATTTTCTTTATTCAATCTATCATTGATGGGCATTTAGGTTGATTCCATGTCTTTGTTATTGTGAATGATGCTGCAATGAAAGTATGTGTGCATGTGTCTTTATAATAGAATGATTTATATTCCTTTGGGTATATACCCAGTAATGGGATTGCTGGGTCAAATGATATTTCTGTCTTTAGGTCTTTGAGGAATTGCCACACTGTCTTCCACAATAGTTGAACTAATTTTCACTCCCACCAACAGTGTATAAGCATTCGCAAAGGATAATTTTCTGAAAGATACCGGGAGCTTGTGTCTAAGGGGGCCAGGAGACCCAGGGTTGGAAAACAGAGAATCAGTAAAAGTGTGTTGCTCGTTTTAGGTGTCAGGAATGGGGAGCATGAAAATCCACTCCTCATAGTTTGATCCAAACCATCTTACAATTTTATGGTCATTGCAGCTAGGAAAGAAAGCCCCGGGTTGGTGGTGGAGGGACAGGGGGGTGGTCTCAGGCTGGCAGTTAAGTGTTCCAGCTGAGAAGGGACATGTATAATTCCCACCTACCAACCATTGACCAAAAGTGGACATTTGTCTCCTGCTAACTGCAGAGAGATGTAATCTTCTCATAGGCACAGAAAGAGGTGAAAACTGTATATAGGGAAGTATTCAGTGCCTCTATGATGGGAGCAAGAAGCAGGACAGGTCCAGAGACCAAGGAAGTAGGAATAACAGGAACCTTATCTCAGATGGTCTTGTCTGGGCAGTTCCGCTGGTACAGCTGAAGCTGAACAATACTCAGATTCATTGTTGCTGTCATTAAGATTCAAATATCAAGAAGAAATGTCTGATTAGCCTAGCTTGGTCCAAGTGTTCACCATCTAACCAGGGTAAGCAGAGTACATTATGGGTAGTGACGGGCTAAGAGTTAAACCATAAGGAAATCAAGTAATTTTAGGGAGCAGCCTAGGATATGAATATGAGCTTTTTGTTTAACAGCAAGAATATCCACCTCAATCTAGAGGCTGCTGGGAGTACCTCATTTCAGTATTCACCAAATATTTATTAAACAACTACTATATGCTATTCTAGGCACTAGGGATATAGCAGTGGCCACAATAAACACAACTTTACTGTTCAATGACCTTATATTTTTAATAGTCAGATAATCTTGGTTGGTGAATTGCTGAGTGGCATGGAGAATATTCTAGAATTGTAAGAATAGGAAAAGATTTTGTGGTCTAGGCAGGCAAAGGGAGAGCTCTCCAAAAAAAGAAAAAAAATTAGAAGACTTAGGGGTCCCTGTGCTTCTCATTCCTGAAAGATTTCAAACTGCAGCTGACTGGCCATTTACCACAAATGTTCCAGAGGGATTGCATGGATTCTATGAGATAGGGAGACTGAGAACAACCTTCACTTAGGTTCCTTCCAGGTTGAAAGTTCAGGGAATTAATGAGAGCCCAATAAAGGGACACTGTCACTGAGAAACAGAAACATGAAATGAGATAATTTGAGCAATATTGTAATCAGAGAGAAAATATTTCTTCTTGGCAGGAGCAGACTCCCTAGGTCACCGTAAGTACAATCTTAAACTGGAGATCCAGATGAGCGCTCAGCTAATGATGGTACTAATAAGTCCCTGCTGCCACACATATTCACCTCCCACTTGCGCTTTGTCTTCTGTCCTGGCACCAACTGTCCATGTCTAAGGACATATTCTCAACATGTCCACAAGATTCATCTATTCTTGCCAACTCTGAGACATCACTCCAGCATTTCTCCCTTCTCTTTCTGCTTTCATAATTCTCTCTGTAGTGGATGGTTCCCATTCGTATCTCACATGCTTGTCCCCTGTCTTCTTCTAGTTACTACTTCTTTTCTCTGTCCCTCTTTATAGTCAGATAAGTTTGAGTTGCTCACATTCATTGCTTCCAAGCCTCTTCTCTGGGTCCCTCACGAACCCTCTCTAAACGCCATTATCCCTTACCACATCATCCGTGCTGCTCTCGCAGGAACACAGGTGGCCTCTCTACCACTAAATGCTTCAGTCAATTCTCAGCTCTGGTCTGACTTGACCTGGCAGGAGCATCTGGCACATTTGACCACCTCCCCCTCTTTGAAACATGTTCTTCACTTCACTTCTAGGACACCTCTTTCCTGCTTGTCTTCCTACCTTGCTAGCTACATTTTCTCAGTCTGATCTTTCTTCATCTCTCCAACTTCTGAATGCTGGCGTACCCCTGTGCTCGGTCATTAGGTGATGTCCCTTGTCCATTTTTCCTTTTCCCTTGGTCATATCATCCAGTCCCATGGCTTAAAAAACCTGGTAATATATTGATAACTACCAAATTTATATTTCCATTTGGGACACCTCCCCTAAACCCTAAACTCCAGAGGGGTGTGTGTGTGTGTGTGTGTGTGTGTGTGTGTATCTCTAATAGTCTACTTAAAATCACCACCTACATGTCAGGATAAACAATGCTGTTGTAACATCCATATTGCTTTGGAATGCACAATTCCCATGCATTTTGGCCTGACTTCCAGTTGTAAATATTTATAACTTAGCCAGAAGGCTTTCTCTAACACTAGAGCCTAGTCAGCCTACTTGGCCTGTGTATGAGGCTAAGTTAACTCCCTCCATAAGCTGCTGTCAACCAGTGACTGATGGGAGCTGAAGGATGAATGTTCCAGCTCGTTCACTTCTCAGGGACTTCTATGCTCCTGCACAGACATTTGTTTTGAGGTATCTTCTGTTTCTTAGCGTTCCCCAGAGAGATTGAGTTCCAATTGCCTATGGTATCAACTGGCTTGTTAATACACCCTTTAGTGGAGTCCTTACCCGTCTCACTTGAATTCCCTGTGATGTTTCCTGGGATCATCTCCTGGGTAGATTACTTGCACTCAAATGTGTGTCTCAAGGTCTGCTTGTGGGGATATACAAAGATAGGTGTCAAATGGGCATCTCAATGATGACAAGCCCCAAACCAAGCTCACGATCTTCATGCCCAACCTGCTCGAAGTTACAGGTCAGAAATCTTGTGCTCACACCTCATACTCAGTTAGTCAGCAGATCTGCCTTTAAAATATACCCCAAATTCAACCACTAGTTTGTTTTTCCCCATAGGTTTTCACCATCTGGAATAGTATAATATTTGACATTTCAAAATTTTTGTATCCAAACAATTAATTTTATGAGAAAGGCAATGTTCATTTGTTTTGTTTGCTTCTGTACTCTCAATGCCTAAAACAGAGTCTGGCATACATTAAACACAAAAAAAATCTGCTAAGAGAGTTGCATGGATGCTTAAAAAAGTTGATTAATGAGAAAAGGCCTTGGGGAAGAAAGGGATAAAAGGATGCTACATAGAATGCTTGGGTAGGATGAATGTACTTTTTCCAGACCAAATGTCTTTTTTTTGGACAATATATTTTTTATTTTTATTTTTTCAAGTAATACCAGTACTGTTTAACTATAGCCAGCACTGGCTAAAATTTTTATATTTTCAGAGCTGAAGTTGGTGAAGACATTCATGATTTAAACACCAGATCCTGAAAGGGGTTAAATCTACTTTGAAATGAATCTGCAATCAGTATTTCAAAGCTTTTGTGGTATTTTTAGTGATCGTATTTGACTAGACTTTTTCAGAAGTACTAAAGAAATTTTAACAGGTTTTTATTAATGCACAGATAAATAGAAATATAGTGAGGTCTATAGTATTAAAATAGCTTAAAAGTTTGTAAAAAAAAAATCTTTGTAATTACTTAATATATTAGTTAAGAACCCATCAAGCTTATACCAAATGTCTTTATTATAAAAATATTTATAACTAGAAAATAATCCTAAGACAACTTTAGATACTCAAGGTTTATCACCATAGGGCACTACAGTAAAATATTATGTTACAAAAGTAAGGAGGTCAAGAAACTAAGGAATCATTTTTCGTAATGCATTCTGCCAACTCCCACCCCCCACCACAAGAGTTCTGTATGCTCAGATTCACAGAAACTTATCTATTCATGTGGGTATATTGAAAAAAAATTTGAAATGTCCAGAATCACTCTAAGTGAATTACTGTCAGGGTCAATAAATGTACTCTTCTCATGACCCTGATGATCAACAAAGGGGAGGCAGGGCAGCACAGCAGTTACAGAATGGGCTCTACAGTCAGCTTGCTGATTTCAGCCCCAGCTTTGACACCCACTTCTGTGGTGTGACCATGGGCAAAGTTATATGACCTCTCTAATTTCAGTTTCTACACTTGTAAAATGAGACTAATAGTGGTGCCTATCTAATGAGGTCATTGTGACAATTAAATGAGCTAATACATGCAGAGTTCAGAGTAGAATGCCTAGCGAGAGTAAGCCCTGAGTTAGTGGAAGATACTCTTTTCTGTTTGGTTCATGTCCACGTATGTTTACCTGTCTTCCTCCCAGGCTATACTGTGAGTTCCAAGACATGTAAGCTATGCCTTTTCTTTTCTTTTCTTTTCTTTTCTTTTCTTTTCTTCTCCTTTTCTTCTTTTCTCTTCTCTTTTCTTTTCTTTTTTCTTTCTTTTCCTTTTGTTTTTTTTTTTTTGAGATAGGGTCTTACTGCATGTCTCTGTGCAGCCTTGACCCGCCAAGTTCAAGTGATCCTCCCACCTCAGCCTCTTGAGTAGCTGGGACCACAGATGTGTGCCACCAACTCTGGCTAATTTTTTAAATTTTTTGTAGAGAAGAGGGTCTCATGCTGCCAGGCTGGTCTCAAACTCCCGGCTCAAGTGATCTTCCTGCCTTGGACTCCCAAATTGCTGAGATTACAGGTGTGAGCCACCATGCCCAGCCAACTATGATTTTATATAGCATCATTATTATGTTTGTATAACACCTTCCACTTTTAATGTTCAAAATAGCATCATTGTAATTGGAAGGTATACCTTTTTGTCCTGATTTTACTAAGGAAGCTTAGAAAGTTTCTCTGTGATAGTGATTTTCAACCAGACTGGGGGACTTCGTGACAGAGCTTGCTGGGAGGATTTTGTCACCCCACACATACCCAGTAGAGAGTCTGAATCACTGCTGCATGAAGTCACTCTTGCAAATGGGGTGGTGGAGAAGGGAGGGATTGTATTCCACAGATTGAGAACACCCTGTCTGGTGGTATTTTATACTGGAGTGCACCAAACAAACCTTTTCTCTCAACTCGCACTATCCCATCCAAAATAGATAGGGAAGTCATTCTATAGGTTGTGCCATGCTCTGTGTGTTCCCTTCAGATTTCTGTACCACCAAGATGATTCCTGTGCTCTACACGCAGCAGGCCTTCAGACATATTGCTTTGTTTGTTTATTTGTTTGTTTGTTTGTTTGTTTGTTTTTGAGAGGGAGTCTCACTCTGTTGCCCAGGCTGGAGTGCAGTAGCACAATCTCAGCTCACTGCAACCTTCGCCTCCTAGGTTCAAACAATTCTCATGCCTGCCTCAGCCTCCCGAGTATTTGGGATTACAGGCATGTGCCACCATGCCCGGCTAATTTTTCGTATTTTTAGTAGAGACAGAGTTTCACCATGTTGGCCAGGCAGGTCTCCAACTCTTGGCCTCAAGTGATTCGCCTGCCTCGGCCTCCCAAAATGCTGGGATTAGAGGCATGAGCCACCGTACCAGGCCCATGGTGCTTTTTTGAATACAAGACCAGAGAGAGCTGGAGCCATGAGCTCCCTCCTTTATCCAGCCTTGCATTTCTGTGCCTTAAGGTACCCATCATGGGAAAAGCACGTGGAAGATTTGAGACAAAGTTAAGCAAATGGTTCCAAGTTACTCCAAAAGGGAAATTGTAGGTGGTAGTAGGGCTGCTGCCAGTTAGGCACAGGGCCCAGCTCCTTCTAATCCAGGAAAGAAAGTGGTTGGAACTGAGGAGAAACAAGTTTTAAGGCATTCAAGGAAGGACAGCCTAGCTTAGTTAAACATGATCTATATGAAGAAGGGACATAGAAGGCTGAGGGAAACTGGTGTCTCTTTTCTCCAGGAATTCCTCTGGAGTACCAGTTTGAGAAACCCTTATCTGGAATGTTATGGGGAAAGTTAGGGTGACTAGGGAAAGTGATAACAGGGAGTATTTAGGTTATAAGTAGTCATAATCAGTGGTGAAGAGGCATGGTTTATGGGCAAGATAGAGATAGAACTTTTAGGCCAGTCAATATACTGTAACATTTTTTTACATTTTGTTAGATTTTTGTGGCCAAGTAGAGAAAGGTGTCTTCACAGCATAGCTGTCTCTAAACACTTTGCCAGTTACCTATGGGTGGAGGCAAGGTTTCATTCCTTGAATCACTAACACAGAGTGTAGTGCCTGGCACCCAGTGAGTGATCATTAGGTACTTGTTGAATCAATAAATGGATGTGTTTTAAAGCATCTTGGGGACTGGCAAAATATGTGCTTAAATAGTAAATATTGGGTACAGAATAGAAGATATATTTCTTTATAAGAAATTCTACCTTACTATCCAGTTGTTTTTCCCCAGGCTGGCATTTGTCGTGTTGTCTTATTACTGTTGTCATGATGGGAGATTACGTTAATGAGCACAAGTTAGAAATTAAAAGGCCTAGTTCTAGTGCAACTACCTGTTTGGGGGAAAGGTTTTTAATCTCTATGAGCATTGGTTTCCTCGTCTATTAAAGAAGGATAATAATAACAAACCTGCCCAGAGTACCTTACATCTCAGGTACTAGTGATGATCAAATGAAATAAAACGTAACAAAGCCTTGGAACTAGAACCATCCCTTTGCCCTTTGCAAATGTCTGTTATAGCAGCCTGTGAATAGTGTTTTTTTCAAAGGCAAGAATTTACAGTCCAGCAATATTTTGAAGTAATTAGTAATCATTTGCAATAACAATGCCAGCTCATCAGTCTTCTGTAGTGAACAAGCAAGAGCACAAGTCTTCATTACCAAGTACTTTAGGCTCTGCAAGGCGCTGCTGATTAGTGAAGAGTTCTTCAGAATTCAGTGGCATCAAATGGCTTCATACTTAGGATCACAGCAACCTAAAATGCCACCGGGCACTCGGAGAAATTGTCAGTGTTTCTTAGATTCAGGAAAGTTTTCTTCCATAAATTATCATAGCATTTGGCAATTTTCTAATCCAGTTATTTAAGTATCTGATCACTATCAGCATTAAGAGATGATGTTTTGTGTCATAACATGAAGAGGGAGATTTAAAGAAAAGAGATAATGTTTTTAAAGGGGGCAGGGTGGTGAGGAAGTGACCTTTTCTTCTTGGTGTTCTGGAGTGATGGTTCTTAATTTGTTGAATTATGATCCCCCCTCCTCTCCCCAATGGCCTCATGCAGAAACACAAAAGCAATTTGCACTCTACTTCCCAGAGTTCAGAGAACCACTAAATCCTGTGACATTAAGACTACCTGGTCTGGTATATTACAATTGAATTTTGCTTTGAGTCAATTCGTATGTGGTCATGAAGGATGTTCAGTAAGTCAGAGCTCTGTTGGTTTTGGCTTGTGAGGTAAAGTCGATCCTGTTATCTACAGCAATTGATTTGAGAATCTGATCTTGGAAATTCAAATTTTAATCTATTAAATTTTTAGAAGGATGTATTATTGGTTGTATAGTCTAAGTGAAAATGCACTGTGAACTGTTAAGAAGGGCACTCTAGGAAATGTTTATAAAGCTGGGTGTTGAGTAGATAATTGAAAAACTATTATTTAAACATATGAACTAGTATCAGGGTAAATAGCTAATGCATGCCAGGCTTAATAACTAGGTGATGGGTTGATAAGTGCAGCAAACCACCATGGCACACATTTACCTATATAACAAACCTGCACATCCTGCACATGTATCCCAGAACTTAAAATTTTAAAAATTATGAAATAGGTACAGAAAACCCAAAGTAAACTATTTGTATAAATTGTGCATAGTAAATGGCATTTCTTTGGAGCATTTGTGTATTTTTTTATAACCTTATGAATATGTCAAAATTCTCTCATGAAGGCTGAGGCGGGCTGATCACGAGGTCAGGAGATCGAGACCATCCTGGCTAACATGGTGAAACCCCGTCTCTACTAAAAAACACACAAAAAAAATAGCTGGGTGTGGTGGCAGGTGCCTGTATTCCCAGCTACTTGGGAGGCTGAGGCAGGAGAATAGCGTGAACCCAGGAGGCGGAGCTTGTAGTGAGCCGATTGCACCACTGCAATCCAGCCTGGGCAACAGAGCGAGACTCTGTCTCAAAAAAAAAAAAAAAAAAAAAAATTCTCTCATGAGTTGATGTTTGGGGCCATAGCTACGACTCATCATATATCTGATGATGTTATTTCAGGCAACTTTTCTGACCTTGGTTTGCTCATTTGTCAGATGGAGATAATAATACCTACTTTATAGACATGCTATGGGCATTAAGTCAAATTTCATTTATTTAGTGATTTTTTAAAAATAGGCATATACAAAAGTAAGTTATGTGATGTAATAGAAGGTGCTAAGTGCTTTGAGAACAAATCAAGCAGGCTAAGGAGGATGGGGGACACAAGAGAGTTTAAAAGTTTGTCAAAGTAGGGGCCGGGCACAGTGGCTCATGCCTGTAATCCCAGCACTTTAGGAGGCCAAAGCCAGGGATCGCTTGAGGCCAGAAGTTCGAGACCAGTCTGGCTATCATGGCAAAAACCTGTCTCTACTAAAAATGTGAAAATTAGCCAGGTGCGGTGGTGCGCACCTGTAATCCCAGCTACTCAGGAGGCTGAGACACAAGAATCACTTGAACCCAGGAGGCAGACGTTGCACCACTGTACTCCAGCCTGGGCATCTGAGTAGGACTCTGAGTATACAAAGTAGTTGAAACCTATCAGATGTTCAATAAAAGTTAGTATGCATGTATATGGATGAAATTTGCCCTTGCCATGTGCAAATCCAAGTCCACACAATATATGGAATATGGGGCTGGGCACGGTGGCTCACGCCTATAATCCCAGCACTTTGGGAGGCTGAGGTGGGCGGATCATGAGGTCAGCAGATCAAGACCATCCTGGCTAACACGGTGAAACCCTGTCTCTACTAAAAATACAAAAAATTAGCCGGGCGTGGTGGGGGGGCCCCTGTAGTCCAGCCACTCGGGAGGCTGAGGCAGGAGAATGGCATGAACCTGGGAGGCGGAGCTTGCAGTGAACCGAGATCATGCCACTGCACTCCAGCCTGGGCGACAGAGCGAGACTCCATCTCAATAACAAAAATAAAAATAAAAAATATGGAATATGGATGGTTAAACTATACTTATGATATATGCATATGCGAGACAGGGTTGCAGTGTCTCTAAAAGGACAATTATAAAACCACGTTCTCTTCCTTTTTGTAAACAATAACAATGGAAATTACAACTAATATTTGTTGAATGCATACTTTATATACATTAATTAACCTCATTGTTTATATTACATTTACTATATTAAATTATTCCTTGTAGAAACCTTGTCAAATAAAACTGTTATTATGCTCATGTTTAAGATGAAAAAAGTGAGAAGTAACTCCAGAAGATGAAAAGAAGCTGAGTAACTAGCCCAAGGTTAAGAGCTAGGAAGGAGCCAAGCAAACTTTAAACCCAGGTAGTCAGCCCCTAACCTGACTTTTAACATAGGTAACCATGAGACTTCCTGCTTTTTTGTTTGTGTGAGGACATCTAGTTTGCTAAGGTGTCATACATTTACCTAGCATTTCTTGTTCTGTCTCTGCTTACTTGAACAGTTTTTCACAGGGTGAGCACTAGGCTGCCCCAGAGCCTGCCTTTGATGGCAGATTAGGAGAATCCAAGGATTAACAAGCATGTCCTCATAGCTCACCAAGCTGTATGGAGTTCTCAAGTCCTCCCTGTCTCTCTCCACAGAAGCTGTGGCACAGGGAAACCTTGATTTCGATAGGTTTTTGATGTTCAGGGAGCCCTGAGTCTCTGGAAATCCTATCTGCTGAGCCAAAAGCATTTTTTATGATTATTTCCATTGCAATTAGCCCACCTTAGCGCATAGAGTAAAAATGGAGGAGATTTCAAACACTCCTGAAGTATAACCATCAGAATACACTGAATTATCACCTTATCGCTCATAATATCTGCTGGCAGAATCTCGCTGAAACACTTAAAATAAATCCTTAACATGCTAGTTGGGAAGAGAATGGTAGCGAGTGGGGCCAGCTCACTCCTGGCACAGTAAATCTGCCATGAATTGCTGAGATGAGGAAGAAGTTAGAGAGAGTGGCAATATATATATATATATAGAACTTTCCCAAATCCTGTGGAAAAAAAATTAAACAAGTGAAGCTAAATCTTCAGATTAAATTTTACTAAAATATTCTCTCCACAGTAACAGGTGGATAGGTTAGACAACTTCCTAAGTCATTTCCATTGTTATTGTTAGTATTTTAACAAATAACTCATTTCTAACAGCTCTTTCGGCAGAATCAGTGATTCTGGGCCTGTTTTTACTTTTTAATTGGTAAGTGCTTGAATCATTGCAACCTTAGTGAGCTCTGACTGGGTTCTATGCCAGACTTCTTCTTGGGTTCTTGGAAGGGTCATTGCATTTACTGGATTTAACCAGCGATCTACTGTGGATTTCATTTGCACACCTCAGTGAAAGTTACATAGACCTTAAAACACAATAATATAAAATACTTTCGAGAAGAATTTACATAAAAACATAATATTCTAGGAAATATAAAAACAATGTCAAGTTGGGAATCCATTCTGTTTATCAGAGGAAGAACTCATAGCTACTACTTATTTATGCACTTTCACTTTTTATCCCCACTATCTCTGGCCCTAGAGTTCTGACTGTTTTAAACTCATCTGGACCCTCTCTCAACCCCTACCATCCTATATAGTGCTAGGCCACACTAGGAAAGAATAAAAGGGTGGATAATGGGCTGCGTAAACTGGAAAATTCCACTCTAATGTAAAGTACCATGAGAAAGTGAAAGATATCATCGTTCGTCTACATTTCTATAATTGTGTGGTATCAGAAGTCTAAGCCAATGTAAGAGCTTTACCTTTAGACTTAAAATCATGTGAATTTTAACATAACTCTGAGATCCAGAACACAAGGGTTTTCCTTTTAGATCTGCCCTTCATAGTTTATGTCCAGTTTTTTGAAATTAGTTACCAATATATAATAACTGGAGAGTGGCATTTTAAAACATCCAGATTTACAGCCTTTCTTGAACTATTAGAAGATCCACATTCTTGCACCTGTCAACTTGAGCCAGGTGTGTGCTGTCCTCCTCAAATGGAGTTTGTACCTTCACTCATCAGGGTCTACACTTTCTGCATAAAATTTTCCCCATTTGATGAAAGTGAACCTCATGTTTTCAGTCCCGATTATGCTTTTACAGTTGTATATTCATGGGATTGTTCCACAGAAATAAGCTTATTCTCTTTCCAATGAGTCATGTACTACTCATATAACACAGATTCCCAGAAGTGTGCCCTCATTTGCATTTCCTGCCTGGCCTAGACCTGGCTCTATTTACATAGCATAATCGAAAAATTGCTATTTTAAGGGTTAATTTGGTTAACTCCTGTTGAGATTAATGTTCTGCAAGCTCTCTCCAGTATAATACAGTAGTAAAGAGCCCTTGAGTGATTTGCTTATAAAACAAATAACAATGACTTTTTACAGTATGATGAAAATTAACTGGGAAAATGAATGCAAAATGCTTAGTGCAGTGCCTGGAATATATTGTCCGTGTTCATTTAATAGCATTAGCATTATGCATTTCTGTCTACACTGAAAACAGTAACTGGACATCACTTGATGAAAGCTAAGACTTTTGAAAATTTTTGCTTTTTAACTTGATTCTCTCAAAATATCCTCCTAATCAGAATCACCACTGTAGTAAATATTATTTATTCAATCACTCAAAAAAATATTTACTGAATACCACAGTAACCAATAGGTAACTTTTTGTCTTAGAAGAGTGCACACTCTAGCAGGGAGATGGAGAATAAACTACTAGAGATACATATAAATTCAGATTGAGATAAGAGCCAGTAAGCAAAAAAAAAAAAAAAAACAGAACAGAGGCAGGGACAAGGGTAATGGGTGATGCAGCCTGGAGGTGCTATTTTTTTTTAGCTAAGATATTCAGGATAAATCTCTCTGACAAGGTTACAGATGAGATATTATCATCAATTAGAGGTGATTTATAAACTTCGTTCAATGTCAACTGTTGGACTATTTATTCTTGTGTTTCATTTGGGACTTTTTGTTTTTGCTAAATATTTCTGTAAATATCGAGGATGTTAGGGTAGCTGAGTTTAATGAACTTGGTTTGAAACTGGAGAAAATATTTTATGAAAGTGCTGGTAGTTGCAGGAGAGCCAAGTTCAGGAAAAGACCAATTGAAGATTCAAGGAAATAGAGTGATTGACGACTGAAGTTAAGGAGGAAATGCGTGGCCCTGGAGAACAGGCAAAGAGATAAGCTGTGGACAGCAGAAGATCTATATGTTCCAGCTCATCCTTTCCTGCAGGAAAGACAAACCAATGATATCATGAAGTCAGCACTTTTTCCTTACTCTCTGCACATACCTGAGTCAAGTGAGGCTCTTTTTTCTCAATCTCAATTATATTTTACAATATTACATTCACATGGTTCTCATAAATATGCTTATTCCTTTTCCTGTGACTCATCTATTACTCAGAAGTTACTGGCTTCTTTTAACTTTCACTGAATCTCCAAACTCTCTTGAAGATATCTCTTCGACAGTGGTGTTGACCCTAACAAAGTTGCAGCTCATGTTATCCCCAGGGCCCTGGGAGTAAGCGCCATTTCCAGACTAGACGTGCTCAGTTCTGTTCTGGTCAGTTCTGCAGACATACCTCAGGTATCGTGCTCTGTGAAAAAGGAGCAAAGGTGAAGAGGACACCTGTCCCTAAAGATTAATCATAGCTACCGGGATGGGCCTTCCCAGCAAGATCACCACTCTATTTTGCACACTGGGGAGGCCCCAGCTGTCTTCAATTTGGCCTCATGATGGCTGTCAATCATGGAGCTGCAAAATCCACTGTTTACCAAGACAAGGCTGGGGAGAACTAGAGCAAACTGCAGAGAAAATGCCCAGCTCTAGGCCATAGCTGTGGCTCTGATGCAGCCAGTTGTTGCTACATGGAAAGGAAGGCTTAGCTTTGCTTAAAACATCTGATTTTTGAAAGAAGGGGCAAAAATCTGAACTCATAAAATCTCTTTATTTGTGAATATTGGAAATTAATTAGTTTTTTTTAACCCTAATAAAGATTGTAATTAAGGGAGATGCGATACCTGTTAACAAGCTGTGTGACTTTGAACAAGTTGTTTTTCCTGTACGGGTTCATTATCAGGAAAATTGGGTCCCACTGACTATGAGATCCCATCTAGGCCTAAGATTCAATGTTTGATAGTTGGAAGCCAAGACAGAATTGCTATGACTTGACAATATCCGTAGGTAAGAGGACTGTGTCCACCTTGCCAAACCCCTTTAAGGTAGGAACAGACCATGTGCCATGTCTACCTCTCTGGATCATCAGTAAATACATCAATAAGGAGCAGACATTTCTAGCGTTCAACAGACATTTATCAAGAGCTTTCACTGTGCCAAGCCCTGTGCCAGTCACCATCCTTTAGGCCTCTTTATGTGGATAAGGAGATTTATTATTTCTAGCTGTGACATTCAGGCACCCAGCCTAGCACTGGGCTCAGAACAAGGGCTCAATAATTGTTGGTTTTCTTCTGCTCCTTCCCATGGAGAATTCTTCCAGAACTCATTTTGCTTGACTTCTTCCCTTGGCCTAGGATATGTTTATCTTTCTTTAGCAATTTTAACTACTCTCAAAAGCCACCTCAAGTCTATCCTCTTTTATTCCTGCCCACAAACTCTGAATTCTGCTTGTTCACATTCATTTAAATATTAATTGAGCATCTACTATGTTCCTGGTACTGTTCACAAGATAGACAAAAGCCCTGCTTTTAAGAACTAAAATTCTACAGGGCTGGAGGCAAGTAGGAAACAAACTATGAACCAGTAATAAATGAGAAATTGATTAAATGATATTACCTGGAAAATAAGGGTGATGTGGTAGTGATTTCAGACCTACTTTAGATTGAGTGGCCAGGAAAGGCCCCTCTCAGGAGGCAATACATATTCTATGACCTATTGATAAGAAGAAAGCAGCTTTGAAAGATCTGGAGGAAGACAGCATTCCAGGTGGAGGGAACTGCAAATTCAAAGTCTCTGAGGGAGGAATACAATTGCCTTTAGGAGGAATATATAAGAAGTCAGTGTGTCTGGAGCATAAATTAGAGGCAGAGGGGAGAGGTACTAGGTGAGACCAGACCAGAGAATTTGGTCAGGTATAAAAAGAAATCAGGAAAGTGTTCTTCCCCCATTCCCCCAATTGGAGTAAAATTTTCTAGAAGGAACTAGGACTATTCTGTCTCTCTCTCTTTTTTTTTTTTTTTTTGGCTTCCATATACCCAATTACTTAGTTACTATTTAGTTAATTGAATGTGAAGAACTCACTAATCATTTAGTATTTAGTGTAGCAAAGTAGGGTTACATTTCAGTGGTTTGACTTAGGAATATTCAGAAGGATTGGGCTACACATAACAGCCTAGGAGGTTTGAACAGCCCTTTCTTGATGGCTAGTTCAGCAGTACCCATCTGAGGACAAAGTTTCATTCTTTGCTTCTTCATTCATCTGTGTGCTATTTCATTGAATGTTATTTTGACCCAGTAGCCAACAGCCCTCTAATATGGTTTAGGAGATAAAGAAGCAGGCAGAGGGACACTTCCACAAGTCTTTGTAATTGAACAACCACCACCAGAGGATGGTTTTTCTCCACTAAGTCTGGCATTTTAATGAGAGAAGTTCTTTTTGTTTCCTATCTCTGATAACTGACTACTCCTCCCCAATCCCCCTTCATCCTTTGCCTGAGAGAGATTAAAGGTGGCTGGAATGCAGGCTGGAGTCATTAAGTGTTCTCTGCCTTAAAACGAAACACATGACATACACCAGTCCTTTCTGCAGAGTAGTGGACTGTCATGTGACTTGCTCCACTTGACCTTTTGATTTATAGAGTTGAAGAAAAGGACATTGCAGAGAGGGGTGATGAATGAAGATATTTAGTTCTACCTCCTTTTTGAATTTCTGGGAAAAAATTATTTCAGTAGAAAGGAGGAGGTAACTTCAATAATTATATTATTTCTACACATTTTAGACATTGGGAGTTACTTGTGTTAGAATTGATTGCAGATCTGTCTGGCGTGGGCATTACGGCTCCTAAGTCTAGATTTTCTTTTTAATGTACCGTCACATTGATGTATTAATTTGTTCTCTTCCTATCTCCTGAACTTTTGTTAATACATGCATTTTTAGTTCCTTGCATTAAACTATTATTTACTCTTTTTTCTCACGTATTCAAATCATGCATAATTTTGTCCAAAGAACAATTTTCTGGAATAATAGTGCTTTTCATTCATATAATAAATGCGTGTGAGTATTTATTACAAAAGCAGTGCTTGGAAATAGGATCTAAGTTTGTTCCTTTTATTTGTGGATGAAGATCTGTCATCCATAAATAAAACTTGGAATAAAAGCATTGCAATTAGAATCAAATAATTATTGAAGATTCCTGGAAACCTGGGGGTGTGTGTGCACATGTGTATCTATTTTGCTCATGAAATGACTTTTTAAAAAACTGCAGTATGGCACAGTGGCTCAAACCTATATTCCCAGCACTCTGGGAGGCCGAGGCAGGGGGATCTCTTGAGATCAGGAGTTTGAGACCAACCTGAGCAACATAGCTAGACCCCATCTCTACAAAAAATAAAAAATTAGCTGGGTATAGTGGCATATAACTGTAGTCCTAGCCATTTAGGAAGCTGAAGCAGGAAGATTACTTGAGTCCAAGAGTTTGAGGTTACAGTGAGCTATGATCACACAACTGCACTCTAGCCTGGGCAACAGAGTGAGATCCTGTCTCAAAAAAAAAAAAAAAAAGGAAAAGAAAAGAAATTGATGTCACTGATATATGCCTGATAAAATGCCAGTTATAAAACTGCTGAATGCTTGATTCTGGGATGGTTGATTTTTCATATCTAACTCTTATTCCTTTGTTTCTTACCTTTGTTTTTGTTTGTTTTTTCTGATGCTTTAAATAGATAATTTTTTAAAGGGATTGGTATATTTCTACAGTTGTTTTTTCTTTAATCACAAGTATTTTAAACAGAGTATGTTAATTTTCAAACTGCAGACAAAACTACCTATTGCAAGTTATTCCAACCTCCTTATTCATCTCCAGAGATGTGTGTTGGTGTCATTGTTTCAGAACACCCCCCTGGAGTAATGTGTCAATGTCAAATGCACAACTGTAAGCTCATCAACTTTAAAGGTCTTGTTCTTCAGCTAATCAAACCCCACAGAGTTCATTACATTTTCAAAATCCTCCAAGCCCTTATTATGCATGACAGCAGAAATGAACATAGTCAATTTCATCTAGCTAAGAATATTATCATTCAATGGAGCCCCTCAGAGAAGGGGAAAAAGGTAATCATTTCATAATCAATTCTGAGTTTTGCGTGCTTCACATTTATATATTCAAGAGCGTATGAAATAATGAAGAAATATCTCATCATTGTGTTTCTTCAGGCTACACTGAACACAGCTTTGATTGTCAAGAAATAAAGTGGCATTCCTAATGTGATTTGGGCTTATGAAAATCAGCATGCTTTCATCATTAAGGGACAGCACCTTTTATGTGTTAGCTGTAAAGTGTGCTGGTGTCGAGAACACACGTATGAAGTCCTGAAGGCATTATTATTGCACATGATTTATTCTTTTTTATCTTTTCTTATTTCTATTGGCCTCATTTGCATCTAGGGCCATTTGCAAAAGTTAAGGAATGGGAGCAGGGTAGGACGTATGAATTCAACTATTCTAATACTCCTGGATTACAAGATTTTGAGGGAATGTGGTAGCGGAGCTCAGGCAGGAGAGGTATTATGGATGTGAGTAGGAAGCTATGAACCCAGTGGGAAAAACAGTACCCGAAGCAAAAGTTCCCCCAGGCATCCAATGCCAGGGGAGTTATGACTGCTTTCTATTAGGGATAAACCAGGCCTCCTGGGGGTCAGTAAAGTGGTCATTCCCACCTTAGAATCAGTCATATTAGTAAAAGCAACCTCCAAGGTAACTGTCATGTGCCCCTGCCTAGACAGTGTATCGCTGGGTTTGGGATGGTAGGGGCTGAGGACCTGAGGGATGGGAGAGAAAATGCCATTGGAAACAGCTTCCCTAACCACTTTCCCTCCTCCCCTCCCTCAGCCTGTTGAGTCCCTGACCTCATGGTCCCCACAACAGACATCCAACACCAGATTCCGGCCAGGCACAGTGGTTCACGTCTGTAATCCCAGCAATTTGGGAGGCTGAGGCAGGCAGATCACCTGACATCAGGAGTTCAAGACCAGCCTTGCCAACATGGTGAAACCCCATCTCTACTAAAAATATAAAAATTAGCCGGGCATGCTGGTGCATGCCTGTAGTCCCAGCTACTCAGGAGGCTGAAAGGCAGAGGTTGCAGTGAGCTGAGATCGTGCCACGGCACTCCAGCCTGGGCAACAGAACGAGACTCCATCTCAAAAAAAAGAGATTCCCTCCAAAGTCAAGGGTCTCCTGTCAAAACTGGGTCTCTAGACTTTTATCCTTTATCTTATCTGTTATCTTGGCTGATAAAGGAAAGTAGAATATGTTCTAATGAAGATCACAGGAAATACTGAATACAGCCAATCTAGATTAATTGGCTGCTTAAAAGCTTCCTTGTAGATTAGGTCATTTGCCCTCTCACAGACTCAATGAGCTGCTTTTTCCATGTGTTCCTTTGAATAATGTCTGTGTCATGGCCTCAGTTTGAAAGAAGGGAGAAAACAAGAAAAAGGGCACATTTTGTTACTACAAGTTTCCAGGAGTCACATCAGTGATATAAATGCTGTTGTCACATTTTCTTTTTTAAAAAGCGTTTCATATTTTTACTGAATACTGAACAGAGCAAATTATATAGAATCCAGGTCCTGGGGCTCAGCGTTTCATGTGTGACACACAAAGAGAGGCTAGAGAGGATATTAATGCTTTAAATTATTACATGAAAAGATAGTAAGGTTTTTTTTGTCATATAAAGCTAATAGGTAAGTGGACTTTTCTGGGGCATGTGTGGTTTCTACCATTTTTTCAATCTCAGGATCACACAGCATTCTAGGTTCATGGGAGTCCACAGCCTTTCATTTAAAAGTACATCATAGGCCAAGCATAGAAGCTTGTGTCTATAATCCCAGCACTTTGGGAGGCCAAGGCAGGAGGATTGCTTGAGCTCAAGAGTTTGAGACCAGCCTGGGCAACTTAGCAAGACCTCATCTCTACTAAAAATTAAAAAAAAAAATAGCCAGGCATAGTGGCACACACCTGTATTCCCAGCTACTTAGGAGGCTGAGGTGGGAGAGTTGCTTGAGCCCTGAAGGATGAGGCTGTGGTGAGCTGTGATCATGCCATTGTGCTCTGGCCTGGGTGACAGACTGGGACTCTGTCTCTATAAAAAAATAACAAAAATTTTATAAGTACATCATGAAGACACGACTGCCAAACCCCTGGTTCTAGATGAGTGGTCAGAAAACTTTCTCTGAAAAGGTAAGTAATATTTTAGGTTTTGTTGGCCATACAGTCTCTGACAACTGCTAACTCTGTCATTGTAGTATGACAGCAGTCATAGACAATTTGTAAACAAATGACCATTGCTGTGTTCCAATAGAACTTTATTTGTGAACACTGAAATTTGAATGGCATATGGTTTTCACATGTTAGAATATTTTTCTTCTTTTGATTTTTTTCAACCATTTAAAAATGTAAAAGCTGGGCAGAGAATAGTGGCTCATGCCTAAATCCGAGCTCTTTGGGAGCCTGAGGGGGGTGGATCGCTTGAGGCCAGAAGTTTGAGACCAGTCTAGGCAACATAGACCCTGTCTATACAAAAAGTTTCAAAAATTAGATGGATGTGGTAGTTCACACCTACTACTCGGGAGGCCAGGGCAGGGGGACCACTCATAAATACCCTAAGTCTTTATGCTTGTTCACAGAATACAGTTATGAATTCTAGACACACCAATATCAACTCACAATATGCCATCATGCAATCACTCTGGGCTTTTGTTTCTTCATCTCAAAAATGATGAGGTTCAACACTTTTACACTGCTGGTGGGAATGTAAATTAATACAACCACTATGGAAAACAGTATGGAGATTCCTTAAAGAACTAAAAGTAGAACTATCATTCAATCCAACAATCCCACTACTGGATATCTACCCAAAGGAAAAGAAGTCATTATATGAAAAAGACATGCACACACATGTTTATATCAGCACAATTCACAATTGCAAAGATATGGAACCAACCTAAATGTCCATCAGCAAACAAGTGGATAAAGATATATGTGTGTATATGTATATATATGTATAGGTGTATATATATATGCACATACACCATGGAATACTACTCAGCCATAAAAAGAAGTGAAATAATGTCTTTTGCAGCAACTTGGATGAAGGTAGAGGCCATTATTCTAAGTGAAGTAACTCAAGAATGGAAAACCAAGTATCAAATGTTCTCACTTCTAAGTGAGAGCTAAGCTATGATGTACACAAAGGCATAAGAGTGATATAATGGACTTTGGGGACACAGCGGGGAAGGTTGAGAGGGAGTGAGAGAGGAAAGACTACAAACTGGGTACAGTGTACACTACTTGGCTGACGGGTGCACCAAAATCTCAGAAACCACCACTAAATAGCTTATCAATGTAACCAAAAACCACCTTTACTCCAAAACCATTGAAATAATTAAAAAGGATGGGGTTCAGTTAAATGGTCTCTGAGGTTATGTGATTTCTTCAGTTTATTTTCCGTGAAAAAAATGTATTTTTACATATTGACTTTCCTTGAGGCAGGGCATATTGTTGTCATCAAATGAGATGGAAAATATTAACGCCATATCCGACTGTGAACGCAGCACTTTCAGTCCATCCACCAGAGTCCCAGCTCAGGCTCCACCAGCCTCCCCATCTCCCTGGGCTCACCCTTTGGGGATTCAGCTTCTGCCTCCATCTCCTTTTGCTGCTGCAGTATCTTTGAGATAAGTGACAGTAGTTTGAGAAACAAAATGTCCTGGCCAGGGGTTGGGTTGAAAGATACAATTACGGGAATTATTAGTCTTCTTATTTCGTGTAACTGTAGAGTGTTTTTCTCTCAAGAGCACCACAGAAAGGTTGAATGAGTAGGGATTATTTATCCTGGAGTGGGGAAGACTGTGGGGAGGGAAATGACTCAGTAACAGCACGGAGTGTTTAAAAAGACAATAACCAACTGCTGTCTCTTCTCACTAAAGACAGAGATTAAGAAATTGATAGCAGAGGGCTAAATTAAATGTGCGGAGTAATATCTTGCCAGTAAGCATGATTAAACTCCCAAGCGAGTTCCTAGGGGAGGTCTCGGTGGATAGGAGGACACGAATGTCCTGCTTAGAGCCAGACGTCTTATTTTCTGGTTTTTGTTGCTGGCACTAAGGTCTGCCTACAAGATCTGAGGGACAGACCCCCAGGCCTGGACTCCTGGCCCTCAGCATTTTGATAAAGCAAAGGTGCTCCACACAGACATAAAGAACAGATCAAAAAACGCAGCAATTGTCATCAGAACAAAATCTGCAGCTTCAGGGAAGTTAGCTGAGCTTGGGGTGTGTCCTGGAAGTTTATGGAAGAGTTTGATCTCAATTGGGTAAAGCCAGACATGGGGTTAGTGAAGACTTTTTAAGCCAGCCTCACCTTCTCCAGAGCATCAACTCATGGCATTTCTTCCCTTTCTATCTCCCCCACCCACTGTGTCTGCTGCAGGCAGATCAGATTTGCTATATTCCAGAGAGGACTGGCTCCACCTCACTGTGTGTCAATTGAGAAACAGGCACAGAGCAAGCAGGATGATGGTTTTCCAGGCCTCCCTGCCGAAGCATAGTTTCCAGCACATACTAAGTGCCTACCCTGTGCATGGTGATTGTATACATGAATGAATGAAGCAGGGGTGAGAAAGAGGAGAGGGGCAGTGAATAATGAACAACCTGTAACTGGAACTCTAGATTTTGATGTGCAGTCTCTCAATTCTCAAACAGTGGCAACTAATTTCAGTATTTTTTCCATCTTTATAAAGGTAAAAATTGACAAAAATTGTATATATTTAAAGTATATAACTCAATTTTTTTTTTTTTTTTGAGACAGAGCCTCACTCTGTCACCCAGGCTAGAGTGTGATGGCACAATCTCTGCTCACTGCAACCTCCGCCTCTGGGGTTCAAGTGATGCTTCTGCCTCAGCCTCCTGAGTAGCTGGGATTACAAGTGCGCACCACCACACTCAGCTAATTTTTGTATTTTTAGTAAAGACAGGGTTTCGCTATGTTGGTGAGGCTGGTCTTGAACTCCTGACCTCAGGTGATCCACCCACCTCAGCCTCCCAAGTGCTGGGATTACAAGCATGAGCCACTGCCCCCAGCCAATGTTTTGATAACATACACATTGTAAAATAATCACAGTCAAGCTAATTAATATCTGTCACCTTTTATAGTTTTTTTTTTTGCTGTGTGTGTGTGTGTGTGTGTTATGAACAATTAAGATCTACCCTTTCAGCAAACTTCAAGTATAATAAAGCATGGTTAACTATATTCACATTACTGTGTATTAAGTCTCCAGAACTCATTCATTTTTCATAACTGAAACTTTGTACCCCTTGACCAACATCTTCTTATTTTCCCTTCTACTCCTAGCCCTTCTACTCTCTGTTTCTGTAGACTTGACTTTTTTCAATTCCTCATATAAATGGGATCATGCAATGTTTGTCTCTCTGTGTCTGGCTACTTTCACTTAGCGTAATGTCCTCCATGTTCATCCATGTGGTCACAAATGGCAGGATTTATCTCTCTTTATGATCAAATAGTGTTTAATTATATATATATATGTATATATATATATGCACCACATTTTATTTATTCATTAGTCAACAGACAATTTAGTTCTTTTCTGTGTCTTGGCTATTATAAATAATGCTGCACCAAACAGCAGTGCAAATATCTCTTTGAGGTACTGATTTTATTTCCTTGGCAATATACCCAGTAGTGGGGTGCTGAATCATAAGGTAGTTCTGTTTTTAATTTTTCAAGGAACTTCCATACTGTTTTCCTTAATGGCTGTACCAATTTATATTCCAATCAACAGTGTACTAGGGTTCTCTTTTCTCTGCATCCTCACCAACACTTATTATCTGTTGTCTTTTTAATAATAGCTATTCTAAGTGGTGTGAGGTCATAGCTCATTGTGGTTTTGATTTGCATTTCCCTGATAATTAGTGATGTCAACCACCATTTCATATATCTGCTGGTCATTTGTAAGGCCAGACTTACACACCAGCCTTCCTGAAGTCAACTTTCGAAAAATGTCTATTCAGGTTCTTTGCCCATTTTTTAAATTGGGTTATTTGATTTCTTGCTATTGAGTTGTATGAGTTCATTATATTTTTTGGATATTAACCTCTTGTTACATGTATGGTTCACAAATATTTTTTCTGAATCCTAAGTTGCTGGTTCATTTTGTTGATTGTTTTCTTTACTATGAAGAAGCTTTTTAGTTTGATGTCTCATTTAATAATTTCTGCTTTTGTGGCCTGAGCTTTTGACATCATACGCAAAAAATCATTGCCCAGATCAATGTTATGAGAACTTTTGCCTTGTGTTTTCTTCTGTAGTTTTGTGGTTTGGGGTCTTACATGTAAGCCTGTAATCCATTTTGAGTTCATTTTTGTATGTAGTGTTAGATAAAATCTGATTTCATTTTTCTGCGTGTGGATATCCTGGTTTCCTAGCACCATTTACTGAGGAGACTATCCTTTCCCCATTGTGCATTCTTGGCACCCTTGCCAAAGTTCAATTGACTAGACACACAGATTTTTTCCGGGCCTTCTATTCTGTCCCATTGTTCTAAATTGTTGGACTTTTTTTTTTTTTTTGGCCAATACCAGACTGTTTTGATTACATAGCTTTGTAATATATTTTTAAGCCAGGTGGTCTGATAGCTCTAGCTTTGTTGTTTTTGCTCAAAATTGTTTTGCTAATTCAAATTTCTTTTAAAATACTATGGTAGTCAAGAAGACATATGTTTACTATTTGCTGCCAGCATGTGGCCTTATCTTTAGAATCATGTAGAATTAGATATAAATACTGCCTATTTACTAGTTGCTGACCTTGGCAAGTTCTTGATCTCTCTGAACTCTAGCTTCTTTCTCACAGAGAAATTGCTTCACAACATTGCTGTGAGAACTAAAATATTGTATGTAAAGAAATATAGCGCCTTGCATGTTTCATAAATGTTATTATAATATCTGATATTATAATAATGAATAGCTGATATAGCATGTTGATCCACATAAAATTGCTGGTATACGCTTGGTTTTAAACTATAAAAATGGCAATTTCATATGGTTCAACATAATATTTTGTATAAAATCCTCCCCATCTACATTATTATTGAGAGGCGACAGCATGCTGGCAGTCCTCACAGCCCTCGCTCGCTCTCGGCGCCTCCTCTGCCTGGGCTCCCACTTTGGCAGCACTTGAGGAGCCCTTCAGCCCACCGCTGCACTGTGGGAGCCCCTTTCTGGGCTGGCCAAGGCCAGAGCCGGCTCCCTCGGCTTGCAGGGAGGCGTGGAGGGAGAGGGGCGAGCGGGAACCAGGGCTGCGTGTGGCGCTTGCAGGCCAGCTGGAGTTCCGAGTGGGTGTGGGTTTGGCGGGCCCACACTCGGAGCAGCCGGCCAGCCCTGCCAGCCCCGGGCAATGAGGGACTTAGTACCCGGGCCAGCAGCTGCGGAGGGTGTACTGGGTCCCCCAGCAGTGCCAGCCCGCCAGCGCTGCGCTCGATTTCTCGCCGGGCTTTAGCTGCCTTCCTGCAGGGCAGGCCTGGGGACTGCAGCCCACCATGCCTGAGACTTCTCCCACCTCCGTGGGCTCCTGTGCAGCCCGAGTCTCCTCGACGAGCGCTGCCCCCTGCTCCACAGCGCCCAGTCCCATTGACCACCCAAGGGCTGAGGAGTGCAAGCACATGGCGCGGGACTGGCAGGCAGCTCCACCTGCAGTCCCTGTACAGGATCCACTGGGTGAAGCCAGCTGGGCTCCTGAGTCTGGTGGAGATGTGGAGAACCTTTATGTCTAGCTCAAGGATTGTAAATACACCAATTGGCATTCTGTATCTAGCTCAAGGTTCGTAAACACACCAATCAGTACCCTGTGTCTAGCTCGGTGAGGTTTGTGAATGCACCAATCGACACTCTGTATCTAGCTACTCTGGTGGGGCCTTGGAAAACCTTTATGTCTAGCTCAAGGATTGTAAATACACCAATTGGCACTCTGTATCTAGCTCAGGGTTTGTGAGCACACCAATCAGCACCCTGTGTCTAGCTTGAGGTTTGTGAGTGCACCAATCGACAGTCTGTATCTAGCTGCTCTGTTGGGGCCTGGGAGAACCTTTGTGTTGATACTCTGTATCTAACTGATCTGATGAGGACGTGGAGAACCTTTATGTCTAGCTCAGGGATTGTAAACGCACCAATCAGCACCCTGTGTCTAGCTCAGGGTCTGTGAATGCACCAATCGACACTCTGTATCTAGCTGCTCTGGTGGGGCCTTGGAGAACCTTTGTGTCCATACTCTGTATCTAACTGATCTGATGGGGACCTGGAGAACCTGTATGTCTAGCTCAGGGATTGTAAACACACCAATCAGCACCCTGTCAAAACAGACCACTCGGCTCTACCAATCAGCAGGACGTGGGTGGGGCCAGATAAGAGAATAAAAGCAGGCTGCCCGAGCCAGCAGTGGCAATCCGCTTGGGTCCCCTTCCACACTGTGGAAGCTTTGTTCTTTCGCTGTTTGCAATAAATCTTGCTACTGCTCACTCTTTGGGTCCATGCTGCTTTTATGAGCTGTAACACTCACCGCGAAGGTCTGCAGCTTCACTTCTGAAGCCAGCGAGACCACGAGCCCACCAGGAGGAACAAACAACTCTAGACGCGCTGCCTTAAGAGCTGTAACACTCACCACGAAGGTCTGCAGCTTCACTCCTGAGCCAGCGAGACCATGAACCCACCAGAAGGAAGAAACTCCGAACACATCTGAACATCAGAAGGAACAACTCCAGACGCACGGCCTCAAGAGCTGTAACACTCACCGTGAGGGTCCACAGCTTCATTCTTGAAGTCAGTGAGACCAAGAACCCACCAATTCCGGAGACATTATGACATTATTGCCACTGTTAAAGCTATATACCCATTTCCTAAACACACACTTATGATTCCCCCTTCCCTGCTCTATTTATTCCGATAGTATTTATCACTTTGAACATATTCAACAAGTTATTTATTATGTGTATGGTTTATCATCTGTCTTCCAACATCTGCTGGTATATATAAATTTCATAAAAAATAGGGATTTTCTCAGTTTTATTCATTGTTTTTCCTCCCCCACTGTACCCCTGTACCTAGAATAATGTCTGGCACTTAGTAGTCTCTGTGTAAATTATGTGTTGAGTGAATAGACTTACACACTGATCTTCCTGAAGCTTAACTGAGCCTACCATGGTCACGTTCCTTCAAGCCTTAAAGGTTTAAGAGAACTATTGATTAGAACTGTACTAAATAAAATATAAATGCAGGTTGTTATAATGATGGGTTCTTTAGGGCTCTGATTCTTGTGTGAGAACAGTAGAAAGTTATCTAAAGTGTGAGAACAGTAAAAAGTTGCCTAAAGTGTTGCATATCTGAAAAGCTGAATTTTATTAGTTGAAAAAAGCTAAGTAAAAAATATTTATCTGGGCCGGGTACAGTGGCTCATGCCTGTAATCCCAGCACTTTGGGAGACTGAGGAGGGCAGATCATTTGAGCTCAGAAGTTCCAGACCAGCCTAGCAAACATGGTGAAACCCCATCCTTACTAAACATGCAAAAATTAGCAAGACGTGGTGGTGGGCACCTGTAGTCCCAGCTTCTCAGGAGGCTAAGGCAGGAGAATTGCCTGAACCAGGGAAGTGGAGATTGCAGTGAGCCAAGATCCTGCCACTGCACTCCAGCTTGGGTGACAGAGTGAGACTCTGTCTCAAAAAACAAAAAAAATTTGTGTATGTGTGTGTGTGTATGTGTGTGTATATGTGTGCATGTGTGTGTGTATATATACTATATATATATACACACTATATACTATATATACTATATATATACACTATATACTATATATATACTATATATACACTATATACTATATATACACTATATACTATATATATACTATATATACACTATATACTATATATACTATATATACACTATATACTATATATATGCTATATATATACACACTATATATGCTATATATACACTATATGCTATATATACTATATATATACTATATATACTATATATACTATATATACTATATATGCTATATATACTACATATACTATATATACTATATATGTTATATATACTATATATACATATATATATATATAGTATATATACACTATATATACTATATATACTATATATACTATATATACACCATGTATATATATATATACACACACACACACACACACACCCCCCAAGATATAGTGTGTATATACATATATCTCGGAAGTATTCAATGAGTTATTTGTTTTTTTTTCTCTCCCCCTGGTTATACACGAGTTTGGCATAGTGCTGTATTTTTTAAAAAGATGATCATCAGTTGCGTTTGCCCTTTGATAAAAGGAAATTGGTTTAGTAAAGTAAATCTCCTCAGCAGTAAAGTATGCCCTCAGAGTGTGCATGTGTGTGTGTGTGAGTGTGTCTATAACTGTAGGTATACATGTCTACGCAGACATATATTCATTAGAAAAGCTAATACAGGGAAGGAAATTAAAAGTTTAAAAAGCCCAATAGTAAAAGTCAAGCCTGACTGGATTCCAGAAAGACAGAGGAGAAAATGGTGGTATTGTCTTTAGAAGGAATGTCAGAGTAGCGTGCGTACAGAGGAAAGTGCTGATAAGCAGAATGACAAAAGCTGGTCTCATGAGTGATTCCAAGCAGCCAGAAAGCCAGGGTACAATCCCCAGCTGATTGCCCTGCTATTCTCGGTATTCCACATATCATGACTAAATCCACAGAGCCAATATGGTAAGTCGTGGGGAATTCTGGGAGGTACTATGCTGTCTGTAAGGGCCCAGGCAGATTCTGCACTCTTGTCTGCCCCGCCCACCCCCCATTTAAATACTCTAGTTAGTTGCTTCTGACCAGCTCCTACCTCCTTCCTAGGAAGTGGGAGAAACCTTTACATTTCCGAAGGCAGATATTTTTAGATGTGATGCTCTGTCCAAAGTGTTAACTAATTGAGTTATCAGGTTTCTTACTTGGCCACAGAGAATGGCAGTGGAAGAGGGAGAGAGCTTCCCAGAACAAGTAAGCATTTACAGCTTCTAAATGAAATGTACTTTCCTTATAGAAGTTCTGTTTTGCCCTGAATAGTTGTGCCTTTTAAAAAATGTTTGTTGCTGGGTAGGAAGGAAATTAACCTGTTTGCACCATGGATCACTTGAGTTAAATATGTGTAGGACAATGGACTGTGTCGTTTCTTTCTGTTTTGTTCTGATCTGGACTCTAGATATGTTTTGCCTGTGATGTAATTTGGAGTGAGTTCAGCTAAGGCCTGCCTTAAGAGGATGCATAACCAAATACAAAAAGACAGGGGGCGATTAGGAGTGCAGGAAAAGCCTGGTAAATCCAAGAGCATAAAAAGGTTTATGTGGTTGCACTTTTTTCAAGAGAAATCCGACAGCTTTAAAATTCAGCTTTTTCTGATTTATTAATTGCAAGAGGCAATATGAAATTTTACAGTTGGGGAGAAAACATAGAATTAAAATTTATTTTTGAAACTCATATAAATGGTAGATGAAGGATGTAATTAGAAGTTGGAAAATGTAATTTTATTTCTATCTTAATAGAATTTCACATAGATATAAATATGTCATCTTGTTTAATAATTTTAAAGAATTGGCATAGTAAGCCATCTCCCCCTTAAGGGATACTATGTAGATAAAGGGAGTAAATATTTGCTTTATGTTTGTGAAATTTTAAAGTATTTGTTTCTGAGGGATTCACCTAACGCTATGTAGATCATGGTATAGTTGAAAATTTTCATGTGATCTCTTGTTTCTACCTGTATCCTTTCATCTAACTGTGTGATGTTACACAGTTAACATCAGTGTATCTAACTCTGAGAACACCTTAGATTCCTGAATATTGTGTTTAAACATTTAGTGAAATAGTCGTAATGACTAGAATGAGACATCATAAAAATGAGGACATTGTTGCTTGTTCTAATATCAGGCGGACAAACATACTAATGGTTTTGAGAAAACAGCTGCCATTTCACAGTGTTACAAAAAGCAATTTGGAAAACTTACAATTTTTATCTTTATTTTAAATGGATTCAGTTTTCATCTTGGTACTCTTAGAGACAGAATATTTTTTGCAAAAAGATTAACCTTTCGTGACCTTTATGGAATGTGGCAATATTGCACATGTACAATTATGAAATTTTTATCTGAGTGAGATTTTGTAAACATTCTGTGTGTCTCAGAGAAAGACTTGTTAAGGGTAACCTTTGAGATTCATAATAAAGCTATAAGATCGTGCATGAATGCCAGACATTAATGCCAACTGTAATTTACTAGTAATGTAAGCATATTGGCAAGTGAGTCCTAAAAATCATGTTATATCACTCTAAAAATAATCAACTTACCCATCCAAAACTTTTAAACTGTACTGTTAAATTTTTATGTGTATTCTGTTCCATCAGTTGTGGATTTGAAAACTTTACATATGCATAATCATAAATTACATAGTTAGACAGCTTTGAGAAATACTCATTGCTGGGAACGGTTTGAGAATAAGCTTTGCTGTAACAAGTCTTGAAGAATGTACCTGAAGAGTTCTGGCCTTTTATTAACTAAAAAGTTTAAAAAATCTGAGATCCAAAAGGAAAGCCCAAATAAAAGTAGACCATCTTGTTTCTGCCTCCTGTCAGAATATATCAACTAAATGGTGAAAGCATTTGATCTCAGCCCATATGTGCAGTGTTTTCTGTTTTGGTGGGCATGCTGTTTGAAAAAACGTGTAATCAAATGACAGACTGAATTTGAAATTATCATGCCCTAAGCAGTAACTCTGGAAGGGTACTGACCCGATACGAATCATATAGAAGTTCCATCACAATAGAGTAGCATATACTATTGCTGTACTGGGTTTTGCTGGAAAATGAAGAATTATTCCTCTCCTGCCTTTGTCTCTGACTTGAATGGAAGACTGAACACTTTATCTGCATGAGCTGAGCTATGGATAAGATCCTTGCAGAGAGGGTATAGTAGATAATTGCATTTTCATGAATGATCATTAATACTTCCTGCTGCTTCTGTTCGGCTTGTGGTTTTTACAATATTGTTTAGAGATTTTCTGTGTGGAAGAACTAGAACTAGTTTTGACATAAATGATTGATGAAAAGTTAACTTTAAAGTTTAACTCTTCAATAATGCTCATGAAAAAAACCTAGACTCTAATATTGAACAAAGCCCAAATGTAATCCAATTTTAATGTGCATTTTAGAGGTAGCTAATAATAAGATCCTTCAATAGCAACTGATGTGCATTAATTTTAAATCCTGTGAAGTTACCCTATAATGCCAAATAGAAAATCTTTGAATTCAGATGTTTCCTATTTTATATATATATATTTTTTCAATGATTGATCCAGTAATAAATACATATTTAACTGTTGGAGGAATCCCTCATTTTATTGTTGATTTTCACTTAAGAAAATTGGGGGCAAGTAGGATATTTTATATAGTCAAACTCAAAAAAAGGAATCACAAAACTTGTCTTTTGCTGCTGAGACTATTATAGTGTTTGTTGTGAAATGGAAACTTTTAGTTGTATAGTAAATATAATATTTACTTACCAACTAAATTTGTTCTGTGTGACAATATAAAGATGCTACTTCAGGTCAGTTATAAATTTCGATGATAATCAAGTTTAAGTTATCTGTAAGACCAAAAAGAATTTACAATATAATGTGATATCTTTTCGAAGTCATTCTCTTTATAATGTTAAGACATTTTTAGTCGCAAAGTAAATATGTTTGCCAACTCTATCCTAGTGCAAATGTGTATTTTTTAAATGTTTTATCATGATCCTCAGAATATATTGCAAAACCTAGTAATAAAAATTAAACTGTGTCTTCTAATTGGACTATTGATAAATATATAATTAGATTATATAATATAAATTTCAGTGTATTTCAGGGAAATATTCATAGTTACTAATAATCACTCATTAAACATAAGAATCTGTAAGGAATTTAATTCTTTTATTTTAGGAGTCTCTTTTCACTTTTGTAAGTAAGATTTTTGTAAGAATATCTTTGTAGATATTCATGATAGCAAACATTTCCAAAGAATAATGTTGGGTAGTGAATGCCATTTTTTTTAGTCAAGTGACAGTGAGTGATGGCAACCAGTTTGAAAAGTAGAAGCCAATAATATTAAAAATTGCTTTTCAGAATGTGGACATGTTTCAGCTTTATTTAGTCTTGAATTATTGATTATTTTGTATTCTAACTCAACATCATTTTGATATATTGTAAATTTACATACTTCTGTAATTCAGTGATTATTGTCATATTTTGAAAACACTTGTATCTGTAAGATAAGATACGTTTTGAATACTGCATACTTTTTTTTTTTTTGAGACAAGGTCTCACTCCGTTGCCCAGGCTGGAGTGCGGTAGCACAATCACAGCTCACTGCAGCCTTGAACTCCCAGGTTCAAGTGATCCTCCCATCTCAGCCTCCTGAGTCACTGGGACTACAGGTGTGTACCACCACACCCAGCTAATTTTTAAAATATTTTTTGTAGAGACAGGGCCCCACTGTGTTCAGCCCAAGCTGATCTCAGACTCCTAGGCTCTCATCTCAGCCTCCCAAAGTGCTGGGATTTACAGGCATGACCCACTGCACCTAGCCCTACTGCAGACTTTTAAACACAGACTGTGTCTTGCTCATTGTTTGATCCCCAAAACCTGGAATATATGTATTCAATAAATATTTGTTAAGATTTTAAGCAAAGCTTCATCTTTGAAGGGTACAGCCTTTCATAATTGTGGCCTTCTAGTCACCAGTTAGTCATACAAGAGACTATTTTAAAATATTTAAATATTTTTAAAAATGTTTAAAAGGAACATGCTCTAGTTAACTTTCCATTTTAGTGACCAGAATCAGGCTGTCATTTTCCATGTAGAAGTTTCCCAGAGCAGAGGATTTGTATCTGTAGTTGTGTTTATGCAACAATGACAAGTTGTCCTGAAGGAATTCTCATGCTATCTTTCTGGCAACATCACTTGCAATGGAATTTGTTGCTTATTTGTCACATGTCATTTCCAAGGACCTTAAGTGGACATCCTATGGGCAGTGTCATCCACTGAGGAAGTGTATTAGTGTTCAAGTATTTTGACTGTGTGGACATAGCCACTTGGAAAGACTCTAGAAGAACTAAAGCAAGGTAGCAGAAAAGCAATGAACAGGTACTGATTAGAGTGATCCTGATCTGTACTTTGCAAAAATAGTAGCACTATATTTATTTAGACTTTGTCTTCCTGCTCATTCTTGCCTTTTGCTTAAAGTATTCTCTTCGGAGGTGTTAGGCCTTTGTATCATGAGGTCAATCAAGAACCCCTGGGTGTCCCTGAGACCCTTCTAGCGTACCCTGAAGACTGGTATCCTTGACATACTTCAACCAAAACAATATGTACATTAAAGAGATTTGCCGACTCGTAAAACAATACCATTCATGTCATCTTTTTTGTTTGTTTTGGAAAATACAGTTATGTTTCATAAGATAAATATTTTAAGTTAACATGTAACAAGATTGCCATTGTTATTTTAAAATAAATTAATGATTAATTAATTTTTTAATTGTCAGCTTCATTTTCTAATGTGGTAAATAACAATAGTTATAATCCTCATAATCAAAAGCTCTTTGGGGCTCCTCAATAATAGTTAGGAGTATAAAGGTACCTTGAGTAATAAGTTTGAGAACCGCTGCTGTAGACAGATCACAATGTGAGTGTTCTCTGCTTTGTTTGCTTCCCTTACTTCCTGAAAGCATTGGGCAAATGAGGTCAAGTTCGTGGGTTCAGTCCCTGTATGTTTATTTGACTCTCATGGTTATAATTGTAGCCAAACAGAATATTAACTTAAAATAATTTTAAAGTGATAATTAATAAAGGATAATGTTAATTGGGGGCCAACTGTGTGCCATGCCATTTCTAACTGCTCGGCATGTATTATCTCCTTTAATATCAACAGCCCTCTGAGTTAAATTTTACTGCTAATTTCATTTTACAGATGAGGAAATTTAACTACAGTATGTTTAAGTATCTTGGCCAAAGTCACATCTTTTGTGAATTGCAGAGCCAGGTTGTGAACTTAGGCATCCTGGGTCCAGAATCCGAACTCTGAAATCACTAAACTATATTGACTTGCCAATAGAAAGTGACATATTAGTCTAGATCTATCTGCAAATGCTTAGAAAACACACATCACATAGCTCCTTAAATAGGAGTCTTTGCTCGTAATAACCCTCGTAGTACATTTTAGCTGTTAGACGGTAACATAACTGAAAGTCACCTTCCATATTATAACTACTTATAACGACAGAGTCCAATGGTTACCTTAACTTTGGGGTAAAGTCCACTCTTACTTGTTTCATTTTTTATCATAGAAAATAACATCCTTATTTTCTTTACTACATGTTTCCTTCACACTTCTAGAAAGATTTCTTGTGTGTCTATGTATGTGCTCTTTCTATATTTTGTCCTTTTGTTGTATTTAATGTAAAGCTGTTTAAGCCTCCCAATTCCAAATCAAGTCAAGGAAAAATATAAATGTCACTTACAGATTATTTACGATCCCGAATCAGTCTATCTATCTATCTGACTTCTCTAGTGAGCTAACCTTGTTTTTAAAAACATTTTTATACATTCAAATAAGAACTTATTTATCTATATTTTCAACAAGGCCTCCTAAAATCCCTTTGTTGATTACAGACTTAAGTAAAAATGAAACATTTTAAGTGAAAAGAACAATAGCATTTTGGTTTATTTGTTTTTTAAAAAATCAGCATGAAACCATCCTCCCTGCAAGCCCCCTACCTCCCAAAAAAGGCAGATAGTTTCATTTACCAACAATTCTAGCAAGGCTCCAGCTGCGTCAGCTGGGGGCCAACATTTTAGGATGATAAATTCAAGAACTCACTAGCTAACGCCTCCTCTCCCTCTGGTACCATGGCCTCACCCTTCAGTTCCTCTGGGCTTTTAAACCTCAGGCCTCTAATTATCTGACCAGGAAGCTGAAGTCCACTGTATTGTAATTTCCTAGCTGATTCGCACCATATGGAGTATATTTATGCATTGCAAGAAAATAGTTATGTTTGCAGTATTAAGTCTATCCACACTAAAAATCAAGCTATTTCCTGGTCTAAAAAAAAAAATTGTTGGGAAAATGTTCATCTGTTCAAATACTTTCTCTTCTCTCTGCTACCTAGACCAGTTTTAGCTTATCACTGTTTTCAGTTGCTATATATAAAATGTGAATAGTTGCCTGGATTAAATATTTTAGGACTCATGCCAATACCTCCTACATAATAAGGATCCTTAAGCATGAAGGCCTGAAATCCTTGTTCTGATTCATAACATACCAAATAAATGGAAAAATCCCAAACGGTTGTTGTGTTTTATATAATCTACCATGTATAATGTCAGAATTTCCTGCTATGTATTTCCTGAGCGGAACATAGCAATATCTCAGTATTATGAGGTACATCTCTAAGGGACTCAGCAGTTTGTTGTTGTGGTGGTGGTTGTGTAGCCAAGCTATGCAAAAAATTGGAATTTGTTTTATAAACAAGGATCTCCGTAGACTGCCAGATTTTAACTGCATAATACTATCTCGTTTCATTTTACATTTAATGAGACAAAGTTGTCGGTCATTTTTAGCCTTCTTTGTATGTGAGGAGTGGGTCCAGTTCATTCTTGTTCTGTAACATTAGGTGGTAGGAAGAACATTAAAGCCAGGGAACCCAAATTCTATTTTCAGCACTTTCTCTAACTAGTTAAGCAAATCACACCTATCTTTGCTTCAGTTTTCTATCTATTTGATAGAGATGATACGGTGACCGCTGCTTACCCCAAAATATAAGATGTGTATAACAGATAGAATTGTACGTATTTTTTTGTTCAATACAAAGCAAGTTGTTTATTAAGACTAAAAGTTAATCATTACTGTGTCTTTGCTTACCAGTTTACTAGTTCAGGGCTATGAACCATGAGATTATTTAGTAAATGTTAAGGTGAGCCAAGGGTATGTACGTAATTGACTAATGCTATCACAAGATGATAAATGAAGGTGTGATGAGATGCATGCCAGCGGATCCCTCCAGGAGAGGGATGTTTAAAGCAGCCACTTTCTCTGGTAAACAAGGAAGAATAGATTATGCATCAAGGATTTCCTAGGCAGCTTGGCTCACAGGAAAGCAAAAGAGAATTTCTTAACAGACATGTTCATGTGGGAAATAATTGAGACAGATGAGCTAGATGAAGCAAAGCAAAAAGAGAGGAAGGGGTGACTGATAGAAAGTTTAGGACCCTGGGCAGGGCTCGGTGGCTCATGCCTGTAATCCCAGCACTTTGGGAAGCCAAGGCAGGTGGATCACCTGAGGTCAGGAGTTCGAGACCAGCCTGGCCAATGTGGTGAAACCCCGTCTCTACTAAAAATACAAAAATTAGTCGGGCGTAGTGGTGGGTGCCTGTAATTCCAGCTACTCAGGAGGCTGAGGCAGGAGAATCGCTTGAACCCGGGAGGCGGAAGTTGCAGTGAGCTGAGATTGCACAACTGCACTCTGGCCTGGCAACAGAGTGAGACTCTGTCAAAAAAAAAAAAAAAAGAAAAAGAAAAAAAGAAAGTTTAGGACCCCAGTGGCTTTATGTTTTTTTTGTTCAGCACATGCCTTCTGCCAAACAAATGAAAAATACTTTAGGTATTTTGGGGAAGGCTGGCATATAGAACACTTACAGATTACGAACCATTAACTGCTCTTTTATTAAACCTTTGATTACTATCTCATTTTAACTCAATGGGGAAAATAATGCCCTGAAATAAACATGATTACACTTTTCCAAAGGACTAAATCTTCCTTATATTAACATTCCATTAGCGTGTATTAAGAAAAAAAAAAATTCTCCAGGGCTGCTGTACGTTTTGAATTGCTTAGCCATGAGAATGCAATGGATAGACTTTTTTTTTTTCCAGAGCAACATATTACTATTTCTCTCATGCTTCTTTGTCTCAAGAGGTAATCAGAAACAGGTTCAAACACAGCAGAGGTTTCAAAAGAGTCGTAATGAATACACCTGCAAAACATACTTTGCAGAAATGGTTTCTCCATCTGTGGTTATTTTCCAGGCTTGTTTATTTGAATCTTTAGATTTCAGAATAACCAAATATAAATATTTTATTAATTTTAAGGTTGACCTGTCTGTTCCTGTTGTATAGCTTAACCCAAGTAAAGGCAAACTCATGCTGTCCTAAAATTTCCTAATGAAATAAAGTCGAATAATTCGTTTTAATTTTAAATTTGAAAAACATCTTGACCTGAGCACAGTGGCTCACACTTGTAATCCCAACACTTGGGAGGCCAAGATGGGTAGATTACTTGATCCCAAAAAGTCAAGAACAGCCTGGGTAACAAGGCAAAAATCCGTCTCTACTGAAAATAACAAAAATTAGTCAGGCGTGGCGGTCTGTACCTGTAGACCCGGCTACTAGGGAGGTCGAGGTGGGAGGATTGCTTGAGCCTGGGAGGTGGAGGTTGCAGTGAGCTCCAGCCTGGGTGATAGAGACAGACTGTCTAGGGGTAAAAAAAAAGAAAGAAAGAAACGTATCTTGGATAAAGGGCTATAATTCTTTTCACATCTTGGGTTAGGTACCTTGGCCACAGTAGAACTTTTATTAACACTGCTCCATCTTTGCTTGTTTGGAAAATTAAACACTTACCATTAGCAGTGGAAGCATTTGCACATTGCATAATATCATGGAGCTTTTAGGGCAGGGAGGATCTTGCCTGTCATCTAGTCAAATCGTCCTACCACTTCCTTCCATCATTTATGGCTTTCTGCCTAACACAGCATAGTGACTTTGTGTCTGCAGCACAGTAAGATACCTTGCAACTTCCATAGTGTAAGGAAAATGAAAGTTTTGAGTCAAAATAGTTTGAAATCAAAATAGTTGGCCATAGCCTGGTACAAATCAAGACAAAATGTTACTATATTGACCTCATATTATTAAGACACAAATTCTCCTCTCCTGATACGTATGATTTTATATCCTCTGAGAGACAAGTGAAACTGGCTTTTTAAGATCTTACTTTATATTATCAGAAAATTTGTGACAAACACAAATCCTATTTTGCAGCTGAATATAATCAAGTTTATGTTGAGGAATATTAGAAATACCCACCCACCTACCAGCACCTGACATGTGTTTTTCCTCCCATGGGAAAATTTTTTTTCTTCTCTGTATTTATTTTCGTTGCTCATCAGTCTCCAAGAGAATTTTTAGGGGTCTGAATTCTGAGTGAGAAAAAATACCCCCAGGGCCTGAATTCTAGATCCTCCTTTTGATGTAAACCAGATCATAGTGGACAGACTGGATGAGGGTATGTTTTATCAGCACATGGCGAGGTAAATCTCGTGAAAACACTGCCTTTACAAAAACAAAAGCCTGCCAGCACTGTATTTTTTTTAACTGGTTCCCACTCCCCTCTATTTAAAGATAAAGATGGGAATGTTGTTTTGCCTTTCAGCATGAGAGTGGCCACTGTGCACAGACACCCCAGCAGGTTTGAAATGTGCACCAGCAGAGGCCTTTCTGGCACAGGTCCCAGTGCAAAGATGCTAACCATGCCTAACATGTGTTAGGGGACAGTGACCTCATTTTCAGGGATGAACTGAGGGGACTTCCAAGCAAAATCCATGCAAAGGCAGCCTTGTAGCAATCAGAGGGAATCTGTGGAACCAGCGCCTTTTACTTCAGTTAGTTTTGATAGTGTTTATTACTAATATAGACCACCTTTAGAAATTTAGAAGCATTTTTTTAATTGGTTAAGTAACCCCCTCTCTACTCCTCTTCTGGCTGATTTATGGATGAGAAATGCTGGTTTATTTCTAATAACTGGATAGCAATTAAGTAAAAAAAAGAATAAAAGCTTAATAATCTGAGGTCTTTCCTAACTAAAAGGGTTCAAGTTTTTTCAAGCTCTTACCATGAAAAAGGCACATAAAATTGCCCTTTATTTAAGATCTCCACACCCAAAACACATACTTGATAATAATGCATTTGCTGATATAGACCAATCTCTTAAAAAGAGAAATACCAATCTCTTAAAGATCCAAGGTTTTTACTGACAGGCAGCAGATTATAGTATGAATGTCACCGTTGTTTTCGTTTGTGTAATTGGTTGCATTCTTTTGAAATTGGTGGGAAATTAGATCACTGTGCAAGATATCTATAAAAATATCAGTGCACAATATCTTACTCTAAAATATCTGGCAACTTAGTGGTCACAATCGGGATGGCCATGTCCCAGTGACTCAGCTCTACTCTCATAGGAAAAAAAAATCCACCCTTTGGCTCCCCTCTCATGTGCTTGGGCAGAGCCACAGCTCTGTGTCCCACACGAAAGCCTTAAACACAGAAGAATGGGCCTTTCAAGTCATTAGACTAATTTTTTGTTGGACATTATCTTATTCTAAATAAATACATTTTAGATTTTGGAAAATTCAAGTCCCCTTTCTGATGGAGAATAATTTTCAAACTCATGTTACTTTGTTCACCAAAAATTACTTCTCAGTGCTACCAAGCAAAGCCTCTCATCTTTAGTTTCTGGTTATGAAAAGCAGGGGCAATAAGGCTGGGCACTGTGGCTCACACCAGCACTTTGGGAGGCTGAGACAGGCAGATCACTTGAGCCTAGGAGCTTGAGACCAGCCTGGGCAACATGCTGAAACCCATGTCTACAAAAAATACAAAAATTAGTCAGGTGCGGTGGTACCAACTACTTGGAAGGCTGAGGTGGGAGGATCACATGAGCCTGGGGAGATCAAGTCTACAGCAAGCCATGATAATGCCACTGCACTCCAGCCTGGGTGTGAGAGTGAGACCTTGTCGCAGAAAAAGAAAGAAGGAGGGAGGGAGAGAGAAAGAGAAAGGGGGAGGGGAGAAGAAGAAAGAGGGTTGCATAAGCCAGAAGCTGTGGATTGCTTGAGCCCAGGAGCTTGAATACAGCCTGGGCAACAGAGCAAGACCCCATCTCTTTAAAAAAAAAAAAAAAAAAAAAAAAAGCAGGGCATAGATGAAAAAGGGTCGGGGGAGGTAATTATGAAAGTGAAGAATTTAAAATGTGGCCTTGAGATCTTAATCTTGTATGTTAAATTAGAAGCCTGTCAGTATACCTTCAGAATGCCTCTTATATCACTTTCTTGTCCATTCCACAGCTAGCCCCCCCCAGTCTTCTCATCACATTGTCACATACAACCATATTTTCACAGTAACCTACTTCAGTGGCTTTCTCCTTTGGTGAAGGAGAACTTAATGTGCCACCAAAGGAGATCAGTTTGAGCTGCATTGATCAAAACGTCCCATCTCAGACCAATCGAATCTGAATCCCTTGGCTGTGACGTGTGTGTGTGTGTGTGTGTGTGTGTGTGTGTGTGTGTGTGTGTGAGATTCCTACCTGGGAGATCCCTGAGGCACGGTGGGGTTGACAACAGGGACCCACAGATCTTATCTCCATTTCCTCCCACACTCATATCTGACGTCAATTAATTGGGTCAATATGTAGCTTTAATGATGTCTTTTCACTCCTCAAAACTTTATTTCCTCCTGGTATCTTTATGGCGAAGTTAAATCAGATTTATCTGGTGTTCCAAACCTCTTCTGAACCTGCCCTTTTCGCCTACTCCCCTCTCCCAGGGGAATCCCCTTTCACAGAGATTGTCTATTCACAATTCCTCAAACCTTTCCGGCTCTTTATTTCGAACTACCTTTTCTTCCTTTTATTCTCCACTGACCAAATCCCCTGTTGAAGTCCTGCATCCTCCTACCAGCTGTTTTCCCAGTTGTAACAGGATGCAGAAATGGCCCTTCCCAATGAGCTTCTCTGACTTTATGAACTTCTGTAGGTTAATCTACCATGAATTCAGGCTCCAGTGTGCACAGCTAGATTAGGACAAAGACCTACCCTAAAAAAGATTATCATCCATCTCTGTAGGATATGTGATCCTAAGCAGAACAGACCAAGTGCTGTAGGAGTCCAGAGTGAGAAGGCGTCATGCCTAGTGTTTATCAGGGAAAGTAGCAAATATGAAGGGATCTTTGAGCTGGACCCAGAATTTAGTAGGTGAGTCTGTTGGTCGGGGAGGGAAAGTGAGGAGGGTTAGTGAGCATTACTAGCAAGGCATTACTGTTATTACCAGTGTCCTGGGTGAAGTCACAGTGCCAAGAAATTATAGGGGGTAGTTGAGGAATAAAAAGATATCTAGGTTGCTTTCAAGATTAGTGTTGATTCATGTTTTGTTTCAGGCTGGAAGTATGTGTTTGGGACAGGCTTTAAAGGGCCTGTGAGCCTATGCCATAGAAGTGGATTGGATATTACGGTTTAAAAGCAACAACATTTGAACAAATGAGATATGGTATAAAACAGCAATATATTAAACAGATAAGGGTAGACCTATCTGGGGCAAAACTGAAGATAGGCACACACAACTCTGCTCACTGAGCCCTACCTTTGATCTCAGTGTTTCTAAACTTTTGGGCTCCACAGAACTCAACTGGAAAACCCCTGGTGTTGAAGGAAGAGCCTGGGCTTGTTATCAAGCAGTCTCGGGTTTCATTCCTTGCTACTTACTTATTAGTTATGTGACCTTTGGCAAGCCACTTAATTTTTAAGAAAGGTTTCTGCCTCTGTAATGAGATTCCTGTTTTGATTGAATACTTAAGAAATAAATGATAATACATGTATAGTAAGACATAGTGCATAATAATAATACATGTAAAATGCTTAGTGAGGTCCCAAGTATATAGTAGGCACTCATTTAATAGCAGCTATTTTCCTTGTCTTGACTTTCTTAGAACCCTCAGTGGCTCTTTATAGACTGTTCAGTGCTTCCAGCAGATTCAACTAGTGCCAACTACAGCCTCTTGGAGATTTTTTAAATGACCTGGGCATTATATAGCAAGGGCCTGAACGGGCCAGGGAGAAGGATGAATGAGGAAAAAGAAGGTGAGCATATTTTCAGCTGTAGGGAAAGCTAAGAAGTTAGGAAAACAATAAAAATAAGTCTCTTAAAGTGCATCTTTGAACTAGCACTTTAAAAGTAAGAGGCCTGTAGAGATTTAAAAATATATATATGTGAAAGCAAAAACTGTTTTACTTGGTTGTATGAGTACAGAGTACAGGAGACAAAGCCTAGGACATGCCCAAGGTGGATAGTCTAATAAGAGACCCCACATTAACCTGGGCCCCAAATGGTGAGCCCCCAATATAAGAATGCACAAGAAATAAACCCACCATACAGAAGAGACAGGAAAAACATTCCTCTCCCCATTTGTCACCAGATGGAAGAGAAAAAAATCTGTCCTGAGAATTTGTAACCACAAGGAATCCCTCATATCTATACCAGTTTGAGATCTAAATTTATCCATGTAGTCTTAACAAAAACAAAAACAAAAAACCTCAAGCCAAGCATTTATTTTTAAAGTAATCTTGGGTTGATAGTGCCTCTAGGCAACTGGCAGAACCAATCTCAAATTTCTCTTTGGAATATGACAACATTAATCCAGGCATTAAAGAATTACCAAAGATTAGTTTCTAAGGAATATGAGGTCACAAGCAACAGTCACAAGCCAGGGAAATGTAAATTGGTGCAATCACTTTGAAATACAATTAACTAGAAATTAACTAGTAAAGCTGAATAAGCACATACTGAGTGACCCAGCATTTATGATCCTAAGATTTAAAAAACTCTTGCCCTTATGCACCCCAACTAGTGCCAGGATATTAATGGCAGTATCTTTCATAGTGGGTCCAAACTGGAAACAAGACAAATGTCCATCACCTCTACAGTGGATAAATACATTGTGTTATAATCACATAATGGACTCTTCTACATTAGCAATTATAAATTACCCACATGTTACATGTCAACATGGATGACTCTAAGAAACACATTAGACAAAAAAAGACAGAATGATACATAATATATAATTTTACTTATATAGAGTACTAAGACTCTTAAGTACTAAGACTAAGTCAATTACATAATATTTAGCTTAGGGAGGGGTACATAAATGTTAAAACTATAAAGAAAGGCGTGAGAGTGATTAACTAAAACAGAGGATGCCTTAGGAGAACCACTCAAGAAGGGACTCATTGGGAGTCTTCAAATCCGCTTGTAACTTGCATTCTTGAGCTGAATAGTGGGTATGTGGGTGTTTATCTTATGATTTTTCTTTAAACTGTTCATATCTGTTTTATGTATTTTTTAAATGTATGACATGCATCATGATAAATACTTTTTTTAAAAAAGGAGAAAGGAGAACTTAAAAAGTCCCTAAGACAGAATATTGAATCAGATGTGTACACATAACTTTCTGGAAGGGGGTTTGAGGGAGAGAGTGAGGAAAAAAAGGTAATCAGAGAGTTGCACCAAGATTGCATGCCTGGGTGGCTAGGATAATCTTGGGATGTTTAAATAAAAACAAGGAAATCTATTGTTCATATTTCTGTCGTTAGCATCTGGTTGCAGGCATATGCATTATATATCTCAGCACACTTCTGTTGTTGCTGTTGTTGAGTGAGGGAATTGTGGGACATAGAAATGTCTTGGGGTGAGGATGAGCACTACGTAGATATAGAGTGCTGAGCTTAGAGAGAATGGTGGGAGCCATAGAAGCGATGAGGTCACCTAGAAAGAGCATGCAGAAAGGAAAGAAATGTGAATTCTGAACATTTTCAGTGATGGGTTGAGGCAGTGAGGCACAGAAGGAAGTGAACAAAGAGATGACAGAAGAAAAGCTTGAGGGAAGATTTTCAAGAAAGAGAAGGTGATTGGTACTATCAAACATTACAAGAGGAGAAACTTAAAAGTCATGGAACTTGATGACTTGAAGGTCATTGGTGATTTTATACAGAGAGACAGTATTGATTAGTGAGAGAAACCGTATTGCCAGAAGTGCAAATATGAATTAGTATTAAGGATATAAGTCAGTGTGAACCTACACCAATCTTTCAAAATGTTTGATATTTAAAGGAGAACTCATAAACATCTATTTATTGAGTGCCTAGCTATGCACTCACATTGTTAATTACTTTACCTGAGTTATCTAATTTCATCCTAACAGTAGGTTATTTTATTCTGATTTGACAGCTGCGAAAACTGAGGTACATAGATATTTTTAAAAACTTGCCAAACACTAAGAGGTAGAATAGCTGAAACACAGATTCGGGCTGTGTGATTCCAGTGCTTTGGTTCTTATCTAGTCCACTGCACTGGGAAATAGAGGCAATCATCACTTGCAAGGGGGTGCTGGGTAGAAAAGTGGAAGGAAACTTTTTTGTATTTTGGGTTTTGTTTTGTTTTCTATGTTGGTAGGCAGAAGACAGGGCACCAGTAGAAAAAAGGAATTTGAAGTTTACAGGAAGGATCATCTGACCCTTCACATGGCTTCCAGGTAGCTGGGAAGATGAGGTAATGGGGAAAGATTAGAGAATTGGCACATCAAGTAGAAACAGGCTCCTGAGATTGCCCCCGCCCCCCAGAAAAGTTTAGAAGCAAAGGAGCAGAGCTATGTTATGTACTCACTGGGTCTCCAGTCTGCATTTTTTCAGGTGATCCACTGTTAGCCTGATCTTGAGTCACATAATAAACTCAATGAGGAAATTCTGATCCATGGAAGATATACCTGAAAGTGCCTAAAATAGTTAATTCAATGGATGGATAGACAAATCGATGGACTGATGGAAAATGAATGAATGAATGAATGAATCAAGAATTCTCATTTGGAATGGACCAAACATGTATTAAGCCCTTTCTTAGAATGGTGATTAACAGCCTAGACTCCAGAGCCAGACTGGGTTTGCATCCCTGTCATTCACAAGCTCTGTGTCCCTGGGAAAATCACTCATCCTGCAGCTCAATTTTCTTATCTATGAAATGGAGCTAGTAATAGTACGTACTTGTGTTAGTTTGCTAGGGCTGACATAGTAAACCACCACAAACCGGGTGGCTTAAAATAACCACAATGTATTCTCTCACAGTTCTGGAGGCCAGAAGTCCAAAATCAAGGTATCAGTAGAATCACACCTCCTCTAAAGACCCTAGGGGAGAATTCTTCCTTGCCTTTTCCCACTTCTGGTGGTGCTTGCCTTGAGGTAGCATAACTCAAGTCTCTGCCTCTTTCTTCACTTGGCCATCATCTCTCTTATGTGTACATGTGACTTCTCTTCTTATAAGGTCACCAGTCATTGGATTTTGGGCCCATTCTAATCCCATGTGACCTCATCTTAACTAATTACAACTGCAAAGATTGTATTTCCAAATATAGTCATGTTCTGAGGTTCCTAATGAACATCAGTTTTGGGGAGACACCATTCAACCCACTACATTACTTAATGGAACTGTTATAAGGATTACATAAATTAATATAAGGACTTATAAAATTAATACATATTAAGTGATGGATAATATAATTAAGTTAATATTAAGTGCTTGTAATCATGTCTAGCTTATAGTCAAAGGTATGAAGTATGACTGAGGTTGGCACTCTGAAAATGCTTATTCTTTCCAATAACTGCTTTCTGCTGAATAATATCAATATTCCACTGCCGGTAAAGATGCTGAGTTACTAGATTAATTCATAATAATGCTTGACTCTATCCCTGAAGCTATTTCCTTGAAAAACATACATGATTCATATTTCTAGTAAAATGACTAAGTAGACAGGACATTAAATGGTAACAAAGTAAACTTTCATTTCCAAATCCCTCAGATTTTGGTCACCCAGAGGAAAAAAAGTGCTGAACAACCTGTTCATATTCATTTTTGTGCAACTAATTCCTTAGGCAGTGGCTTTGTCTGTGTGACTTTCCATGTGGCTGCACCCAGCTTGTCTTTGAACCTAATTTCCTCCATAGTAATTTGTTGACGTTTTTGGATGAATCTTAGATATAGCATCAAAAGAGGCATTGTTTTGATACAAGGTTATCAAAAGGTTAAAAAAACAAGCTATAGACTGTGTTAAGAGTAACTCTTAGTTATTCCATGAAATGATGGCAATGAGATACAACCCACTGATACTGAGTCTAGTACAAAATTCATGTGTTTTTTACATGAAGGATATAAACAACAATATATTCTCTATGGGCAAAATTGGGGGGAAAATGGTTAAGGATCCAATATTTGCCCTGCCACTTATGCAAGGTTATTTTAGAGGAGAGAGAGTAAGAAGCTGTGAAATGAAAGCAAATAAGTCATTATTTGTGCCACATTTATTTTGTTCCACCAATGTGTATCCAGATATTGACACAATGCCTAACATGTAGTAGACATTCAACAAATATTTGAGGAAGAAGTGGCTATTTTGTTTGCCAGTGGCTAAAAGGAGGAACTTATTGGTTCTTTTTCTGTGGGCTTTGTAATGTCTCTTCCTATGATGTAAGTTTTCTTCAGGGCAGTCTTCATTCACCTCTTCTTGCTTTTTCCCTACCTTTACCCCTTTTTATTTGAAGTGGGTGGTTGTTATGGTTTTGGTGTGGTAAGCATGTTGATATGTAACAGGGCCAAGAAAAGTGAAGAAAATTAATTTCTGTTTCTGCTTGTGCTTCCTAAAATTCTGAGGCGGTCAATTAGCTATCTCAGAGAATTGTTTGATATCAGGGTCATTGAATGAAATAGATATAATGAAGGTGTCCACCAGAGAATTTTGTATCAGTAGAGCAGGAGTTCTTAAATGCAAGTTCACGAGCAAGCTTGGCACTCCTGAGCCACATGAAATTATGTGCAAATTGTGTGGGTGTGTGTGCAATTGTTGAAGGAAGATCATTTATTCACCACCTTTATTAGTCTCAAAGGAATCCAGATCCCAGATAGGTAGAGAACCGCTGAATTCGAAGATTTGTTTTATACTGATTTTGTTTTGTTTTAGAGGTTTGGATGGGAAGATTCTGAGGAAACTTGAGAGCAAAATGGACAGTGCATGGAATTATTAAATCTTTCCTGATATGGGATCAATTCAAAGGCTTTTTTCTTGAATTATAATACCTCTTTTTTAACTTCCTTAGCTGCCGTTGTTATGTACTCCATGTTGGAGTTTGGGATGCTAAACTCACAGTTGTTATCTCTGGCAGTTGAAATATCCAGGCAGACTGATGTCACTTGTTCCCAGAACGGCATCAGAGCCCTTCTGGGCAAATTCACTGATAAGTCATTGAACAGGCACAAAGAAGATGATATTTTGTGGTGCAATGAGCCATCCTTGCGTGGCTAATTTAGTTCTAACTGAACTTATAAACAAAAAACTAACCTCTAAATAGTGAGCCTCTTTAAAAACTGCATTCCGTTTTTCTTTAAATCCCTGGAAACTTTTATTTGTCCTTTGTTTAACTTGAACCTTTATCTCTTGTCATCTGCTTAACCCTCTGCTCTGATTAAATGATTTTCCTGCTTATCTCAAATTCTAATTTTATGTTATTTTAAGTAATAGCTATGTGTGCCCTCAGACACCTGACTCGGTGACTTAGTTTATAATCTCTGGTAGCTATCAGATTCTCAACTTAAACTGCTGCTGCTGCTAATAAAGCCTCCTGTATTATTCCAGGCAATAATTTAATTAATAGTTATTTCCACCCAATTTACTTATTTGTTGATGCATTCATTCACAAAAAACTTATAGGCACTTGCTATATGCCAAGAATGCTTCCAGTTGCAGAGGAAACAGTAAGATGAATATTACACATGGAGTCACAATGCCTTGTGCTGAGTCAAGGCTTGTGGCAACCCAAACAGGCCAAAGAGCTAAGCCTCCTTAAGTGTACAATCTTTATGTAAGTTGGGTTACTGTTTATTTAAAGCAGTGGTTCTCAACTAGGAAGACTTTGCCCCCTCCCCCAAGGGACATTCGGCAATTCTGGAGACACTTTTAGTTATCACAAATAGGGGATACCACTGGCACCTGGTCAGTAGAAAATGCTGGTAAACTTTGGACAATGAACAGGACAGTCCCCTACAGCAAAGAATTATTCAGATCAAAATGCCAATACCGCTGAGGCTGAGAAGCCCCAGTGTAGAGGCACAGTAGTGATTGAGAGAGGCTCACTACTGTGAAAGAGAAGGGGGCAGGTGACTCCAGAGGCAGTGGCCTCTCCTCTGAGGTTCTGAGCAAGTTGACTCTTAGTGAATTGACCCACACTGCAACCAAAGACCTTTCTGAGGGGTAGAACTTTCTTCTTCTCAATTACATTTCCATGAAAGAGTTAGCATTCCTCTCTTAAAGACTGGCATCTTGGCTGCTTTCCAGTTGCCTACTCCTTAATCTGCCTCCTCTGCTTATTCTGAAGGGGCTCATAATTTAGGGTGGAAGAAGGACAGGTATACCAAAACCTGTGATGTTGTGTAGTAAATACAAAGAGAGTTCAATGAAATTAATGCTGGGAGCACTGAGAAACTAAACTCTACCTGGGGGATCTGGGCAGGCTTCACAGATGAGGTGGCATTTGAACAAAGCCTTTGAAGGTGGTGTTTACCATATGGCTGAAAGAAGACACTTTTCTCTTTTAAGCCATACCCTGCATGATTGCATTTATAACTGGTGACAAGATGTTTTTGGCTGCTCTTTCAGGAAAACCTGCTTTTGTATTGTACTGCATTAAGCAAGACTTCTTTACAAATTTTGCAGGCCCAGCTTTGCAGTGTCTTTCCTCTCAGAGATTCTTCTGTCAGAGATTTCATTAGTAGGTGGTTTCAACTATGAAATTATAGATGTTAGAGTTTAGCAGTAGTTCAATGTTGCAAGCTTTCAATGAGTGAATTACATGTCCTGTTTTAAAATTTTATATGTATTTCTTTCTGCTGCTGCTCCTACGTATGGCTATGTACTGTAGGAAAATCCAGTAGAACATCATTGCCTGCAAATTTCTGTTAGACTATTAAGTACAACATAAAATGTGTTAAGCATGGTGGCTCATGCCTATAATGCCAACACTTTGGGAGGCCAAGGTGGGAGGATTGCTTGAGGCCAGGAGTTCAAGACCAGCCTGGGAACACAGTGAGACCCCTGTCTCTAAAAAATAAACAAGTAGCCTGGCATGGTGACGCATGTCCATAGTCACAGCTACTCAGGAGGCTGAGGCTGAGGATCACTTGAGCCCAGGAGTTCAAGGCTGCAGTGAGCTGTGATTGCACCACTGCACTCCAGTCAGAGCAACAGAGTGAGACCCTGTTTCTAAGAAGAAGAAGAATGCCATTGTGGGGTGGGGGGTGGGGGGGGCGGGGACAGCATTAGGAGATATACCTAATGCTAAATGACGAGCTAATGGGTGCAGGAAATCAACATGGCACATGGATGCATATGTAACAAACCTGCACATTGTGCACATGTACCCTAAAACCTAAAGTATAATAAAAAAAAAAAAAGAAAAAAAAAAAAAGAAAAAATTGCTGTGGTAGATGCGGATAAAAGGAATAGATGTTACATTTCTGCTACAAGAAAATAGTAGGGTCTTCATAATGTAATTATCAATAAGTTATAGAATTTCTCTTTTCCCTCTGGAAATTGTGTGTTGATTTAAGGTGCCTATGCGTTATAGGAAATTTTCTCTCTCAATTCAGAAGGAATTCTGACATCACACAAGGGATAACATTGTACTTTTGAAACTAGCTTTTAAAAAATGTGTCCTTTTCTTGGTTCTTTTTACAAAGAACTTTTATTCATATTTTCCTGTTAGAAATAAAAGAGTTCAATTATTTTAGTTTGGATCTTTAGCTGGATAGTTTATAAACATGCATATTGCTTCATTTTTCATCAAAAGGTTTTTCTTTTTTATTTTAGTCTGATGCCAATGCAAGTTACTTAAGAGCAGCTCGAGCTGGACACCTTGAAAAGGCCCTCGACTACATAAAAAATGGAGTTGACATCAATATTTGCAATCAGGTTAGTTGGAGTTATTACTGAATTTTTTACTTAAAATTCTAAAAATCTGGACTTCAAACTCCTTAAAGACTTTATTTTTTTGTGAGTTTTCCGTTGAATTTTATTAGCTTGTCATTGTCAAATTATTCTCTGTTAGAGGAACATTCAGAAATGTCAGCATATGTCCCTTAATAATTAATTTCTAAAATTTAGTAAATAATGATAACAGAACAACCCATCCAGTTTTGAAGTACTTTGATTCCTAATTCAAGATTCAAGTTCCTGCACTGCACACATGCAAGTGATCATCAGGTGGGACATTATAATATCTCAGGAGTTCTTGGTAGGTTGTTTACTGCTCTATTTTCAACCTGCTGAGTAAAGCTTTTCCTTTACTTTTGATCAGAATGGGTTGAACGCTCTCCATCTCGCTTCCAAAGAAGGCCATGTAGAAGTTGTTTCTGAGCTGCTACAGAGAGAAGCCAATGTGGACGCAGCTACAAAGGTCAGTATCACATATCTATGCTTTTTGTGCCACTCGCCATGTTCTGTGAGGATTCAGCCCTCAGTAAGAATGGGGGCACAACTCTCATAAGATATTTGTCAAATTTGTTCTCTTTGGGGAGAACAGGAAAATTCAAAAGATCGATGAGCTGATATATCTTGACTTTCATTTCACAGAAAGGAAACACAGCATTGCACATCGCATCTTTGGCTGGGCAAGCAGAGGTGGTAAAAGTCTTGGTTACAAATGGAGCCAATGTCAATGCACAATCTCAGGTAAGCCTACAACTCCATGCCACAGACATTTTGTTATCATTTACAAACAATGTTCTTTGGGTCAGGTGCTTGCTTAGTTCACATGTCCTCTAAGAACACAATACTTAAGAACTGTATTTAAAAAGTTATATTATTGCACACTTTGGAAGGCAAAGACGGGCAGATCGCTTGAGGCAGGAGTTTGAGACCAGCCTGGCCAACATGGTGAAACCCTGTCTCTACTAAAAATACAAAAAAATTAGCCTGGCATCATGGTGCATGCCTGTAATCCCAGATACTTGGGAGGCTGAGGCACGAGAGTCACTTGTTCCCAGGAGGCGGAGGTTGCAGTGAGCTGAGATTGCACCACTGCACTCAGCCTGGGTGACTGAGCAAGCCTCTGTCTCCAAAAGATAAAGTTAAATTATTGCAGATTATTTAAACTCATATGTATTTTCATTTGCAATATATATGTGTGTGAGAGAAAGATTTTTAAAGCGGCCTATCTATAAAAGATGCTAGTCATAGACACAAATGTTTAAAGAGTATCTGTAATGCAGGGTCTTACACTATTTTATGATGCTAGCTTAGGTTCAATCTTTTTAAAAACAGGCAGAAGGAACTTTAAAAGTCCTCAAGTTTAATAAAAATTTTCAGATTCTTTGTAAGGAACATAGGTCCTCCTATAAATCTTACATGGTCTTTCATGAATTTCTAAGAGGAATACCAATAGGTTATCATTTGATAGACTTTGAATCTAAAAGAATTAACTTTGCTTTATTTTGCTTAAAAATATAGGTCCTCATTATTCAAGTATTCATTATTTGAATCTCCACAGACAGGTCATGTAGGAAAGCAAACATCATCATAATTTAAAAATATTCACTAAGGACATGACTGCATTTAAAACTGGTTCCCACTCAAACATTCCTTCCAGTCGAATGCTGACTTCCATCCTTATTTGTCAGTGTGTCCCCAGGGATGTTGGATATTGAACAAATTGATTGCAGAACAAAACTGCAAGTTTTGACAAAGACGCTAAGTTTCCTGAAGTCAAGGAAAGTGATATTAGAGAACTTCTGGGTGCACAGCTGACCTGTGGGTACGTGGCACTCTGGCAGTATTAAGCTAGGAAGCATGTGAAAAGTTAGGATGATTTCCTGACAGCAGTTTCATATAGGAATGATTTGAAAATACATAGATTAAATGAAGACAAAAAGATAAGTGAGATCTTTGGATGGCAAATACTTCTTCCAAAAGATGGTCTTTTTTGCTTATGCTATGAAAATTAAAAATTGAAGAATGTCAACATATATCATTTTGCTGAGAAAAATAACACTTGGTTTAGTCTTTGTTCATTCTGAGAACTTATACATGAATCCAGTTGTAATTTACATTTTATTAAATTATATAAGCCTATTTTTATAATTTCCAGTTTTATCTTTTAAGAGTAAGTCTGAATCAAACTTTAAAAAATTATTTACTGTGGACTTTTGCTCTCCATTTTAAATGCACTTGATTTTACCAGGCTTTTCTAGCACGATTATCTTTGGATATTGGGAGTCTCCTCTGTTTCATGGGTTCACAGAATTGCAGTGACTTCCTCCCCTGCTTACTACTGACATAGCAATGATAACTCTGACCCCATCAAATGTCAGAGTCAAAGAAAAGGAACTGCACAGTGCTTCCAACTGCATGGTTCTTGTATATTTGCTCTAAATTCATTCTAGTTCCCTGTTGTTGGACCTTTGTCACATGATCTATGCCAATTATTCCCATTCCGTAGGAGAGTTCCCTTGGAGTAATAACGCTTTTCCAGAAAGGAATGATGTAAAATTGAATAGCAACAAGTATGGTACTTTGGGAGAGATACAGACCAGCTTACTACCATAGAAGCATCGTGCTTTTAAAGGGATGTTTTTCAAAATACCCCAATAATATTTTACTGAAATGTGGCTAGGTAGTTTTAAGCTCTGAGATAGTGGGAAAACTCTTTAATCCATTTTCATTTCTTTTATTATTTTCTCCAGGGAGGAAAAAATCGACCTCCTTCTTTCAAACATCACACCATTATTGACTAATGCTTAGAGTAGCCATAGTTTTAAAATGGCTCGGCAATGTTTGGGAGAAGCTGCAGTTGAAATAAAATCCTAATCAGTTCTAATTTCAATTTATACACATTCCACACTGATGATGCAGTAAGGGAGAAGAACATGTGAAATTCCCTGTTACTTACAGTTGTGCTCGGAATTACCAGCCACACGTGGCACAGCAAAGCATTTGCCCCTTCATCTGAACACCTGCCCACATATGCCTTCTGAACTGCATTGTTCTGTGGATGGAATAAGTAATGAGATGACCCTGCAGAGGAATGGAGTTTCTATGATAATTCCTGGTAACAACTCTTCAGTAGGAACTGTTATAAAGAGTAACAAGCAATGATGTCAACTCCATTTAGGAAGCAGCACATAAAACAGTACAGAAATATTAATATTCAAGACAGCATCTCTGTTGACATGAAATTTTAACTTGTAAGTGATATTTAATAACCAACAAAAAATAGTGTTAAAAAAACCCCTTACTCTTCTTTACTGTAAAAATTCTCCTTATCTTAAACATAAAAATGACATTGGGCAATATCAAGTTCTCATCTTATAAATCAAGACTCTATAAACTAGGGATTTGTAGATTTTAAAGTAATTTTTGTAATTGCCTTGATCTTAGGTCTTAACAAGTTAACTCTTTCTTTTAGTACTTAACATTCCAGTAGTCATTTAGTCCTACTCTGAGAAAGAAATTGAGTTGACTAAACTGTGATTATAAAGAATTCTATTATTAAGTCCTTAATACTTTATATTAGAGATATCAACAACGATTAACAATGTTTGCTATTGAAAAACCTCAAACTGCACAGTCAAATGACATCCCCCACTCTTCTCTCCTTCTCTGTCTTTATAATATAAAATACCAACTGAATTTATAAGGAAGCAAAGTCTGTTTCCAATAATATTTTAACTACCAAAGTATTTTTAGTGAACAGATTTTTCTAGTGGTGTTTGCAAAGGTAAGACTGTTTAGGTCAGCCAGTGCCTCCTTGGTCTTTCTGGGTACTCTGATATTCCCTATGGTGGGAAAGTCGGATCCTGACAAAGTTAGACAGTACAAGTATGGGACTTTGGGTATGGTTCAGATTGAGCCTCTGTGACCTTATATCGCACCTCTAATCTAACTGACCTTCACGAAAGTCAGTAACATATATGAATCAATGCAAATCTTTCACCATACCCTTAACATCTTAGTTAAGAACAGCACTTTATGATGTGCAAAGGCTGGCCATAGAAAACTAGAATGAATAGAAAAATTTCACGGATGAAATTTAAGCCCTTCTCCAAACGAAGTCATAGGAATACTTATTATTTTATTTTGGTGTGTATTAGACAGCATGCCTCAGTACTATCTACAAAATTATAAGTCTGCAGATTTGCATGCTTATAATAGCACCACTATAAACATTCAGAGCAGAAGGTATTGAATATATTGGATAAAATCAGACTTCAAATAGCATACTCATTCCATCTTAAGTTGCTCTGCCTTTTGAGAATTTAGTCTGTTGTTGCTACAGAAAAGAAAATGCAAATTGGGCACCCGTATATTCCTTTTTAGCTAGCTTTGTTTTGGAAATGTTCTAAGTTAGGAAATTATTATAAAAACAGTGGTGTACTTTTTTCTCTTATTTTGAAATCTGACCATTCTCCCAATCCACGTGCCATTTCACAGCAAGCAGTTATGGCTCTAGGTTGTCTAATGACAACACATTGAGTTAATGGTGCCTCAACCTCTTTGAGCTAGGGAGTGATGGCAATATTTTTATTTACTCTTTCCAAAGAACACTTCTAATTTTCTCTCTAGAATCATAACTAAATGGTTATGTATGTGTTCTCATGTCTTGACCATTTCTTGAGACATAAAATTTGTAATTTGGGGGTGTTATTTGAATTACAGGAAGAGAAACTAACTTAAGCACAAGAGGGAATTTATTGGAATTAGTTGAGGAACACAGAGAATAGAAAGCTAAAGAAGCTTTCAGAAAGCTTTGGAAACCTGATAGCTGGGGTGGAGAGTGGGAGAACCTAGTGAGAAGCGAGAGAGCAGGCTTGGCCTTTGACCTGGTTCCTACAGGTCAATCAGGGCTGGAGAGGGAGAATCAAGGGTGGACCTAAAAGAAAAAACAGAAGATAGCCTGCATGTGTGTCTACCCTGTAATTAATGAAGGGCAAGCTTCTCTGTCTCAGTCCATCCCGGACAAGTCCTACTTGCATAATGAGGAATAAGTAATTCTCTGAAAGAAAATAGGGGTGGCATTGTCCTGAAGGGGAAATTGGTGTGTGGGCACTGGTGACCAAAACTAAAGCAAAATAAAACAAACACCCATGCACTACAAATGACCACTATAAAATTGAGATTTCCACCATGAAACACTCACCAAAAACATTTTATCAATATAGATAGCAGAAATAGCATAAGAAGGCCAAGCACAGTGTTCACGCCTGTGATCTTAGCACTTTGGGAGGCCAAAGCAGGAAGATCACTTAAGGCCAGAGTTTGAGACCAGCTTCAGCAACATAGTGAGACCCTATCTCCACAAAAATAAAAATAAAAAAGCCAGATGTGGTAGTGCATGCCCATAGTCCTAGCTATTCAGGAAGCTAAGGGTGGAGAAACACTTGAGCCCATGTTAAGGCTGCAGTGAGCTATAATCACACCAGTACACACTAGGCTGGGCAATAAGAGCAAGACCCTACCTGTATTAGTCTGTTCTCATGCTGCTAATAAAGATATACCCAAGACTGGGTAATTTATAAAGGAAAGAGGTTTAATTGGCTCATACTTCCTCATGGCTGAGAAGGCCTCACAATCATGGTGGAAGGCAAATAAGGAGCAAAGTCACCTTTTACATGGTGGCAGGCAAGAGAGCTTGTGCAGGGAAACTCCCATTTATAAAACCATCAGATCTCATGAGACTTATTCACTACCACAAGAACAGTGTGGGGGAAACTGCCCCCATGATTCAATTATCTCCACCAGGCCCCGTCCTTGATACCTGGGGATTATTAGAATTCAAGGTGAGATTTGGGTGCAGACACAGCCAAACCATATCACTCTCTCTTAAAAAAATGAAAGAAATAGTATCAGACCATTCAAGGACAGATATCACATGATTCTGTTTATATAGAATATCCAGAATAGGCAAAACTAGAGAGAGAAAGTGCATTAGTGGTTACTAGGGAGAAATGGGGAGTGATTACTCAGGAGTATAGGGCTTCTTTTTGGGGTGATGAAAATATTCTAGAATTAGATAGTGGGAAGGGTTGCCCAATTTTATGAATATACTTAAAGCCACTAAATTGTACACTTTTAAAAGGTGAGCTTTATGATACGCAAATTATATATCAATAAACAAATATTTTAAAAATCAAAAAACGAGCAAGTATGTAACCATTCAGAAAATGGCCAACTTTCAGGTAATAATCTTAGGATGGCAAGCACTCAAAAAGAAGGTGGAAAGCTATTGTGGAAAAGGAAAACAATTAATTACAGGGCTGCATCTTGCTGTGGCTGTTGTCTACAAATATTTCTAAGTAGTCCTAATTCTGTGCATCTCAGTTTCTGTCATCGTAAAACAAGGCATGTAGAATGATTTCAGAGTTGTGCCTCTTAAGAATAACTCTCGAGAAGCTCCAGGTCTGTAAGAAAGCATTACCTTAAAACCCAGTGCCCGAGTCTGGGCTTTCTTCATGGATCCTGAAATGGTTGGTTCTGGAAGGAAACTGTGAGAACAGTGGACACTCACTAGAGCCAGAGATGTGCGGATAGACTAGTGTTTCTTAGGCAGTCTTGGACCACCACAGGACCTCCACTCCAACATTGAGAACGAACTGGCATTACTTGTCTTGACATAAATATCTTGTTGCTATTCATGTCTGAGAGAAAAACACTTATTTTGGAATTAAAAAAAAAAAGGCCAGGTGCAGTGACTCACGCCTGTAATCCCAACACTTTGGGAGGCCAAGGCAGATGGATCATGAGGTCAGGAGATCAAGGCCATCCTGGCCAACATGCTGAAACCCTACCTCTCCTAAAAATACAAAAATTAGCCGGGCGAGGTGGCATGTGTCTGTAGTCCCAGCTACTTGGGAGGCTGAGGCGGGAGAATCTCTTGAATCTGTTAGGTGAAGGTTGCAGTGAACTGAGATTTCACCACTGCACTCCAGCTTGGGCGACAGAGCGAGACTCTGTCTCAACAAAAACAAAAAACAAACAACAACAACAAAAAAAAAAACTTCTAAAAATCTGAACCTGCCCTCTGGAAGTTTCAGCTTTCAGAGAGAGCACTTGATGAGGGAAGATAGATGCTTAGTACCTAGTTTAGCTATAAGAAAAAGCCATACTGGTTTTGGCCTTTTCTTTTCTTTTCTTGTTTTGTTGTTTAAAGAATATTTAAATTAACTAAAGATGTAATGATCTTTCATTTTGGTCCAATTAGAAAATGAGAAAATCGCAATATAATGAGGATAATCCTAAACTCCCTTTGAATTTTGCTCATAGCGTCATAGCACTGGGAAGAGGGACAAAGATGAAAGACACACGGACCTATGGGCGCATGTGCGCGCACACACAAACACAAACACACACACACACACACACCCCCCACAGTGTTCCAAGTACTCCATGCTTCGTGTTTAAATGTGGTAGAATGTTTCATGATAAAACAGAGTAACAGTGGGCTCCAGAGATATTATCAGGTAGACAATTTAAAAGGAAGAAGACTGAATGTGATGTTGCATTCCACCGCCTCTAATTTTGTGTTTCTAATCTTGAGCTTGGCAACTAGATCACCTAACTTGTTAGAATTCTGTGCCAAATAGAGGAAGTAGAATAGAGGAACTCTCTGATAAGTACATAGCCATGGTGGATTTGCTATGTGGCATCACATTTATCTGCTCGAGGATCTTTTTAACTTACTTTCTAATTCCCAGTTAAAAGCCAAAAGCAGTGTGTTTACCAGAGGCCGAACTTATGGATAAGTAAGATAATCATATAGTAGTTGATATTTATAATAATGAACCTAATCCTTTTGAATCACAAAAGGTTGAATATTTGGTAACATTGTGGTTTAGAATATATTTACTTTTATTCTTTGAAATTGCATAATGTATACAATAAAATTTCTAGAACATTCAGTTAAATAGAACTGCATTCTGAAAAGTATATTCAAAAAGAATTTACTGGCTTGGTGCAGTGGCTCACACCTGTAATCGAGCACTTTGGGAGGCCAAGGCAGGTAGATGGCTTGAGCTCAGGAGTTCAAGACCATACTGGGTGACACAGGGAGACCCAGTCTCTATAAAAAATAAAAATAAATTAGCCAGGTGTGATGGTGCATGCCTGCAGCCCCAGCTACTTGGGAAGCTGAGGCAGAAGGATCATTTGAGCCCAGGAGATTAAGGCTGCAGTGAGCTGTGACGGCACCCCTGCATTCCATTAGTTTTTTATTATTATTATTTTGATACAGAGCAATGGAGCAAAGCCCTGTCTCAAAATAATAATAATAATGAAACAAAAGAATTATAGTTTGAAAATTGTTTGATGCTTATGTCTTGCAATAAGATTTTAAAATAGTATAATATTTCATAGATATGAAATACATTATTCTAGAGAACAAATATATACACGACATATTTTTAATAGGAAAAGATGTAATATGCATATTAATTTGCTTGAATCCAAATTCTTTGAGAGTTGATGCACATTTCAGAGAGGCACACATACACACAAACTAAATATATGTGCATATGTATGTACGTATAATATGTATACATATATGTATTCTGAACATTAAACTACCTTAGCAAAAAATACAAAGAAAGGAGGCCTACAAAAAACAGACTATGAATTAGATTGAATCATACCATTATGCAAATTGGCATTTCTTTTTTGCTCTGAAAGACCACATCTGTGGTAACTTTGAAGCTATTTGAAGCTATTTGAAAAGCTTTGAAGCTGTTTGAGATTAATATAAATTCCTCCCTGAACTAGTCGAAACTAGTTCAGATACTTTTGTGTGAAAATATTACATATTTATTTAAAACAGATAATTGATGCTTGGGAGCTACAATGACTAAATGTGTTTTTCTTCATATTCTCATAGCATCTAGTAAAATACTTACTCATGGTAGACTCTCAATAAGTGGTTGATGACTAAGTGAGTGTACTTATTTCTTTAAAGTGAGTAAATTGCTTTGAATTATACTTGGACTATTAACTATGAACTATTAACTATGATCTATACTCAAATTATGAATTATGAAATATAATTTTGAATTACACAGATCAGGAATTTAGCTTAAGCTATGGTGCTTGGGTTTTCTAATAAATATATCTATATGGAAGTATTATTAAATTTATTGTATGTGAGCACTTCTTGGAGCATAAATCATCAATACCATGGAAAAATAGATTGTCTCTGGAAAGCTGCAGACAAACATTTTTTTTCTTATTTTGCAGAATGGTTTCACGCCATTGTATATGGCAGCCCAGGAAAATCACCTGGAAGTTGTCAAGTTTCTTCTTGACAATGGTGCAAGCCAGAGCCTAGCCACAGAGGTAAGACACTGTTTTTTTCCTGTGGGTAGGTCCACATATTTATAGGGCATTTTGAAAACCTGGAGTTGTGAATTTGTCCTACTAGTAGTATTTCAATTGAAGTTTTATATTAATGTGTGGGTTCATAATTTTCATGAAATACATTACTATAAGTCTACTTTTAATTTTTAAAAATCTTCTGTTGCTTAGATACTTTCTGCTCTTAAATGCCCCATTCTATTCTATAATTATGCTATTATTTTAATATTTAATGTGTTTGCTTGAGAATTATTTTCTATCTCTTACAATTTTGCCTTATAGGCAAAGGCAATCATTGTTTTGGAATAATTGATGTTAACTATCTTTTCAATAAAACATTACTTTTAAATTGTTTTTCCAAATTTAAGTTTACCTAATTATAATGATTGAATTTGTATATTTTTTAAGTTAACTAATTAGACTTAATTCATAGTTATAAATAAAACTATTCCACTTTTTTGGGGGGGAGGGGGAACGGAGTCTTGCTTTGTCACCTAGGCTGGAATGCAAAGGCGTGATCTCAGCTCACTGCAACCTCTGCCACCTGGGTTCAAGCAATTATCCTGCCTTAGCCTCCTGAGTAGCTGGGATTACAGGTGCCCACCACCTACACCTGGCTAATTTTTGTGTTTTTAGTAGAGACGGGGTTTCACCATCTTGGCCAGGCTGGTCTTGAACTCCTGACCTCGTGATCCACCTGCCTCGGCCTCCCAAAGTGCTGGGATGACAGGTGTGAGCCACCACGCCCAGCCAAAACTATTACACATTTTTAAGTGTTAAATAGATGTGGTATTTGAAGAAAAAAATCTTTGCTGTCTAGAATAGAAGAATTATTTAAAAATAGAAAGTTATTTAGACCATTGGTACTGTCTTAGGTAATGTTGTTTATTTTTTAAACTAATCTGAATGGAAGACTGGAATCACTTAAGCATGTCACCAGAAATCTATTGCTAATAATAAAGGATCAATATTTGAGTATTTTTTATTTCTAGCAAAACAGTGAATTAGGGCAGATGCAGGGTTATAATAGAGATTATAAACCACTACTCTTGCTTGCATGCTGATGTGCTTCCTGAATGGCACAGAAAAGATGGCAATAGAGACACTGCATCTAATCTCACTTAGTTTTTGAGATTATACCTTCTAGGGAAACCACTAAATAAATTAAGAGATAGCGCACACAAAAGATACACAAACAAACATAAATATATGAAAAATTATCATCCTCATTTATAGTCAAATACTAATTTATTAGTCAAATAAAAAATAAGATCTCATCTTTTGCCCATGAGACTAAAAACCAAAATTTGATGGGGAGAGGAAATCAGAACTTTCCTACAATACTGGTGAAATTGATTGTTGGTTACAACACTTTTACAGAACATTTGGCAGTAACTATCAAAAAACTAGTATTTAGAAGCCTTTTTACGTAGCAGCTCCACTTCTAAAAAGTTATATTATAGAAATCTTAGATATATCAAATATATATTATAGATATATTTGCATTAGGATGCAAAAATAGTATACAAGGATGTTTGTCAACACAATTAATAATAGCAATTTTTAAAAATCAGAAAGAATCTAAATTTACACCAATAAGAATCCTGTTTATTCAGAACTATTTGGCTTTGAAAGAAACAAAAAAGAAACCTGTTAGTAAATGTTCATATATTTAGACAATAACATGCTGTTAGCACTGTTAAAAATGAGACAAGGCTCTATGTACTGATATAGGAAAATGTCCATAGTAGATTGTTACCAGTGGTTTGCCCTGAGAATTCGGAGGGAGCCTTTGTACCCATCCGTACTGTTGGGGATTTTTATACCCATTTTGTTATTTTATACCCATCAGTACTTTGGGGAATTTTTATCATGAGAATATACTATTATTTTAATAGTATTCTTAAAGCTAGTTAGGAAATAACTACTGGTTGATACCAAAACAACAAACATTTAGCAGGGTGCAAGGGCGCACACCAGTAGTCCCAGCCCCTCAGGAGCTAAAGACAGGATGCACTTGAGCCTAGAAGTTTGAGGATGTAGTGCTCTGTGGTTGCACCTGTGAGTAGTCGCTACACTCCAGCCTGGGCAACAGTGAGACCCTGTCTCTAAACAAACAAAAAAGAACAAACATTTACTAGGCAGAGAGCGGTGCCTCTCTTCACACTCAAGAGTAGCTATTCTAAGCACAGTACGATACACACATTGTGCCCTAGTGGACAGGGGAAATAGAGACAGGCAGAGACTGTTGGTTAAGAGAAAACCCATCGTCATTTTTGGATGGAAATATTAAGTACTGTAAATAACCTAATGAAAGTGATTCCATAGCTTTCTTTGTGAAGATGGTGTAGTACTCTTTTTTTACACTGTGATGTACAGATCACTAAGTATCTCTCCTTTAGAAGCAAACATAACCCCAATTTACTGCTAATAGATTTGAATTAGATTGTAAACCAATTACCAGTAACTCTCAGAGCTCTCCAGGACTTTTTTAAGTTTTCAAGGCCCAAAAAGAAGCCCTACAGCTAACTTAAAGAAAAATAGTACGTGAGATCTTCAAATCACTACTTCAGTCTTTTGGCAAAGGATATATATTTTTAAAGTTTTTACTCTTTTACATGGATTTAATTTCATATTATTTTTGTAGTTTTAAAGGAAAAAACAAGAAACATTGTGTCTAATAAGTCACGTTCATGTCTTCAGGGAGATTGCTGTTATATTGCTATATAAACAACATCTAATTACCTAGAGATGTTTGAACCTTTGAATTTTTTCTCTTCTTTTGGATTATTGGTATTGGAGAATAAGAACAACAGGAAATAAGACATTTTATTCAAATGATATTCTAATTACTGTATTGCTCTCTCATTAGCAATAATATTGGTGTCATTTATAGAGAAGTCTGTATTTACAGAACAAACAGTAGGGGGCAATTAAAGGATCCTTTAAATAGCAAGTTTTTAATAGAATCTTTAATTCACTATACGATGGGATATTGCCAAATTCTTTCAAATGTATTTTTTTCAGTAAGCCTGGCACTCTTCAAATCTTGTATATATGTAGCAAGACTTCAGTATAATTGTGGTTTTTAAAATGTTTTTATATTACTGTGTACTGCATCTCATATCTTTTCTATATATATGTAATCTTCCTTTTGCTAATTACGATTCTGAAGCATGCAGTATATTTGTTTGTGCGTTTATTCCATGAGTAATTATTAAGCACCTATTATGTTTCAGACGCTTCACAAGGTACTGGATATCCTTGAGCAACCAGGGGATGGATCTTTTTTCCAGTAGCCTCTATCACATTTCCTTTCTGCTCATTTTTCTCTTAAGAATAACTGCACAAAGCAAACCACACCATTTAAACGGTTTTGAAACAAAATCTGGAGCTGCTAATTTTAGCTATTAACACCTTAGAGCTGGTATCTTTGTGTCTTTAATTGGCTTATGCAGGAAACATATTCTTGTCACTGCTAATCGGCTCAGTTGCAGTTTATTTTCTGGTATAAAGTAGTTTCCTTTATGTATAGGTCCTGTGAATTTTAAAATTCACATCAGTGGAAATGTAGCCATTTTGTTTGGATTCAGAACAGAAGTGGACTGTCATTTTTACCCCTTAGCTTTTGTTCAGGTTTTTTAAGTGAGATGCAAAATTAAATCTTAAAACACAATTTTCCTTTTGCCACACTCTTAAACAATGCATATTTTCTTTTTTTTTTTTTTTTGCAAAAGTAATACCTTACATAAATGAGAAAGTACAATAAGAAGCAAGAAATCTGTTAATTTTCCCTAGAGATAACATTTTACCCGATTGCTTGCATGTGTACACATTAGATACATGTATGTATCTTTATGAAAATGAAAATATATATTAACATTGACATGTAGACTACTTTTCTTGTTATATCCTAAAGTTCCTGCCTTTAAGTGTAAACTTATGATATCGTTTTTGTGATATCTTGGATGTATCTAGCCTTTCCCTGCTTTTTATCTTTCTTAAGGCTTCGGGGAATAACCTTCTAGTTGTTTTGGTTATGTTATTGTTTTCCTTTTTCCTGCTGTCTTCGGTAGTAAAGTTAAAAGAAACAGGTGGCATTTAAGCCAGATCTTGAAGAATGGAGGGTAGAGGGGATTTATATACATACAGAAAAGAAGAGGGCATTTCAGGCTGGGGGGGAATAGCATAAGTACAGGTGTCAGAGGAGAATTAAGTCTGTACCTGCATAATCAGTACAGACAATGGCAGAAAGGATTTTATAGGGGACAATACTGAGCAATAATGTCCCTTAAGTGCTTTGAGTCAATGTTTTGCACATCCTGGGTATAAGTGTGCTGATTTGCATTCAATCAAATGAATTATGAGAGCCTTTCTCCATATGCTAGCAAGGGAAGGAATGTTGAAAGGGATGTTTTAGGAAGACCTTGGTGCATATGTGCTTCTATGTGTTTTCCAAATGCTTTTCTTTACCACATGACTACAGAAATAAAATATCATGACCCAAATAAAATAATAAGTAACTTGCATGCCAGTTCTCTAGTTAAAAAAAAAAATGCCCTTTTGAGTATATAATAATGAAACCATTGCAGACTTATAATTTGTGAGCCAGTCCTAGGATTTTCTACCCTGTGCTTTTTTTTTCTACATTCAGCAACTCTAGGTAATCCACAAGTTAATTTAACTGCAGTGAAATCTGTAGCTGTGTCCCCTTTATCAACTCCCAGGGCAACACAAAGGGAAGATTCAAAATGTATAGAGTATGTATGTGTGTACTTATGTCTGAACTTATTCTAAAGTCATGTTTTACTCAAATTCATAGAAGCAGAGAGGAACATGGTGGTTACCAGAGGCTAGGAACTGGGAGTAATGGGGAGACAGGAGGTAATGGTCAATGAGGAGGGATAAGTTTTTGTTTTTATTTTGCTGTTTATGAAATTTATTGCACAACTTGATTAACAGAGTTAGTAATAATGTACATATCAAAATTGCTAAGAGCATAAAGTTCAAATGTTCTCACCACAAGAAAATAAGTACGGTAATGAAGATGTTACTTAGCTGGATTTGTCCCCATTGTATTTATAAATCATAATATCACTTGTACCCCTATAAATATTTATAATTTTTAATTTAAAATAAAATTTAAAAAGAAAAAAGACAATAACCAGAATAAATGTATAAAGTCATGTTTTGCATGATCTTTGTGTTGTCTTCTCTCATTGGTCACAGAAGCCAAGAGTCTTTCTCTTAGCTCTAGAGACCTTAGTCTCCATAGATCTTTCATAAAGCAACAATGAGTACAGTTCATGAATTCACTTATCCTGACAGCACCAGGAATATGCAAGGCAACAGGGCACAGTAATGAACCAGACAGGCATACATCTCAGTTTTCAAAAATCCGTAGAAATATTTACATCTTATTTAAATGAGCTCCTTTGAAAACTTTGCCTGGATTTAGCCTGAGTTTTTTTTTTTCTTTTTTTTTTTTTTTTTAAGACAGAGTCTTGCTCTGTCACACAGGTGCAATGGCATGATCTTGGCTCACTGCAGTCTCCGCCTCCCGGATTCAAGCTATTCTCCTGTCTCGACCTCCCAAATAGCTGGGACTACAGGCATCCACCACCCCCAGCCAATTTTTGTATTTTCAGTATAGACGGGGTTTCACCATGTTGATCATACTGGTCTCGAACTCCTGACCTCTGGCGATCCGGCCGTCTCTGCCTCCCAAAGTGCTGAGATTACAGGCGTGAGCCACCGCACCTGGCCCTGAGATTATTTTATGAATATTGATATTATACCAACTTTTGTATGTAGTATTTTTGTACATTTTCAAAATTTTCCCAATTAATGTATATTAATTTTTAATGGAAAAGAAAACCAAAACCCATGAACTTATTACAAATTTCTTAGTGCTTTTTACTTTGTATAGATAAATATTTTTTGAAAATATCTTTTCACATTTCTGTCCATTCGAATATGTTGTTAGTTTTAATAACCCCAAACAAAAATTGATGCTTGGTCACTTGGTTGCCTTCTTGTTTGTTAATTTAATAAAAAAGAAAATATTCATTGGAGCCCATCTTGACCCATCCATTTATTTGCAGGATGGCTTCACACCATTGGCAGTGGCTTTGCAACAAGGTCATGACCAAGTCGTTTCGCTCCTGCTAGAGAATGACACCAAAGGAAAAGTGCGTCTCCCAGCTCTTCATATCGCGGCCCGAAAAGACGACACGAAAGCCGCCGCCCTGCTGCTGCAGAATGACAACAATGCAGATGTGGAATCAAAGGTGAGGCACGAGGGACACGGGCCTGTCATGCAACTCTCCAGTGTTAGACACACAACCTTTAAGAGCACCCGGTCTCCTTCTTGGCAAGCTTATGCCATGCCTTTAACTTCATTGAAGGGAGGAACAGAGTGTGTCTGAGCTAGCCACTGAAGGCACAGCCTCCCTTCACATGAGAAGCTAGGGGGTGAGGGGAATGCGGCCCTATGCGTGCTAAAAGGGAGGCCACCTCAAAAGAAATCAATTTCTATGCAGTGATCATTTCTTTCCTTTGAATATAGTTTTGGAATATATTCAACACTTCAGCTCAAACATCAGGGTGAAAAATTACAAAATGCTAAAGACAGTGTACACAAACAAACCTCTGGTTGATATCCAAGATGACAGGCCAGGCACTGAGCATAGATCAGCTGCGGAGAGCATGCCAGCAGCAAAAGAGCCGCAGCCAAAAATTCCCATCGTCTTGACATGTGGTACCTGAAAGTCTCTGTGATGGAAATGTGGCATTTGGACTAGGCCGTTGCGTGGCCCATCATTCAGTCTAGCTTTCTTTCTGTGCCTATTGTGCTTTCATCAGAGCTTCCATCCTCATTACTTAGCTGTCATGAGCTTTCTGCAATCCATATCACCAATAGTGAACTAACCGTTCATTTTTTCCTCCTCTTTGCTTCCAAATGTGTTAACCTAGATGGTGGTGAATAGAACAACAGAGGTATATATATATGTATATATGCATATACGTGTAGTCTATATCTGCATCATCATTTTCCCATGACTTAGTGCTGCTGCCTCATGTCTCTCCCTTCTTCTTTGCATCGCCTTCTGTAGGCTAGATACCTGCTTTATCCCCAATCCCTCCTCTCCCCAAAGGAGCATGTGCCAGATAAGATAGCAGTAGTTTGATTACCAGGGCTTTCTGCAGCTGAACCTGGTGTTTGAAAGAGATGAGGAATCCTTGACTCTTAAGGGTATTGCAATAGAGCTGTGTGAGATGAAGAGTCTGGACACTTTAGATGTTTATCAGCTATATGTAAAGCTGCAGACAACCCTGTCATTCTACTCATCCAGGACTCGTTTTTTAGGGTTGTGCATGACACTTACCCTCTGTGGTGTCAGCAAAAGGAAAGGTATTTCAGAATGGTGTCAATGTGACCCACCCTTCTACAAGACTCAGTGAGATAGCTAGCATGGCTAAGAAGCTTGCTAACAAATTAGAAATGCATCTAGTTCCTATAAGGTTTCAATCTTTGGGGACTAAGTGAATCGCTGCATGTTTTAGCATTTTTTAAGGAAGTAAAATGACCTTGGTATAAACAATCCAAAAACATGTGTTATTTAATAGGCACTGGATAACAAAGAGATTAACTTGTGGATTCTTCATGGAATACAATTGCCCATTATATAAAACCAATTTTGTGGTAGTACCTCTTCCCCCCAAAATTGCTTTTGTCATTAAAATTGGCGTTTACTGTTGGTTAATTTGAATCTATATCAAAGATATAAACTAATTGAATTTTGAGTTTCAATGCACAATTCTATCATCAGTAATAAAACAGCGGCACTAATCAAGCTATCAGCTATAAAGATTTTTCTCATCTCTATCTTAATTTCTTGAAATGTTGGCTTTTATATAGTTCTGTTATTGGATTACTAAAATTGCTCAGTCTCCACCCTTGGTTCCTCCCTGGCTATTCTTCTGCCTGTAAGTTTGGGGTTTATTAGAAACCCTGTGAGCAATTGGCACTGATCGAAACCTAGTACAGAATGGAACATAGACCTCAGCATATTTTGCTTCCTCATTTTTATTTGGGCAGGGTTGTGATATTTGCCTGTCAGGCAGGGGGCTGGCAGGAATCAATTGAACGTCTGCTATGTTTTCTTTACAGAGTGGCTTCACTCCGCTCCACATAGCTGCTCACTATGGAAATATCAATGTAGCCACGTTGCTGTTAAACCGAGCGGCTGCTGTGGACTTCACTGCAAGGGTAAGAGCACAGCAATGTGTAATGCCTTTAAAGCATTTGAAATAATTTTATGCTCTCTTTCCTCAACATGAGGAGATTGGGACAAATTGCCTCCAAGAGTCCTTCCAGTCGGTGAAGGCTATGATTTGTACTCATCCTAATGTATGTTCGTGATTTTATATAGGTGTGCCTGTTTCCTAGCAGAAGAGGTAAACCAAGATCAGGAATGCTAGCTGGGATGGATGATAAATAAATATATAAATGCATATATAGAACATGCGATTCAAGGAATCGTGGCTGGGGACAACAAATAGTTCCCTATGTTAAAATTTCTGAAACCCTTAGAAATTGGTCAGATGGCACTCAGTGCTCTAGAGATCAGAGTCTTGACCTTACAATGGGAATGTTCTGGAATACCTGGGTGAGGCCTAAACTACAGAACCCAAATAATGAGACCATCTTTTGCCTTTATCTTCTGTCCCCTACAAACTTTCATAGTGAGTAACAAGGTTGTGTAACCTGAATAAGCTCATATCCATTGAAGAAAGGAATTACAATGTCATATGGCCCACTGCACAGCAGGTTGGACATCCAAACAGAGTAACACTGCTCTCAATTTAAAAACTGGTGTTCAGCTTGACCATCAGAAACACTGTCGGAAGTACAAGTGAAGCTGGAGGCAGGATGAAGTAGTGGCTGAAATCCTGGACTCTGAGACTCCTTAGGTTCAAATTTTGGCTTTCACTTTTTTCCCTGTGTCTGTCAGTTTCCTCATTTATGAGATGAGATAATATGAATTATGAAATTAAATAAACAATTATAAAACATCACCTCTCCCTCACTGCGTCACTGTGAAAATTAAAAGAGATAGCATATGTAAATCACTCAGCCGGTGCCTGATGTAGTATCATCACTAACAGCAGCGGCAGTAGTGTATTGGTCTGTTTTCACATTGCTATAAAGAGGTATCTGAGATTAGGTAATTCATAAACAATAGAGGTTCAGTTGGCTCCTGGTTCTGCGGGCTGTACAGGAAGCATGATATTGGCATCAGCTCGGCTCCTGGGGAGGCCTCAGGAAACTTAAGAATAATGGCAGGAGGCGAAGCAGGGACAGACACATCACATGGCCAGAGCAGGAGCAAGAGAGCAAGAAGAGTGGTGCTGTACACTTTTAAATGACCAGGTCTCATGAGAACTCCCTCACTATCACGAGGACAGCACCAAGTGGATGGTGCTAAACCATTCATGAGAAGTCCTTCCCCATTATCCAATCACCTCCCACGAGGCTGCACCTCCAACACGGGGCACTACGTTTCAACATGAGATTTGGGTGGGGACATACATCTACACTATATCAGATCACTGTAACACAAGCAGCACTGTTATTTTGAAAGTAGCATTTGAAGTCTTATTTTTTGCTGAACGCTCACTTCTTAGAAGAGAAATGGAACTAGATTAGATAGGGAGGTAGAGTATAATGCCAGCAACAGCAGTACAGTGGTAGTTGCATCAGCAGTAAAAATAGTATCATTTCTGAAGTCGTTCCTGACTGTAAGATGCCAGGCTATGCATTTTATCTCATGCATACTAATATAAGGAAAGGTATAGTTTATCCTTATTTTACAGAAGGAGAAACCTAGGTTTAGAGATAAAAAGTAGCTGCTTTAGGATCACAGTGCTAGCGGGTTGGAAGAGGCAGGATTTCAGCCCCAAAGTTCTTAACCACTATTCTCTCCCCTAGGTAACTTAAAGGGGTTTATTTTACTTTTCCCCTTATAATTTGTTAGTTGTATAAAAATTAATAAGGCCTGAGATTGTACTAATAGAAAAGCTATTTCCTATCCTGTTGTCATGAGCTTGCTGAAAGCCTTCATCAGTTTAAATGACTGGAGAGCGTCAGTCAATTTTATTCACAATTTTTCTTATTGCGTTAACTACATCCTTGATATGGCAGATCCAAGGCCTAGTTTGACACTTTGAAGGACAAAGTTAAGCCCTTCTTTAAGTCAAGTATAAACAGGGTATGTCAGTGTTGAAGCTGAAGTTCATTTCAAGATGCATTCTTCTGGTTTTATTTCTGTAATTCATAGCATAATAAAACCTTATTAAGTTACATCTTCTAATTAGGACATTTGGAAAATTTATGTCAGGGTAGTGTTCGAAGTTTGTCTTTGTGCCTTTGTTCAGAAATTTCCTGATGTTGCTGAAAACGAGGATTAGAGAAATGTTTAAGCAATTTAAGGGGACATATTACAGTATTTTCAGACTTTTCCAAGTGATTCTAAAGTGTTCATTTGCATTAAAACAATGACTGTGGTCATTGTTTTACAGAAGATGCTTATTTATTGATTAAAAATCAGTGGAGACATCAGACCCACGTTGTTAACCTTCCTGAGTTACCATATATGATTTAAAGTACTTACACTGTGCTTTTGTTTAAAATATGTTAAAATTCAGACTTTTCACTGATTCAGAAATGCATTTTTCCCAGTCTTTCCTAATTAATGAGGTCTAATAGCATTTTGAGCTGAAGGCTGTGGTGGAATTTGATTTTATTTAATAGGAGGCTTGGGCTGTTGCGTATTCCCAAATGAGCTATGCTTCTCTCTGCAGTGGGTGATTGATGACTGGCTTTAGGGTACCTGAGAACTCTTTTTAAAGAGCTTAAACTGAGGCAACTGCCAGCTGCCTCAAGCAATCCATTTTAGGTCCCAAATTTGTAGCAATTTTATTGTATAATAATCTAGCATCTCCACTATGGTATTACAGAGGCTTCTCCCTTCCCAGCTTCCATGGGGTCTTTCTAGGTCATAGTTCTCTCAAGAAGGTAACAGAAATAGCAGGTGAAAGTAAGAGGGCCCTGAATGCAGACAGGATCAAATTCTATCCAGTCAGAGCAATAAAGGGAGCATCATTAAGCCTCATTTGCTAAGAATTGGCTGCAAATTGTAACCATAAATCATATGCTTCAGAGCCAGGTTTGGAGAGAGGTATTGATGAGGTGGTTAGAAGCAGATTAAAAAACACCAGCACCCTTTGTCTTGGGGGACTGCAATTTCTGTTTTCTGCCTGTGACAAAATACAGTAGGGAGTGGAAGATTTAAATCAGTGAAGAAAGAAGTATGACAGATAAAGTCTTGCAGTTCTTGATAGCACCGTAAACTGAGAGAATGTCCCAGAGAGTGACCACCTGCTAGCAAAGAGAGCTGGGGAAGAGGAAGAATGACAACACTTCTGGAATCTTTCCTGCATGCAATAGATGTTCATTTCCAAAGCAGATAATAGGCAGAAACAAATGCGATGTGACTGAAGGGAGTGCACAATAGAAGGAGTTGCTTTCTGTGTTCATTTGTAGTGCCAACTAATTTATGCAGCAGTAAAGCAGGTCCCAGTCAGTGGTGAATGTATACTTCTGAGTAGCAGCTCTGGTAACTGATTTATGGCATACTTAACTGTTTCAATAACACCTTTCTTTCAATTTTTATTATGATGTTTGCATTGTAATTTTACTGTGTATATGTAAGATATCTTGTCTGACATCATCAGTATTTCCTTTTGGATTATCCTTGGAGATCTATTCAGGCTCATGGGTCTGCTGCAGGGAGTTAATGCAGTAGCTACTGAATGCTGCAATGCAGCGTCAGCATTCTTCATTCTTTGAACTGAGTCTGCTGAGATGGCACTGACACTGTCTGAATTTATGCATGACCCTTGCTGTCTTTGCAAATCATTCTAGCTCTCTTGGGAAAGAGAATGTAACTAAAACATACCAGAGCTACTACTGATTGTCATTTCAGTAAGGAGCATTTGTGCACTAGAGTAACAAAAGGCCAAATTATATTATGTGGTTGCCTGCAAAGTTCCCTTTATTGATTGAAGAAGATAGATTAATACTTTGCTGGCTGAATTTTTTCATCAAATATAATGGACCACCTAATCTAATCTTCACTCTTGTCATTGGCCTTTCTCTTGTAAATTATTATTCAACTTCCCATTTTGAGAAGATAATTGAATAAAGCCTTCTTCTATTAGTCTTGCCATTTAGCACTTTTTGTTTTGATATCTGAAAGGATTAGGGATTTATGTGTTTGGATTCTTTACCTCATTTGTTTCCAAAAAGATTTCAGGTGGTTTACAGATTAAAATATACAGATGTGAAGGGCGGAACCAAAAAAGTAAATGTTACCAAGCAGCAAAAATGAGCCAGTAAATACGATGGAAAATAAATATATGCCTTAAAATCTTTGATATATATAGTGGAAAGGGAAGCATGGATAATAGAGTTTTCACTTTTGACAACTGAAATCCTGTAGTTACCTGTAGAGACAATTTTTGTGTAAAATAACTCAAACATTATTTTTATCGTATGAATCCTTAAGAACAGAGAATTACATAGTTGCAATATCTTTAATTACTGTACATCAAAAGGCTCACTTCTACTTCCTACTGCCTGTGACTGCTATATCTCCATCTGTGAAGGCACCTTGCCCAGAGAAGCTGAGAGACTGAGGCCCAGCTACTTAGCTTTATGATGTTCTAGTTGTATAGGAAGGAACTTGGCACGTATGGCACAGATCAATGACTGGTTAACATGTCCATTGGGCTGCCTTTTTCAAATATTAGGTATTTTATACAAGGTTTTGATAGGTATCGGACCACATTCAGAACCCTACTAAATCATACAAAAGTTTACTTTATTGAAGATATTTTAATGTTTGGATAAAATGAGAGTAATGTTTTTAGATACTTGAACTACTAAGCCTGTTGGTGGAAAAATAAAAGTATTAGACTTCTCTTCTGCACTTATATACTGTGGGTAGGAACGTAAATTAGTTCGGCCACAAATTGGAAAGCAGTTTGGAGATTTCTCAAAGAACTTAAACTACCATTCAACCCTGCAATCCCATTACTGGGTATGTATTCAGAAGAAAATAAATTGTCTTACCAAAAAGATACATGTTCACATGTTCATTGAAGCACTGTTTATGATAGCAAAGACACAGAATCAACATAGATGCCCATCAACAGTGGACTGGATAAAGAAAATATGGTACATATACACTATGGAGTACCACACAGCCATGAAAAGGGAACAAAGTCATGTTTTTTGCAGCAACATGGATGAAGCTGGAGGCCATTATCCTAAGCAAATTAATGCAGGAACAGAAAACCAAGTACCACGTGTTCTCATTTACTAGTGGGAGCTAAACATGGGGTACTCATGGACATAAAGATGACAACAACAGACACTGGAGACTACTGTTGTGGCAGAGTTGAAAAACTACCTATTGGGTACTATGCTCACAACTTAGGTGATGAGATCTTTCGTACACCAAACTTCAGTGTCATGCAATATACCCACGTAACAAACCTGCACATATGCCTCCTGAATATAAAGATAGAAATTATTTTTTTAAAAGAATTATGTTCTGTCCAAACCTGAGGCCAACATGGCTTAGCACATGCATGAGCAGAATAGTATCCATGGATGAGCATTATCTGGGGAATTTCTTTTCTAAATTCAATCCAATTTAGCAATATTTATAGAGCATCTACTATAAGCTGGACCTGAAGGTTCAGACTTGAGTTACCTACTCTACCATTAGTACTTATTACTAATGTGACAATACTTAGTACTTTATTAGTCCCTACTCTACCAATTTGTTCAGGCACCAAGGTGCCAAACCATATAATACAATTTCTCCCATAAGTCCTCAAAGCATAACTACATCTAGGCTATAATGCTGAATGGGACTTTTCTAAAAACTCAGGAATTGATGAGTTGAAAGCAGAAAGGCAAAGCTGAAGGATAGGTCCTCTGTAACAGTGTCCCCAAAGACCACAGGCTGTGCTCCCTTCCTTGGAGTTCGTCTGGTGACCCCTCCTGAGCCCCCGGATACCACTGTGTTGCAGAATCTATCTCATTTCCCCCAAGTGGGAACCCCTTTACCAGATCTCTCCTAGCCAGAGTCCAGGCCTCTTAACCACCTCTGGGCCCCAGTGAGGAAGGAAACTGTTTTCTCTACACCTGGGCTATGTTACTTCAGTAGCCACTAACTTGGGGAACTAGCTTTGATTTAAATAATTTTTTTTTTTTTATTCTCAAGAGCATTTCAAGTGCTCAATAACTAGTGGCTACTGTCTCATCAAGTGGCACAGATATATCGCATGTCCATCATCATAGAAAGTTATTTTGAACAAAGCCATGTCACCATCCATCTTAGGCCTTCCTTCCCTTCAATGTCATAATGATATGCAAATGCAACATTTCCCTCAAGGAAGACGGTTAGTCCCTGACCCCCTAGGTGAGCATCACATCCTGTACTTCCACTCACATTAGGCTTCAGATATAATTTTATTTCTCTGCTATTGTCCATTTTGCACACTCTATTTGCTATCTAAGCCCCTGGAAGGTTGAGATGCCCTAGTCATCATCTGTCTCTAGGTTTTCCTTTGGTCCTCATGTGCCTGGCTCTGTGCTAGTGACTTCAACATGAACTTAATTCTCTCAGACTTTCAGTGGATGATTTGTTTTTGCTGCCTGATAGCCTTTTTTCTATCTACCTTTCTTGACATATTAATAGAGTCACCAAAATGTTCAGCTGCACTTCATTCAGCTGGAAGGCAATGAATGTAAAAACATCAACAATTCTGCCTGCTACAAAATAAGTGCTCAGTAAATGTCTATTCCCTTCTTTTCTTCTGCAGGTGAGATTTATAGTAATAATGATTTTTAAGTTATAATTTATTATCCAGCTTCTTTATTAGGCATTTTACACTTATTGTCATAACAATCCTATGAGGGCTAAAGTAAAAATGTAATAAAATATAGCTCTCTCCCACATCCTGTTTTTCATCTCACATGCAGACTTTGAATTCCCCAAGAACAGACCTGTGTCATCTTACACACTTTGGAATCCCTGGAGTATAGCCCAGTACCTGGTGCTGGGAGGGACTCAGTATATATTTATTGAATTCAAAAATGAATGAATAAATCACTTCTTGGCCTTCCTGTCCACCACTCCTGGTCACCCAGCATCTATGCAAACCTGCTTTCCTCTCCCTAGCCTATCAAAATTCCTGTTACTTCAACTTGAATCTCTCCTGGTCTAGGAGCTGCTTTCCAAACTAAACTCAGCTGCATTAAGGGAAATGGAAAAATTCACAGGATACTAATAGAATTTTAGACCAGTGCACCAAACCTAAGTGCTGAATGTCAGAGGCAGAGGGACAAGTTTATATGAGCAGCAAGGAGACTTTGCGTTCAGCTCTGTAGATGACCTTGGAAGTCAGGCCCAGGCTAATTGGGCTAAGCCTAGGCTAAAAGTCTATTGCCAAGCTTTGTTCAAAATTAAGAGTGTTTTAAGCAGGGCCTCAGGCTCTGGGCTGTGAAGGCCCAAAGTGACCACCAGAAGATGCTAGAAAGGACATCAGCTACTGGAGCATGGAGAAGAGGTGAGCCTGGCTCCAGTAGGAGTGTGGCAAACTCCCGATGGTTTGACAAGGGTGTAGGGCTTTTGGAGACTCTACTTTGGTTTGTGTAGTGATGCATTTGCAAACATATCTTTAAAATACAAATGGCCCTCCACATTCTTAGATTTCACATCCATGGTTTTAACCAACCATGGATGGAAGATATTTGGGGGAAAAAAAAACAATAACAAATAATACAACATAGAAAAAGAATACAAATTTTAAAATACAGTGTAATAACTATTTACATGACTTTTACATTGTATTAGTCATTATAAATCGAGAGATCATTTAAAGTGTACAGAGAGTGTGTGTAGGTTATGTGCAAATGCTGTTTTATATAAGGGACTTGAGCATCCACGGGTTTTGGCATCCTCAGGAGTCTTGTAACCAATCCCCACAGATACCATAGGATGACTGTATATTTTCCTCTGATTACACAAATCATGCTTTAAACAAAATACAATAAATCACAAGTGAGAAAATAAAAACCACTTATAGCAGTCTTTTTTTTTAGCATTTGAATGTTTATCCCAACAGAGACCACACACACATACATTTCTTTTTTATTGGTACATATTTTTTAATAGGTTTATCTCCTAGTATAGGCTCAACAGCATTAAAGACAAAGACTTCTTTTCTTTCTTTTAAGGGTTATGTAAACCTCCTGAATGAAAATGGAGATTTGAGAGCCTTAGCAAAGGAATATGAGTTATGGGAAAGTAGCCATGTGTCTACTGCATTAAGCATATTCTTGTTGCCATGGTGATATTAACATTTCAGGAGGAACAAAACCAGTAAGTTTTGGTAAGGTGGCAGAATGGAGGAGATGCATGTTTACATGAATTTGCTCCTATAATTATGCCATGCAATCTCATTTCTGCCTTTGCCTGAATGCCACATCAAAGGAGAATCTCTTACATACATTTTTTAAAGAAGTATTTTTATCTGATATCCATTTATATATTTGAAATTCATTGACATCTTCCTGTGTGGAGTGGGGTCTATGTTCCTCACCTGAAGAGGTGCCATTTCTAAGTGACAGTGGAGTGAGGGGAGGAATACGTGCTGGACCCTGGACTCTTGTCTTGGCTGTATCATCGATCACTGATGTGGTCCAGGGGAAGTCCCTTCATCACCTGGCCTACAGGTGTTTTAGCCAAATGAGAGAGACATCAGCCAACCCCAGGCCCTTGCCCTCTGCCCAACCACCTGTCTGACAGCAATGGAGACAGTCTTCAGCTTCCCTCCCCCTTTCACAATAGAGTACATATGGAACAGTGGCAAAGTAAACCACACTGTCAGACTGCTGGAGTCCCACACTAGCCTTGCGGCTTATCCTGGTGCTCTTGAGTAGGTTGTTTATGTTTCAGCCTAATCATCCATATGATGGGTCCAATGGTAGAACCTAATGCTATTGTTGTGATTGTGACGATTGAAAGAAATAATCCACAGAAATTGCTTAACATAGTGCCTGGCCCACAAGACATGGGCAAGGGCTCAAGACATGGTGGTGGTTGTCACTGCTTGCATCCAGGAGGGGACCCTGTCACTGCAAGGCACGTTTCCCTGTAAAGCATGACACATGTCAGGTCGATGGCACCAAGGTAGCTCTCTAAAGTACATCTAGAAGTAGTCAGGAATGCGGCCTCTCAGAATAAATTACGTTGTTTGCGGTGGTGTTTGTCAGTATGAGAAAGTCAGCCTTTAAGAAACCATTAATTAATGACATTGTTTGAGACAATAAGAAAGCCAACAAAAGAAATCATAGACATTTGAAGGTTTTTCACTTTTTCTCCTTGAATATGTGCCTTGCCGCCCTGGGTGCTGCTCAGAATTGTTGCTCTGAGAACATTTTTAAATGACCCAAAAAAATCCTATTTTGAAGTTGTGTGAAATAAAGTTCTATTAAGGTAGGAGTTGGCAAAGCTCACTTTATTCATTTGCACTTTAAAAGAGAATTATTCATTAGCTGTAGAATTTTTATTTCCCCCATTCAGTGAAAATAACACCTAGGGGCTGCCATGCCCCAGACTGATCCTCTGCTAAATGTTCCAGCACGTTGTCCACACTCCCTGTCATCAGACAGTGCATTTGGATCTGCTCAGATGAATCCTGGTCCCCTCCTTGAGCACTGCAGTTCTTCCACGGCAGTGAAAAAAACATTGCTCTTCTTCCTCTGGTGGTTTGAAGAATATACAGAAAGGGCAAAGGGCTACCTAGAGTGTGGAGGTTGGGGTTCATAGAACTGAAGCATTGCACAGGTGTCAGCCCCTTTGGACACAGGCACGATCATTTACTGGCCCTCTTCCAAACTTAAGCAAGAAGTTCTAAGAAAATAAATTCAGATAGAAGATCAGCATGGACCAGATAATTGGTAGGAAAAAGTTGCAATGCTAGACTGTGATGGAAATATAGAAATGGGGATCAGCTCCAAGAAAAGGAGGCTGAAGCCCAGATGCAGGTGTGAAATGAGACTGGAGATGAATTATGAGAGTCCAGCCCGGCGGGGAAGGGGCTCAGTGAATGCCAGTGGGCACTGGCCTTGATCCTGCAGGTAGAGGGAGTTACTTATTGCAGGTCTTTAAGTGGATACAATGATGGCAGTAGTGTTTAAGGTGAATTATGACACGTATGAAGGGGAAATCAGGAAACTGAAGTTACAAGCTGTGGCTGACTCCAGCCACAGAAAGAAAAGAACCGACAGGAGCAGCATGTTGCCCCCTAGTATGATGCACTTCTGCTTGCTGATGACCTCTGTGGAGTCTGGCCAGAGCCACTGGTTTTCAATGGAGGAAAAAGGAGCATCATCTGCCTTAAAAGATTTGGAAATTTGTAGAGGAATTTTTGGTTGTCACAGTAGTGGTTGGCACGTAATGGGAGAGGGCCAGGATGGCTTAGCCTCCTTCAATGCATGGGTCAGTCTCACACAAATAACAGTGTCCCAACCAAAAGGCCAGTGATGCATCCATCAGACATGCTGGATTGAACATCTCTTTACAGCCAAGAAATGGAGCGGTGAGATGTCCCAGGATGGGAGGGAAGGGCCCAGAAATCCATGGTTGGTCTGGGATGCTCCTCAGAACGTGTCTAGCAACCCCCCAGCAATGCACCCCAGACAGCGGTTGGTCAGAAGACCCTGAGGCTCTGTTCGGCTCCCACTGCTAAGACTTTGAAATACGAGGTGGAAAAAACAACACAAAATTCAAACTAATGTAGTTAATAGCTTTCATGTATCACTGGGTGCCAGGTACAGTAGCAAGTATTTCATTTATTATTCATAATAATTTCATGAGGTGTGGATATGATTTCCATTTTACACTAGGAAGCAAGAAGTTCCATAACTTGTACAAAGCCACACAAACTAGTGGAGCTAGTGCTAAGATACAGTAAAGACAATAAAAAACTGTGTAGTTCATAAAATTGTAACATCAAAGGCAATGTGTATTTGGGCTTTGACGTAATCCAACATCATCACAAGAAAACCAGAATTGACAGCAGCCTCTTGTGTTCTGGCTGGTGATTTGGTCTCTGCCTGGGCCAGGCTTGTGAGATGAATTAAATACATTTTTGAATCCCTAAATAATCGTGCTTTTAAATGGACTCTGGACATTTAGAAACTCGATGACCTTATGACAAAAGCATATGATATATATTTCCTGGTAAGAAATACAAGGCAGGCTTGTCTCTAAAAGGAGTGAGGTCCCCTTAGTTTAAAATGTAAAAGCAGGCCAGGCGCGGTGGCTCATGCCTGTAATCCCAGAACTTTGGGAGGCTAAGGAGGGTGGATCACAAGGTCAGGAGATCGAGACCATCCTGGCTAACATGGTGAAACTCCGTCTCTACTAAAAATACAAACAAATTAGCCAGGCATGGTGGCGGGCGCCTGTAGTCCCAGCTACTAGGGAGGCTGAGGCAGGAGAATTGCTTGAACCTGGGAGGCAGAGGTTGCAGTGAGCCGAGATTGCGCCACTGCACTCCAACCTGGGTGACAGAGCGAGACTCCATCTCAAAAAAAAAGAAAAAATTAAAAGCAAATGTTCTAATAGTTTCTAAGTCAGGACCTCTCAACTAGTTTTTCCCAGTTTGTCTCAGCCACCTTTTCCCATAGATTCTGAATCATTAACTCTGCAGTGGGGACTTGCAATCTGTGTTTTTAACAAGTTCCTCAGGTGATGCTTCTGATCAGGCAAGATTAGAAAATATTGACCAAGGCTATGTTATGAAAATGTTTCTCTATATAAATTGCCCAAAGTTGATTCATGGAAGTCTTTAAAAATCATTTACTTGTAACAATTATTTTTGTGTTGATAACCCCTTAATATAGCCTTGAATTTATTTTATGTCTTACATCTTACAAAACACATTTAGGTATAGTCCATCATATGAAATTCACAAAAAATATACAATTTTATAGATAAGTCAGTGAGGCTCCCATTTGTCTTGGGTCCTACTGAGAATAAAGTGGCAGAACACGGATGTGAATCCAGACCTTCTAACACATTTTGGTACACCTCAGTGCGTGACCTGTGGAGCTGGTGGGGCATGCTGGGTTGTGGAGAGAGTCAGCACGGTGCTCAGTGGGCGGCCTCGGTGCCTCATTCTCGTTGAGGATGGGGTATTGGCACTGATGGTAGCTGGGGTCTTCATGGCACCTAGAACAGTAGCTCCAGCTCCTTAGGACACGTGTGCTGCCTACTGATAAAGCTGTTGGCACAGACTGACTTTAGTATTTCCAAACTGTCTTTCTTTAGAAACTTCAAAGACATTGTTTTCATTTCTTGACATGTTTGAAACTCCAGCATCTAATTTGTTAAAAGATCAAGTGAAGGCAAGATACCTGAGAAACTAAGAATTTCAAGTTAACTAATATCTCAGAAGCCTGCAAGAGTGGTTTACTTTCTGGAGGGGTAAGAAAAAATATTCAACACAGAAATTAATTTAGTTCCAGCTTTGTCAGAAGTGATACAGGAGTATAGAAAATTTGTAATATAAATCCCCATTACTTTTTAAAGAATTTTTAATGGCAGAATGTTAAAACAAAAGTGGGTGGACTTTTTTATTGAAGTTATAACATTCATTAGAAACATTTCAGGAAATCTAATATCATTAGCTCAACATATTCTAAATTGTTTCAAATGTTAAAATAACTTTCCTCAAAGTAGAGTAAGTAATTGATTCCTCCACAATTGAGTTTTAAATGCCCCTTTCCGTTCAACTACTATATATATCTCTCTACTCATAGATCTTTCTAGCTGAGAGGGGCTTTCTTTACTGTAAAACAGATAGCAGACTACTTTTGAATGAGCTTTAATAGTGACATCTTTAAAGAAATACAAAGAAAAACCATGAGTTCTTATTTAAAATGAAAGAGTTGAACTAACCACTCTTTTAGACATTAACTATTTTTGCTGTCACTGAATACGCTGTTTCCTTTTGGTTGGAAATTGTTTCTCGGCAGCATTTTCTGTATAGAGACTATGCTACTTGGATTCAGAGCTGGAGCTAGTGTTTGCCCAAGTTAAGAAGAGACTCACTATCAGGATGTGTTTTCTCTTCTGTGACCCACAGGAAAGAGCACAGCTTTGGGAATCAGACAGCTCAGGGTCAAACCTCAGCTCCGGTATTTTCTAGCCATGTTTCCTGTAACCCCTTCCAGCTTCACTTTGCTTCTCTGTAAACTGACATTAATAGCATCTATTTCATGTGTTGTTATGGAGATGAAATGAGATGATGCATGTTTCATACAGCCTGCACAAAGTAGAGGTCCCATAACTGGTAATTTTCTTCCATTTTTAATTACGTTTGTTCTCATGTCAAACAAATAGTTTCTTGGTCTAAATGAGCGGTGTCCTTTTTTTTTTTTTTTTTTAGCAGAACTCTTTTTCTAACAAATTTCTACAGGAATTAGGCATTTACTGTGTCAATCTTTAGTGCCCCCAAATTTCTTATTGTTTATGGAATTATGGAAACTCTGAAATGTAGCCTGAAAAAATATAAATTTAAAAGCATATATGGAATACTCATTAAAATGGCTACTATGAAAAAAAAATCAGAAAATAGCCAGTCTTGGCAAGGATGTGAAGATATGGGAACTCTTGTACATTGTTGATGGGAATGTGAATTCATACAGCCACAATGAAAGCAGCTCATCATTTCCTCAGAAAGTTAATACAGTTAACATATGATCCAGCAGTTCCATTTCTGGGTATATACCCAAAATAATGAAAAGCAGGTTCTCAAGAGGTATTTGTACATGCATATTCATATATATTCATAGCAGCATTATTCACAGTAGCCAAAAGGTGGAAGCAAGCCAAGAGTCCAACAGATGAATGGATAAACAGAATGTGGTACATCCATACACTGGAACATTCCTCAACCTTAAAAAGGGAGGAAATTTTGATGCATGCTACAGCATGAATGAACCTTAAGACATTATGCTGGCCAGGCGCAGTGGCTCACGCCTGTAATCCCAGCAGTTTGGGAGGCTGTGGCAGGCACATCATCTGAGGTCAGGAGTCCAACACCTGCCTGGCCAACATGGTGAAATGCCATCTCTACTAATATACAAAAATTAGCCGGGTGTGGTGATGTGTGCCTGTAATCCCAGCTACTTGGAAGTCTGAGGCAGGAGAATCCCGTAAACTCGGGAGGCAGAAGTTGCAGTGAGCCAAGATCGCACCACTGCATTCCAGCCTGGGCGACAGAGTGAAACCCTGTCTCCTCCCATCACAAAAAAAAAAAAAAAAAAAAATGCTGAGTGAAATAAGCCAGTCACAAAAAGACAAATACTATGATTGCACTTAACACAGGTATCTATAGTAGTCAGATTCAGAGACAAAAGTAGAATGGTGGTTGTCCTGGGCTGAGAGGAAAGGGGCATAGGGGCAGCTAATGGCTATAAAGTTTTTCATTTTTCAAGATAAAAGGAGTTCTGGAGACTGATTGCAGAATGCTGTGTACTTAATGCTGCTGAACTGTGCACTTAAAAATGGTTACAATGGAATGGTATATTTTACCACAATTTAAATTAAAAAAATTTTTAAAGCATCTATTGAAAATCAATGGGCTCTGGCCGGGTCCATGGCTCACACCTGTAATCCCAGCACTTTGGGAGGCCAAAGTGGGTGTATCACAAGGTCAGGAGATCGAGACCATCCTGGTTAACATGGTGAAACCCCATCTCCACTAAAAAATACAAAAAAATTAGCCAGGCGTGGTGGCGGGTGCCTGTAGTCCCAGCTACTCGGGAGGCTGAGGCAGGAGAATGGCATGAAACTGGGAGGCAGAGCTTGCAGTGAGCCGAGATCATGCCACTGCACTCCAGCTTGGGCAACAGAGTGAGACTCCGTCTCAAATAAATAAATAAATAAGCAGGAAAATCTCTTGGCTCCAAAGACCCAGTCATCTGTAACATCTTAATCATGCAAAGGTGGAAGAGAATTTGTAATTAAGGGAAGAGATCCAAGATCAGCTTCCATCCTAGTCTTTCTCCTCTGGCAACTCCTGGGATTGTGTGTATTGGCTGAGGGTGTGCGTGGGGAGAAGCAGATGTGGGAATCTTTAAATATGGTCTGCCTTCCCCCTAAATCACTTGAGAACCAAAGGAAGACCTGGCTGTGCCTTATCTGAATTGTTGATGAGCCATCCTCTATTAATTCAAAGGGAGCCCTCTGACAGGATTAACAATAAACAGCCTCGTACTATCCTTAAAAGAAAATAAGGCTCTTGAGTTTAGAACAGATCCCAACACTCAGAGCCTGACTTCACAACAAACAGCAAACATCCAAGCATTTGCTGCTGCTTCCTGGGAAGGCCAGCACTATCAGGTGTCTGATCAAATGGGATTAGTTGGTCTCTCTGAGAGGAGTGAGGTTGAGGAAATGTCACTGGTGTCAATATCTTCGGTGTCAGTCTCAGCAAATCCAGTATGGACTTAATCTCCTTATCCAGAAAGCACACAGAGAAAAGCTGGTGTAGAATAAGCAAACAGTTAGCAAAACTGGAAAAGAGAAAAGGACTTTGTCTAAAAAGACCTATTTCATTTAATTGAAGTCTCATGAAGAAAGAGGAAAAAAAAAACAACTTACAATGGTGGTCATCTTTTTTTCTTTCTTTTTTTTTTTTTTTTCCTTTTTTTTTTTTTAATGTAGGATTTTTCTCTCTGTCGCCCAGGCTGGAGTGCAGTGGCACAATCTCAGCTCACTGCAAGCTCCGCTTCCCAGGGTCAAGCAATTCTCGTGCCTCAGCCTCCCAAGTAGCTGGGATTAGAGGCACACACCACCATGCCTGGCTAATTTTTCTATTTTTAGTAGAGATAGGGTTTCTCCATGTTGGCTAGGCTGATCTTGAACTCCTGGCCTCAAATAATCCATCTGCCTCGGCCTCCCAAAATGCTGGGATTACGGGTGTCAGCCACCATGCCCAGCCTAGTGGTTATCTTAATAATGATTACTATGGTATGAAGGAAGTTTCTGAGTTTATTTTATACTTGTGTCACTAATAATAGGTCATCTAAGTCAAATTTTTAAAAAGAAATGTCCTGCATATAGTGTCAGACTAGGAAGGCTGGAGTGTTTCCGTATCAGTCTATTCAGATATTAGAAATTTTCCTGAGTATATCCTTGAAATCTCAAATCCTTATCATTGGAAGTTATCATTGTTTGCATATGTTTTATGGGATTCTTAAGGAATTTAAAAATTTGGCGTCCTCATGAAAAGAAATAAAGTACTGATAAGTACTACAGCATGGATGAACCTTGAAAACATGCTAATTGAAAGAAGCCAGTCACAAAAGATTACATATTATATAATCTCATTTGTATGAAAGGTCCTGAATAGGCAAATCCATAGAGACAGCAAGTAGGTTAGTAGTTAACAAGGGCTTGGGAAACAGAGAAATGGGAAGTGACCACCTAATGGTATGGGATTCCTTTTTGAAAATGATGAAAATGTGCTAGAATTAGATACTGCTGCTGATTGCACATCCTTGTGAATGGACTAAAAAAATCACTGTACACTTTAAAATGGTTAAAATTATGATATGTCAATCTTAATAATGCCATTATAAAAATAAACCATTAGAGAAAACTTTCAGTGCAAGATAATAAAAACTTACAGAAAAAATATGTTTTTATACTCTTAAGAAAATTAAAGGGAATAGAAATTCAGTTCTCTAATTTTCTACATTGTATCAAACCTATATGACTGTTAAATAGAATTTATCAAACATTTATTGATTACCTTTTCTGTGCTGGAGAGTTAGCAGATGCAACCTCTTCCCTTAGAGGCTAAAAGAGTTTTCAAAAGATATATATTTATAATGTGAACAAAGATGGTAGTAATCTTTGCTTCCATGTATTTCCTGTGCTTTCTCTGTGAACGTATTCACTAAGCATTTTTCCGTTTCTGTATATACTAGAAATAATGCTAAAGTATAAGAAAATAGAATAAGAAAACAGAAAAATCTTAAAATGTATGTGTTTTAAATGTAAATCACACACTGAAATCTTGATCTTCAATTTGTTATGCTACTTTGACTTATTTTTTAATCATAATAGTAATTTTGTGACAAAAATTATGACAAGTGGTAAGAATTAGCAGAAGATACTGGATTCCATCTCAACTTTAATTATTTTAGAATTTGTCTTCAGTGGGAACATGTCAAGGAACCAAACTAAAAGGCTGTATAAGTTAACCTTTCATTATCTACAAGATTTTGAGTGATATCATCCACTTAACTCTTCCCTTAATGATAACCTCTCCCAGACATTTTTAAAGAAGAGATGAGACATGGGGGGGAGTTGAGGGAGACATCAGTGATTCACATACATCCTTTATATATTTAAATGAAAAGTTTCCCATTTATCACAAGTAATATAGAAAATGGCCCTGATTTCACTTTGGGCAGTTGCAGACATGCCCCTGTTTTGATGATTATTTCATAAAATAAATTTGGCTGGGTTTTTCAGAAACACTGAGAAAGAAGAAATAAGCAAGCAATTCCACATTTCCCAGCAGAGGCGGTTGTTTTTCCAGGTCCCTGACATCAATAGTACCCATATATTTCTATCATATTCTATCACATAGAGCATGTTATATACCACATATGCCTATCATTTTAAATCAGCTCCAGCTTGGCCTGAGCTTCCCATTCCTCTCAGCTGCTCCTGATCCCAGCATGGCTCACAGACACAGCCTGTTCTCAGCTGATGCTCCTCTAAGACCTTTTGCATCCCTCATAAGATCCACCTGATTTAGTACCTTATCGTTCAAGGCTTATTTTAAATCGCCATGTCTTTTCTACCCAAATTATTTCATAATATCCTTTTGAGATGCAGTCATTTCATACATTTCTAAATGTCTGTATAATAAGTAATAAAAATAATATAACATCTAATAGTTATAGTGTTTACTAAATGCCAAGCACCATTCTTAAGACTCTACACTTATTAACTCATTTGTCCTCCTGACAGTCTATTGTCTTAGTCCATTTTTTGTTGCTATAACAGAATACCACAGACTTGTAATTTATAAAGAAAAAAATTTCTTATAGTTCAGGAGGCTGGGAAGTCCAAGGTCGAGGGGCTGCATCTGGTGAGGGCCTTGTCAAGATGGCGGAGGACATCATATGGTGAGAACAAGAGTATGCATGTCCAGTTCAGGTCTTTCTCCTCTTCTTATAAAGCCACCAATCCCATTGTGGAGGCCATACCCTGATGATCTTATCTAATCATTAATCCCTGCCAAGGGCCCTACCTACAAATTCCATCAACATATGAATTTGGAGATTAATTTTCTAACATATAAAATTAGGGGGGCATATTAAAACCATGGCAACTATGATATGAGCAAGTACTATTATTAGCCTAATTTTACAGATAAGAAATCTGTTATACAGAGAATTTAAGTAAACTTACCTAAGGTTAATTAGCTAATATGGAGCAGGCCTGGAATTTGAACCTAAGCAATCTAGCCCTTAACCACTGTCCTGTCCTGCCACAATGCAACGTTTCTCTCTTAGCACACTCTTAGGTGCTCCAAAAATGCAAAAAGAGTAAGACATAAGTATATATTAGTACACTACAAAGTATGGTGACAGCATGACCTGGTCCAGCGAAAACAAATATGAACTTAGGGTTAGACAACTGATGGCAGCTTTGTGACATTTGGCAAGGTATTTTCATTTCTAAGGTCTTCAAAAAATCAAATTTTTCAGATTTTTACAGATTTCCTCATCTGTAAAATAAAGAAAAACATTCGATAGTACTTCTTTCTAGGGTTGTTGTGTATATTAAATGAGACAAAAGACATGAAATACCTGTGAATGTCCTTCTTTTAACACAAATTATCTCATGTCTCCTCTTGACACCCCTGTGATGGAGGCAGTGGAGGTATTGTGTCCACTGCACAGATGAGGAAATAAGTTCATTAAGGATAAGGCACATTCTCAGTATCAGCTCTCATGAAAGTGGGTGTGGAAGAGTGAGAGTGGGGCCTTGTCTTCTCATTCCCGATGAAATGTGCTTCCCACTAGACATATGCTAAGGATGGGACTGAAATAAAGTTATAACCAGGATAGAATTTCTCCCCCCACCTAATTCATTATTAAAATTTTTCTGTACATTTCTAAGCCAGTTTTATAGTTTAGGAAGTACTGTAAAAAATCATCTTTATTTTTGGAGTTAGATGATCTTTCAAGAGTTATTCTAAAGTATATCATATGATATAACGTAACATATAATACCATATATTACTGTAGAGCAGTGTGATGAAGTTGTAAAGGAATTTATTGAATTTTTACAAATCCTAAGCGATCTTAGTTTGTTCTGGGTGATTTGCTTCTCTTTTTCCTAAAAGTAGAAGGCAAAATCTATTCTAAATTGGAATTTTATCCCCTAACTTCAGTTGTAGGGGCCTTCAAGGAGTATAGGCTGGAGACTAAAAACCTTATCTGAAAATCGAGGTGGAAGGAGGTCCTCAGAGAAGAAAGTGAATAAACTACAAAAGAAAAAAGGGCTAGAAATGGTATTATATATAAGAACAAAAATCTACACATTAGAGATATAGCAGTGATCCATGTTGTTTTCTTAAGTACTTAATTAATTTATTGGCCTAGAAATTTGAGAGAATTAAACTTGCTGTGTACTGTAATTTTGCTCAGTCAAATTTCTGAATATTTATCCAGGTCCCATTAGTGCTTTATATAAATATATGTATAGCTGATTCCCTTCGTTGTTTATAAAATGTATCTGCGTATATATGTGATTCCCTTTTTGTCTTTGTCCACCATTTTTCAAAAAGGATTAAGGAGAAGTAAATGCTAGAGAAATAAAAAGGTACTGGTTAATCATATGTATACTTAAGTTTTTTAGAGTGAATAAATATTACCTTGAATAGTTTGATGGGAAAGTTAAGTTAAATAAGATGCTATTGTGCTGGTGATGAAAACAGTGGTTTATAAATAAGCCCAAAGAGTTTAGTGAAATGGAAGGGGTAGTACCTGGGATTTGGGAAACCTGGGGTCTTGGCCAAGCACCAAGCTCTGTGACTCCATGTAAATCACTTAGCCTCCTCCCTGGTCTCTTCCTTACCTGTAATATAGGTGATTAGACTGAATGAACTCAGAGGTCTTTCAGGAACTTCCCAAATGCTAATGTATTCTATAACATTTTGAATGAACAAGAAAAAATTTATTTGGTACAAGAACAAACATTCTATTAAGGAACTAATATATATATAATTACAATCGTATTTACTTTTTGTTTGCACTAAATCAGGTCAAATTCAAAACTCCAGGTTGAATTTGTTTTTATCCAAATGTTAATTCATGCTTCTTCTCACAAAGTGCATATAGATCTTTAACTCTAGCCATACTTAATATTCTACCTTAATGGGAAAAAAATTCATCATATTTTTAGGTGCAGGATGTTCTCAGGTTCCTTCAAAGTTTACGTATTAGGGAAGTTAATGGCTAAGTTAAACCTCTCTGGGGCATCCAGAGTATAGAAAGCAAGGGATGAGAGTTGAAACAGATGGTGGTAGTGGGCTGCAAATCAGGCAATATTAAAATACAACTATTTTTCCACTGTACAAACGTACATGGTAGAAATTTTTTAGAAAAGCATGAAGAAGCAAAAAGTCATCTATAATCTCATTACTGAAAGAAATTGTTAACATTTGGATTAATATCTCACCAGGCATGGTGGCTCATGCCTGTAATCCTAGCACACTGGGAGGCCAAGGTGTGCGATCACTTGAGGTCAGAAGTTCAAGACCGGCCTGGTCAACATGATGAAACCTCGTCTCTACTAAAAACACAAAAATTCTTTGGGCATGGTGGTGGGCACCTGTAATCCCAGCTACTCAGGAGGCTGAGGTGGCAGAATCACTTGAACCTGGGAGATAGAGGTTGCAGTGAGCTGAGATTGTGCTACTGCACTCCAGCCTGGGCAACAGCAAGACCCTGTCTCAAAAAAAATTGACTGGGTGCAGTGGCTCACCCCTGTAATCCCAGCACTTTGGGAGGCTGAGGCAGGTGGATCACCTGAGGTTGGCAGTTCGAGACCACCCTGACCAACATGGAGAAACCTCGTCTCTACTAAAAATACAAAATTAGCTGGGTGTGGTGGCGCATGCCTGTAATCCCAGCTGCTCAGGAGGCTGAGGCAGGAGAATTGCTTAAACCCGGGAGGCAGAGGTTGTGGTGAGCTGAAATCATGCCATTGCACTCCAGCCTGGGCAGCAACAGTGAAACTCTATCTCAAAAAAAAAAAAAAAATATATATATATATATGTGTATGTGTGTGTGTGTGTGTGTGTGTGTGTGTGTATATATATGTATATATATGTATATATGTGTATATATGTATATATATGTATATGTGTATATATGTATATATGTGTATATATGTATATATATGTGTATATATGTGTATATATGTATATATATGTGTGTATATATATGTGTATATATGTATATGTATGTGTATATATATGTATTATATATTCACACACACATATATATTTGGATCAATATATTTTAGAATGCATATATACTTATGTATAAAAATTGATCTTATTTTTCATAGTTTGATATCTTTAATAATATATGCATGTTTTCCATGTCATTAACTTATCACAGTATACCTTCAAACATGGTATGAGCCTGACAACAGCATAGTTCCAGTTCCTCCTTTTCATCTATGTGTGATTATTGTCATACGTTTTACTTTTGCATGTATTATAAGCCCCACAATTTGTTGTTTTTGTCTTTGGACCATCCGTTATCTCTTTTATTTACCTTCATTTTTTGCCATTTCCGGAGCCCTTCATTTCTTGGTGCAGGCCTAAGTTTCTGTTTACTATCATATTCCTACTGTCTGAAGAACTTTGAACATTTTATGTATTGCAGGTCTGCTGATGATGAATTCTCTCAGCTTTTGTTTATCTTAAAAAGTCTTTATTACTCCTTGAATTTTTTAAAGGTATTTTCATTTGGTGTAGAATTCTTATTTGACAGTCAGTATTTAAAGATGTCACTTCTTTTTTTCTGGATTGCATAATTTCTGATGAGGAGGCCACTCTACTTATTATCTTTGTTCTCTGTATGAGATGTGTCTTTTTTCCCCAGGCTACCATCAAGAATTTTCCCTTTATATTTCGTTTTTGGCAATTTGACTGTTGTGTCTAGTTGGAGTTTGTTTATTGTTTATCTTGCTTGGTGTCTCCTGAGCTTTCTGGATCTGTATTTTTCTGCCGTTCATTACTCCAAGACGATTCCTGACCATTCATTATCTCTTCAAATATGTCTTCTGTCCCATTCTATCTCTTCTCCTTATGCAGCTCTCATTAGCTGTTTTGTATCATCCCACAACTCTTGGAGGCTCTGTTCTTTCTTTTCCCCTCTTTTTTCTCCTTAATGTTTTTATTTTCAATAACTTAAATTGACATATCTTTAAGTTGAATGGATCCTGCCTCAACTGTGTGAAGTCTATTGAGGAGCCCAACAAAGGAATTTACTCTGATATTGCAATTTTTCTTACCAAAGGTTTCCATTTGACTCTTTGCTAAGAATCCCATGCCTTTGCTGCAATTCCCTGTCTTTTCATGCATGTCGTTCCTACTAGATAGAACACTGGATATTGTGTGTAGAAGGGGAGAGATTGAGTTAAATAATATTTGTGCCTGGAAATGAGCATACTCATACTTTTTCTTCTGTGCTGCAAATATGAGAGGTGGAGCCTGTTTAGGCAGGAGTTGAGCTGAGTTTACATTTTGTCTCAGGCTTCAGATTCCTCAGTGGAAGGCTGCCATTGCTTTCTGCTTGGGGTGGAGGCTGGGGCATCAGAGAATTTTGCTTAGTGTTAGGGCTCCACCCTGAGCTTTCTCTGCACACCTGCAGTACAGAGGAGGTCTCCCCACACCCTTGCCTTACCTCAGCAGTTGACTAACCTTGCTTGTTACTCTGTGCTAGGCTGGTGCTAGGGGTCGGGGGTCTTTCATGTAGGCTCAGACTCAGTCTTTAGGGTGTGTGTCTGGGTTCAAGGCTGGGTCTTTCTCCACATTCCTGCCCTTTCCACCACAGCAGCCAAACTCTGCCCTGTGTGTATGGTTACAGATTTGAAGGCTCTTTGTACAAACTGCCAAATTGCATTCTAGCAAGCATGTACAAATTTACATTTCACCAGCAGTAAATGAGGGTTCTCTTAGGCAGGGTTTCTAGCTCTAACATCACTGAGTTTCTTTGATATGTTGGGATTTCTTAATTCTGTTGCGTGCTTAGACAGTGGAAGTACAGCTCACAGTGTTACTCATAGTAGGGCACAATACATTTTTATTGGTTAGCTGAGGAATCAAAATATGAGTAGTCCATTGAGTGGCCCTGAGGTACCGCTTTCATTTTGATTTGTTTCTACTTCACAGGGGCATCCACGATGTGACTCAGGAATAAAAAGTGTTTGCATTTTAATGGAAGCTGCATTTGACAGAGATGAGAAGCTAGGGTTTTTAAACAAAGGTCTTCTGAATCCTGCCTGAAAATACCACAGCCTGAGGGTCTGGAAGCCCGAATTCTGATCCTGATTCTGCCTCTAATTAGCTGTTTCTTAATCTGCAAATTACCAGTTCTGTGCCTCACTTTCTTTATCCAATGGGGTTAATGATATTTATCCTATTTCAATGGATTGTTGTGAGGGTAAAATGAAATTACAGAAGTGCAGGCCCTTAACAACACTGTTTAAGTGCTGTAGAATATAAAGTATTTCTCTAGGAAGGGCCGGAGAGGTGGAGAAAATGTGAGAATTAGAAACTCAAGGCACCTTTTTTTCATCTAAACATCCACAGTATGAGAGAGTGCGTGAATATGGAAGAGAGTGAAATTAGAAACAGACTTCTTCCTCTTACTAAACTTAGCCTGTTTGTGATAAAGGTTAATTAAGTCTTTCTCAACCAGTGAGGGCATAATTTTAAAGGGAAATGGCATGCCAGCCCTTACACTGGGAAGTGATGAGGTCTTCATGTCACGTCCCACTTGGGGCTCAGTGAGCTCTCCTATTGGTCGACGTTTCCCTTATTCCCAACCTGACTCTCCATCTGCTGTCTCAGCTCTAGAATTCATCCACTGTGCCGTTTGGGTCACTAGAGCAACACACACTTGTACTCAGAAAACAGACGTAAGCAAGCAGATCTAAAAGTCATCGTGAAATTTATTTCCTTCTGCCAGCTTTCACTCAAACCAAATAGTCCTCCACACCAAAAAAGACCACAGCGTGCACAATGGCACAGCCTATAGTTTCACTTCTCTTTTGTAACCTGTTATACACAGTTGAAAGCTGTGCAGCTGCAAGCTGGTAGGCCTAGAGCAGGGGTCAGCAAACCACTGCCCACATTCCAAATCCAGCGCACTGCCTGTTTTTATAAATAAAGTTTTAGAAACACAACCGCTCCCATTTCTTTACATATTGCATGTGCCTGTGGCTGCCTTTGTGCTACAATGGCAGAGTTCAGTAGATGCAAGAGACTGTATGGCCTGCAAAGCAGAATATATTTGCCATGTGGCCCTTTGCGGAAAAAGTTTGCCTATACCCTGAGTAACAGCAATATTAGTCTGTTTACTTTCCACCAGCATTACTAAGAGAAATTTGTTTTCCTCAGGTCTCTTTCTTCTTTCATTTAAGATTTATATTTTAGCATCTAAGAATAGTGAGCAAAGAGAATGTGCAACCTTTCCATCTGTGGAAAGGTTGTAAACCTAACCCTAACCCTACAACCATTAAAAGCGTTTAACTAGAAAAGTTTACATGAAATACAGGGAGAAAAGGACATGTTAAACAACTCCCCATGAGGACTCAGTCAGTCAAATCCAGGTGTGGAAGAGTCTACACAATAAATTACCCAGTTTCTTCAATAAATAAATGAACGCATCGGGGAGAAAGGTGGGATAGAGGAGCTGTGGAGATTAAGAAAGACTTAAAGGACTCAACCTAATGCAATATGTCGACCTTCCAACTTGAGCAGACTAATGGAGATAGTTGGAGATAATGGGAGAATTTGAACATGGAGGGGGTCTTGGGTGCCATAAAGGAATTATTTTTACTTTCTTCATTATGATAATGGTATCGTGATTTTTTGAAATGTCTTCATCTGTTAGAGATAATTAAATTGCAGTATTTATGGGTAAAATAACATGATGCCAAGAATTCTCTTTCTCCTCTTCTTAAACTCCTTCAGAAGGAAAAAAAAAACAAAACAGTAGGGAGCATAAAAGAAATAATATTGGCAAAAGGTTGATGTTTACTGAACCAGGGTAAGGAGCACTTGAAGTTCATTATGTTTTTTTGCCCAAACTTTGTGTATGTTGAAACTTTTCATTATTGTGTTTTTTAAAATCATGCATTCAAGAGTTTAAGTGTTGAAGAGTTGAATCCTGGTTCTGCCAACTGTTTCTGCATGTGTAAAATGGGGATTGTAATTCAGATTATGTATGATAATATGAGGATTGTGAGAATTAAATGAGATAGTAAAGAGTTTAGCATAGTCCCTCACATGCAGGAAGTGATCAATACTTGATAGCTACTATATTGTTTCGTTATCAAATTATAAATACATAATCCCTGTGAGCCTAGTTTATTTGTGATGTAATTGATTCTTTGTGAACAACAGGATTTAAACTCATATTGCTGCTACACAAGAATAAGAAGCCAGGCATGGTGGTGCACACCTGTAGTTCCAGCTACTTGGGAGGCTGAGGTGAGAGGATCGTTGGAGCTCAGGAATTTGAGACCAGCCTAAGGAACATAGCGAGACTCTGTCACTTAAAAAGAAAAAAAAACAAAAACAAAACAAGAAATTAGGGAATTGTTTTCAATGTATGCGTACATTTCCTTGACAGTCTGGAAACAATCATAGCGCCTGTAAGATGCTTGGAGAGGAGAATAACTATGGTAGCCTACTACTGAAATCAAGGAGAACACAATTAGAATTTCAGATAAACCTAACAATCTGGTTATTCTTCAAATATTTGTCAAATAAGAATTACAGTTTTCATGAGACTGCTAACAAATGCCTGTAAACACATTTAAGCACCACGGACATGGGAAGTTATGTGACTATGTATAGAAGTAACAGATTTTCCAGTTTGAGTTCCTATTGTCTCTCCTTGACAAGCTGATGCTCCCAACGAAACCTGGGAAAGGCTCCAAGTCACATGACACTCCTTTAAACTCAGTCTGTACTGACTTAATCAGCTACTTGTTAGTCAACCACTCACTAGCCAGTATGTATCACTCAAATTTATAGAAAAATACATTGACTTAAAAATGCAGGATTTTTTAGCAAAAAAACAAATTATCACCTCATCCATCAGTCACCTCAAGTGATTGAAACAAATTAACTTGGACCCTGCCTCACAGATTCCCTTGCAATTCATTCGTTTTTAAAGTCTCCTTCTGAAGAAAATTCCTGTCAGAAGTATTAGGAAGCACACTGTTCATAAAGGATGTTTAGAAAAGAAGAGGGGGAAATGGGGATATGCTGGGGGAAGTTTAGAAAGGAACGTTTTGTTGAAACCAAAAATACCAAATCTGTACTTTTTCCTCTTCTTCCCAGAATGACATCACTCCTTTACATGTTGCATCAAAAAGAGGAAATGCAAATATGGTAAAACTATTGCTCGATCGAGGAGCTAAAATCGATGCCAAAACCAGGGTAAGTGTGCAACTTATGTACCTGCTTCTACTTATATTCAGGAAGTAGGAATACTTTTCCTAATACCTTTGTGCTGATACAACATGAGCTTTGTTTTCTGTTCTATTTGTTATAGTCTCTTGAAAAATGACTGCTACTTTTATTCTTTTTAAAATGGTATGGCCATCCATCTATATTTATCAATACTTAATTCACAGTTAAATGGTACCTGGCTTTAAAAGTTCTAGAGTTTTTGTTGCATTTAATTTTCAAGACACTGTAAGCTAAGCTATTCGGTCAGTTTGTTACTAAAACTGCAAGTTATTCTATTTAAAAACAAATCTGTCTACCCTTGTGCACTGCTGGTAGAAATATAAAATGATGTGACTGCTATGGAAAACAGTGTGGAGCTTCCTCAAAAAAAAATTAAAAATAGAGCTAACATATGATCCAGCAATCTCACTTCTGGGTATATGTCCAAAATAATTGAAAGCAGGATCTCAAAATATTTGCATAACCATGTTCACAGCAGCAATAGGCAAGAGGTAAAAGCAGCCCAAATGTTCATGGACAGATGAATGAATTTTAAAATTTTAAAATGCAATGGAGTATTATTCGGCTATTAAAAAAGAAGGAAATCTTGTTGCATGCTACAGCATTGATGAACCTTGAGGACATTATGCTGAGGTGAAATATACCAGTCACAAAAGGACAAATACTGTATGATTCCACTTATATGAGACATCTAGAATAGTGAAAATCATGGAAACAGAAAGTAGTATGGTAGTTGGCAGGGACTGGGGGTAGAGGAAGTAGTTATTTGATGGGTATAGAGTTTTAGTTTTGCAAGATGAAAAAGTTCTAGAGATCTGTTACACAACAATGTGAATGTGATTAACATTATTGAAGTGTCCGCTTATGGGCTGTGAGGGTGAATTTTATGTTGTATGTATTTTACCCCAATTAAAAATTTTTAAAGGCTGGGCCCAGTGGCTTGCAACTATAATCCCAGCACTTTCAGAGGCCAAGGCAGGAGGATCGCTTGAGCCCAGGAGTTCAAGGCTACAGTAGGCTTTGATCACACCTCAGCAACAGAGTGAGACCCTGTCTCTAAAACAAAACAAAACAACATTTTTTAATTAAAAAATTATAAAAACCCACAAATATGTCTAACCTAGGTGTTTATGGCATGTTGCTTCTTTGGTGTGATGCGTTGTGGGTAGGGGAAAAAACCAAGACTTAGAATCTGATTTGAATCCACATTCTAAACTTAGCTAGCTGACTTAGGTAGGCTATCTAACTTTACTGATTGTACTTTCTCTATCTGAAAATAAAGAAAATTAATGGCCACCTTGTAGGGTTGTTGCAACGATCAAGATAATGTTTGTAAACTGTGCTGGCATGAAGTAGGCCAGAAATAAATTCTAGCCACTGCTAGCATATCTCAGAGCTCCAGTTAGTATCAAAGTTCTAGCCACGGGTTTTCTTATTCAATATTTCTTGTGCAAGAAGCAATCTAATCAAAAGGTGGTCTCACCACAAACATCCATCTATCGCAGGGTTTTAAGTAGTTTTCTTGTAACTGCAACTCCTGCAATCCTGTGCTTCCCTCTTCTAAAAATTCTGATTCCATGTTCCTAAAACTGGCCTGGTAACCTCAGCTTAATTTCTGTAGTGCTTTGATTTACTACTTCATTTTTTATTCCTTGCATTTATTTACTCAACCAACAAATGATCATTGAGTGTCTACTGTGGACCAGACATAGCAGGTGACAGAGCAAGACACCACAACACTTCCCCTGCCCTTATGAAACAAAAGGTCTAGTTTGTATTCTGTACTTTGACCCTAAGACAGCCCAGCCATAGGCAGGAGACCTCGACTTCTTTTTCTTGATTACCACTGAACCTGGAAACCATGTATGTACCTTAAAATAAACAAACTTTCTAAATAGGAAAAGGGAAGAAAGAGGAAGGCCGACCCCTAAATGACTGTCTTACTGGAGAGGTAAATTGAATATAGGTCTTATTGAAGTGATTTTGCATCATTCCAGTAAGAAGCAATTATCAGTATGTAAAGAATGCTAGAACCATTGCTTTAAATGGCAGGGGTCTTCGGCTAAGTGCAGGCTATTTAAGGAGTTGCAAGGAATAAAAAGTAGAGATGCACTGCATCTGTTGCCTGATTATCACATGGAGGAAAAGGAACATTTGTAAAGAGGAGGAATCTTTGCGAAGGGAAATGAGGGTTACCAAGACACGCAGAAAAGAGAAGCTTGAAGAGGTGCCTGGATATACAGATTTCAGTTGGTATATGGATTGGAAATTACCTTATTTCTCTGTCTGTTGATATGGTAAATCAACAGAACAGCAAGATGATTTGTCAGTCATTTTTCATCATTTGTCAAACACTTACATGTCCTATTTGGTTCAATGGGAGGAGAAAAGGATACATAGGAAGTTCAGGCCCCATCTTTAGAGGGCATAGAGGGTCACAGGGGAGGGCCAGGAGAAAAACATACAAATTCCTCTGCGTGAAAGTACCAAAGATAGGAAGTAATCTACATAGGCAAAGTTTGGTGTACAACTTGGTTTCTGTGCCACTTTGCCTCCCTGTTCCGAAGGGCTGTCTTATTTTCGACAAAGATACAGATTCCTTTGTACCTCCCATTCAGTTTTGACTTGGATTTACATTCCTCCTGTATTATGTGAAGGAAAGACATGGAGAACCAGAGAACAGAAAAAACTGACATTCTTCTGCAGTTGTCCTGAATGGAATGGGTTGGGGGAAGGGTGTCAGTTGGGCACAGACTGAGTTTCTGGCAGACTAAATGGGAGAAATTATAGTATATACCCGAAATATGTAAACTCTTTTGTGTTCTCTTCATCAAAATGTCCCTTCTCTCCTGCTGAAATGATGAAGTAGTGATTGGGTGTGTGGGTGAAAGGGAAGGAGTGGGCTAAAATGTCAGAAAGCCATGGGGGCAAGCCTAAAAATAGAAAGGAGAATTTGTCACAAAAACAAATTCTAACTACCCAGTCTGGTAGCCCCTGAGAAAATAGATACCGTTATCTACCCATCTGCCTCCCACCAAGTACTTACTATTATGGCAACCTTGCTTGCATTCAATAAATCTGATCTGCTACACACTTATCCCCTGTGTTTTAGAGGCAGGAAAGCATCACTGGATTTCACCTCAGAGGACAGCACTGTAAGGGACCTTGTTCCTATTGCTCTGTGCCCTGCCTGGGTGCTCACAGAATAGAGGATTCAGTTTAAAAGAAGATTCTTAGAGCTCTTTCATTCAAGGATGTAAACTTGAATTGTGTTCAGTGTAATTTAAGTAGAATCAGAGCAAGATATTACCAGCTGGAAAGGCAGATGAGTGAATTTAATTTCACCCTAGTGCCTGATCTGTAATCTTAAGTGTGACTAGCAAGTAGTGAAATTGTGACCTGAGAAAAGTTCACCCTCCTGAGTCATAGTTTTCCAGCCAGTACAGATAGAAAGTTGTTCCTGATGATCTCACTCTCTCAGCTGGAAGGGCACTGGAAATTGTAACTTTAAGAATAATTAGTTATTGTAAAATTTAGGATGATTGCACATGAATCTTCTTGGAGGTGTTTAGCTAGGATATGATGAATTACGGACCCTTCAGGTTTCTTTTTTTTTTTTTAAGATTGAGTCTCGCTCTGTCGGTCGCCCAGGCTGGAGTGCAGTGGCGTGATCTCGGCTCACTGCAAGCTCCAACTCCTGGGTTCAAGCCATTCTCCTGCCTCAGCCTCCCGAGTAGCTGGGACTACAGGTGCCCGCCACCATGACCGGCTAATTTTTGTATTTTTAGTAGAGATGGGGTTTCACTAAACCGCGTGTTAGCCAGGATGGTCTTGATCTGACCTCGTGATCTGCCCTCCTCAGCCTCTCAAAGTGCTGGGATTACAGATGTGAGCCACCGCACCCGGACCCCAGACCCTTCATGTTTCTATTTACCTCATTTCAGGAAAATCTTTCCCATTTTCCCAGCTCCATAATGCTAATTAATATCAACTGGCTTGTTAACTCATGTTCCTGTTGATAGTAAGTATATACAGAATCTCTGTCATAGTGGTGGGACATGTGCTGAGATATAAACACCTATCAAGGCATATTTGTCAATCTGGTCTATATGCAGCTTTCTAATTTTAAAATGATTTATGTAGATCATTTTTTCAACAAGATCACAATGGCTTCGTTTCTTTATAGACTAAAATGTTTTGCTAAGAATGGCCCCTATTTCTTTCCACTGAATTCTTCCCTCTTTAAAGCTAGTGTGAGTATTTGGTACATGTTGAAGGAAGATACTTTGCAATGGATGGTCTCTCGTCATTTTTAGTTTGCTCTGCATCAATTCACAGACCAATCAGAGACTCAATATAGACCCTAAATCAGAACCATTTTGAGACTTGAGTTCTCTATCTCTTTTCACTGACTCCTCTCCATCTGATAATAAAAGCAGCTATACTTGTATTTAGTGCTTCAGAGAAGATGCAAAATCCCCAGTAGTGTTGGTAATAACAATACTCTCATTGCCAGAATGTTACTCTAACTGTGCCCCTCCCAAGTTCTAGCCTTTCTAGCAAGTTGCCACTGCCTGCATCCTCGGAGAAACCCATTACCACAGTATTACTTGCAAAGCTACACCTTAACTCTAAGATGCACGTGGTCATCTTAGTGTCTGTCGCACTTAGCATACTTAGCACGCTTCCTGGTACATATTAAATGCCTAGTAAGTGTTGGCTGAATACATTGAAATAAGATATACTTCTTAATATTACATTTGTCAAAACATCTTAATTTACTTGACTTTATACTGGTCCTATGGTAATGTAATTTTTCCACTGAAGTTAATGGCATCCGGTTTATGTACAAGAATAAAGAAGTATTTATGCTCAGGTAGATGAAGTGTTTTCAAGGCACTTCCAATCTGTCAATTGTTTAATTTTTACTGCCTGGGAAGGTGTTGGGGACATTTGGATGTACTATAATTTCAGCCTATGCTTTCCCAGAAATGTAACTGGTTCTGTTTCTCAGGTTAAATACTAAGAAAAAAGAATTATTGATACTGACTTTGCTCTTGATTATATTTCCAGGGATGCAATTGTCCAAAGTTAAAAATAAATCCTTGAATAAAATATTAAATATTTCAAAGTCATAGAATAGTCTCTCTGAAAAAGAAAGTCTAAAACAATACTTCCTCCTTGAGTTCTAAAATAGATATGTTGACAAGAACATTAGAAATAGTGAAGAAGACCCTGGGTTTCTATATTAGTTGAAACTAGCCTGAAAATGTTTCTTCATGTCATACAAAAATATATCAATTTTTTCATTTTATGTCAAAAATATTACAAGTTAATTGAAAATATTTATTTAGATTAAAAGAAGGACCAGTAATCATGAAATGCCACTAGCTTTCAAAACACGAGAGAATATCTTTGAAGGAAAGAATGTTTTTTTACAGTTGCAAAGCATTCTGAGAACATGGAGGGAGCATCTTTTGTTTTATTTTTCTCCCTCTCCTAATGTTTTTACACTACGTTGTAAACCTCATTTCCCTTGCCAAATTAGAGATCTAAAAGTATTATGGCAAAAATCATAATTGTTGTTGCACCAACCTAATAAATGTCGTATGCCTGGTTCTGTTGAAGAGTCAACAACATAGGCTCAGGACAGTTTTATTTTAGATAATTGCTATGTGGTTCCAAGTGCTAATGGTCAGAATGTTGTCTGCTTTTTCTCCTACTTTTTCTTAGTATTTGTTGGTAATGCTCACATCTAATTTTTTTTTAAATAGCTCTACATCAGTTAGACACAAAATTACCCTATAGCTGTCAACTATAACCATCTTTAATTACCCTCCTTCCTCAAAGGAAAGATAAAGATAAAAGAAGTTATTAGTGTTTTGTAAATTGTGAATATTAAATTGTTTCAAACATGTAACATCTTATAAGAAGTATATAAAAGCACCTTTGTATGTTTGAAATTTTCTTTTTTTTTTTTTTTTGAGACAGAGTCTCACTCGGTCGCCCAGGCTGGATTATAGTGGCGCAATCTCAGCTCACTGCAACCTCTGCCTCCCGGGTTCAAGTGAATCTCGTGCCTCAGTCTCCTGAGTAGCTGGGATTACAGGCACACGCCACCTCGCCTAGCTAATTTTTGTATTTTTAGTAGAGACAAGGTTTCACCATATTGGCCAGGCTGGTCTCGAACTCTTGACCTCGTGATCCGCCCACCTTGGCCTCCCAAAGTGCTGGGATTACAGGCATGAGCCACTGCGCCTGGCTGAAATCACATTTTATAGTAGGCTATTCAATATCTACCAATTGGAAAGTCAAGAATTCTCTCATGTATTCATAGAATAAATTTTCATAAGTGGTGCATGATAGAAAGAAATACAAACTATGATGGCGTAATATGCAGAGGTCACGTATCCTGTTTTTATTCAAATATATGAGAGTTCTGGCATTAAGTTATGATGGAATAGCTTGCATTGGACTAAGCCTTCTGCTGAGAAAAATCATCAGCTCTGGACAAAACCAAGCTGCTGTAAGTTCCAAATTATTTATAACATATCATACATAATACCCAGTATGTAATTTTAAAATTACTAAACAAAGTCAACTGGAAAATATGACCTACAGTCAAAAGAAAAGTTAGATAATAGAAACAAACCCACAGATGACTCCACTGTTGAAATTTGCTGAATTTAAAATAACTAAGATAAATATATTAAGCTATAGGAGAAATAAGTATAATGCAGGGAAAGAACCAGATGGAAATCCTAAGATTGAAAAACACAATATCAGAAATATTTTAAAAACCATTACATGGGATAAATAACAGATTGAATACAAAGGAAGAAAAAAAATGCACAACTCGAACACAAGTCATAGAAATCATCCATACTAAAGCACAGAAAGAAAAAAGATTAAAAATCAAATACACTGCTATGTCAGTAACCTGTGGAATAATAGCAACTCAGCTAAATCAATACAATGTAGTCCAACAGGCAAAGGAGAAAGAGAATGAGGCATAAAATAAGTTTATATTTACTTCCAAATTTGATCATAAACTGCAGCACTCAAATCAAGGAATCTTAGCATACCCCAAAGAGGATAAATACAAAGAAAACCACACAGAGTCATATCACACAAAAAATCAAAAAATCAAAAAGAAAAAAATTTAAGTAGCCAGAGAAAATGACATATCATGAATGGGAAAGACAATTATAAGAATTTTATCTGACTTCTCATCAGAAACACTGAAGGTCAGAAAATGATGGGCCACCTTTAAAGTGCTGAATGAAAAATACCTAGCAATCTACCTATATAGATTGATATAAATATCTAGTAAAAAAGGTATTTATATCTACTAAAAATTATATTTATGTAATAAAAGCAAAACAAAGACTGTTTCATACAAGCAAAAGCTGACATAACTTTGTTACCATCAGGCCCATACTAACTAAAATACCGAAGAAATTTCTTCCATCTAAGGGAAATGATACCAAAAGGAAAACTGGATCTACATAAAGGAAAGAAGAGCTAGAAGTAGTAAATATGTGGATACAATAAAATATTATTCTTCTTAAGTTCTTTAAAAGTCAATTGTGGAAGCAAAAATATCAATCTATTGTGAGGTCTATAATATATAATAGTATGTAGAAATAAAATATATGATATAGTACAAAAGATAAAACTAATAGTGTAAATATAATTATAATATTGCAGAATTCTCATTATACATAAAGTGGTATATTAATTCAGTATATATGTAATATTAATATTACTTTATAATATACTTTTTTATATAATGAATACCATGTATTATATATACTATATAATATAGTATATTAGGTTATACTATAATTTATTATGCTATATTATACTATATTATCTATATTATATAATATATATACTGACTTTTGCTTTTGATTATATATAGTATATATACTATATTATATATACTATGTATATATTTTGATTGTATACATAGTATATATACTATATTTTATAGTATGTTATATATTATATATTATATAATGTTATATATAATGTTATACTATATTATACTATATTATGCTATAATTTACTATATTATATATACTATATAATATGGTATATATACATAGTATATATAGTATTACATATATAATACTATATATTACCACGTATAGTATATAATATATACTATATATTACAATAAATACTATTTAGATATATACTATATCCTCTATATTATATATAATATATACTATATACACTCTCTATTATATATAATATTATATGTAATATACAGTTATTACATTATAGGAATTACAATTTGTAATATTATAATATTCACACTAGTAAGTTAAAGATACACATTTTAATTTATAAAACAACTATCCCCCCAAAAAAATTTAACTAAAAAAATCAGAAGATAGCCAATGATATATATGATGTTTCAATGATTAGAATACTAAATAATTCCAACGCAAAAGGAGACAAGCAAGGAGGGACAATAAACACAAAGAACAGAGTGGAAAACTACAATACAAATAACATAAGGTGTGTTCTAGTCTCAGAATGAAGGCTGTAGTTTTCCAAGTACAGAGGACACAAAAGGATTTTACCTTATTTTCATTTAAACATATAGGTGGTATGGCAGTAGAAAAAGGAAGCTAATTAATATATTTTCCCTCCTATATATAAAAGGCAGAAATGAACTCTTGATCTTAAATAGAACATTGACTGCTTATATTTTTTGAAGAGGTTGCTTGGCATAGCAGAAGGAACCCAGTCCTTCAAAGGGAGGCAATCCTGAATGTAAATCCTATCTATTTACTCTATGTACTTGCCATGTGACCTTGAGTAGTACATGAATCCCCTGGAGCAGTTTTCTCATCTATAAATGTAACTACTGACGCTTTTCTCATAGAATTGCTGTAAAGATTAAATAAGATCACAATTATAATGAGCCTATAACATAGAGGACATTCAAAAAATTTTATTTCACCTCTTAAGCTATCTCGGTAACTGCTTAACACAAAAAAAATGAGGACACAGTCCAAATTTTTGTTGAAAATCCCAATATGAAATAGCTTTGCTGGCTGGGTGAGGTGGCTCATGCCTGTAATCCTAGCACTTTTGGAGGCTGATGTGAGAGGATTGCTTGAGGCCAGGAGTTTGAGACCAGCCTGGCCAACTTGGTGAAACCCCATCTCTACAAAATTGTAAAAATAACTGGAAGTGGTGGGGCATGCCTGTAATCCTAGCTACTTGGGAGGCTGATGCACGAGAGTTGCTTGAACCCAGAAGGCAGAGGTGGCAGTGAGCGAGATTGTGCCATTACACTCCAGCCTGGGTGACAGCAAGACTTTGTCTCAAAAAAAGAAAGAAAAAGAAAGAAAAGAAAAGAGCTTAGCTATTAGACTGTAAGTGATGCCCTTTAGTTTATCTTTCACTATCATCATAGTTCTCTTCTCTTGAAGGACCCTCTACATTTTTTTCATTGTTTTCAGTTTTTAATTAAAGATTATATCGTATTCTACAGCCATGATCTATCTGCAGAGTTCTCTCTGCTTGAATTCCTTTTCTTTCTCTAGAGTGAGGAGTTTGTATTTATTTATTTATTTTGCTGGTGAAAAAGAAAAGAAAGAAAGAGTATCCTAAAGGATACAAATCAAAATAAATATGTCTCTTCTTGAAAATATTTCCCAAACCACAAATTTGTGTCACTTCAGTGACACTGAGCAAATTTGACCTGCTAAAGACACATTCTGGTTTCATAGTCCTAGGTGTGATGCCTTAATATCCTGCTTCATGCTTTTCAGAAAAATCGGGTGAGAAAGTCTTTTGACCTTCACGTGTACAAGGATTTGCTCTTAGACTAACATGAGAGCATTCTGTCCAGCGAGTAACGTGCAGTTCCCCTCCTCACTAATAAGATTACTGTCACTAAAATGACATACGAGATCTGGACTAGCCAGTTTGTGTTGCTTTAGAATTCTGCCCAAGGGAAACTTGTTCATTATGTGAGTCCTTTAAAAATCAAGGGAATTGGAAAATATTACTAACCCCATGTAATTTCATTTCCCTTCCGTAATGTTACTATGGCAACTCAGCATCCCTCTCCTTCTCTCCTGTCCAACTGCATATGTTGCCTTTCGTGAGGCACCCCCTCCCTCAATGCCCCAAAATTGCCTTTGTCTAGCACTTTTCAACTGGAGATCAACACTATTCTATGCAGTTGAAAAACTGCTTTTTGGTCTACAGCTCATTCTAAGTAACTTTGTTCATTAATTATAAATTTCTAGGGGTTGGAAGCAAGTAAGAATCCTTATTCTGCATCAAAAAAAAAAGCGTGGCTCTAATTTTAGGGAAATGAATATGCCAGTTCTCTGCTACATTGCAAAGCACAGTATCAACCATAGCTCTTTCATTACACTTATTAGTATTCTGAGTAGAAAAAGGAAATCTTATTTAGAGCAAATTCTGAAAGCTAAGAGACTTAGTCACATCCTTAAATCAAATCCCAATTTACAAGTCACTTATTCTATTGAGAATTTTACTTTTCTGGAAAAATAAGGTATTTTAATAGTGCTACTGAAGTAGACAAAATGAGTCTACTCTTAAACAAAAAGAATGACAAGGAAAATAATTTTAAACAACTAACTAGAAAATAATTTTTTTAACTAGCCTGAAAACACATTCATTCACTCACTCCATTCATTCATTTACTCAGTAATTTTTATTAGGCAGCTTTCATGGACATAGTACTAAGTTACCTCCTCTGTGAGATTCATTTATCCCTTAAGCTGGTAATCTTGTCCTTAGAGATAAACTAGTGTTAAACTAAAAAATTATACATGATACTTGTAAGAAAACAGTAAAGCTGACTTTATCCAAAGGGGGCTACGACAAAGGAATTTTATAGTAGTAAAGAGATCTAGCTCAACTCTGAATACAGCAAGGAAAGGTGGGAATTTATAGCCAAGGAGTAAGGTGTGAGGTCAGTAAATAGAAAATTACTAAGAGGAAATGTCAAGGGTAGGAGCAATTCTGGCTAAACTGACTTGACAAGATTATTGCCAAAGGCAGGTCAAATTGATAAGAAAGGCAGGGTGGGAGATAAGGAATTTGATCTAATAGTAAGGGTTGGGATTTTCATTAAACTGATCCAGTAGGAGTCTTGCTAAAACTGAACTAAGCAGACACTAACATAAGGAAGGCCAAAAGTCTAGAGGAGAAGAGAATTCAGAGAAGCTTGACTAGAGTTAAGTCAAGGAAGAGCATCTTTGTCACTAGAAATATCCATGTGTGCCCACAGGTAAAGAAAATACTAGGTAAAAAGTTGCAGGTCCCCCAAAAGAGGTATAGAAAATAAGACAGGAGTCTGGAAGGTAGAAAGATTCCATTTAATTTGTGAAAAGGTTTCAAAGAAATGCTCTGCTCTAAGATAGTAAGGATCCTGCAGGAAGTGGGAAGGGAACTCTCAGGTACATGAAATGGTGTGGGCAAGACAGTAAAACAAGAAAAGGAGGGACTCTTACCAGAAGCTGCAGAGAGTTTGTTAATTGCAGTATAAGTTAAGGGAATCAGGAACGACCAACTTGGACCAAGTATAGCAGGAACTGATTTTAGATGACTTTGAATGCTAACTTGAAGAATTTAGACTTGACTGAGGAGTAACTGTGAATGACAGTTAGTGAAAATCATTTTGAACAGAATGGCATCCTAAATCAGAACCATGTGTCAGGAAAGTGAGTGATAGGCCATACCAGCTTCAAAGCCAAAGAAATGAGTTCAAAATTTATTTTTTTAACCAAAAAGTAGGAGTGAAGTAGAACAAATGCCTGCTAGTTTTCTTCCTCTTTTTTTTTTTTAACTGAATTAAGTGTGAATCATTAAATGGCAGGTACTTTTCAGTCCCACTGTGGATCAGCTGGTCTTGCCTGTCTTCATGACTGCAAGAACTGTGATGCTAATTAAAGATCTTACATTCACCCTAGGCACTCGTTTTCCACTGACCTGTCAATGTCCCAGCAGCTGGGCCAGCACTGCCTGTGCAGCCAGGCAGTCGCATCATTGATATCTTGTGCAGCTTCCTGATGAGGCATCCCTCCTGCAGCAATTTTGGCTACTTGAAGAGCTACATGCCTTTGAAAAGAGCCAGACTGAATCTGTAGAAGATCCAAAGGAGACTGACACTTGAAGTCGGTGTTCAAAATACTACAAGGAAAACTACAGTTGAAAGAGTTGTGTTTCAAGTAGCTCTTTGCAGTTCAGCTAGAACTGATGAGTTGTACCTCAGGGTAGCAGCTGACTTTGTCATGGAAGCAAGGTGATTAAAGGAACAATGGCTAAAGAATATAACACTTCACAGCTCTTCCGCTGGTGAAATGTCACCTTTCCCTACTGAGTCTTTAGACGCCACATGTTGTTAGTAAACAAACATCAGAGATCAGAGGTAGCAGCTTCTGAATGTAGCTAAGGGAAGGCTAAGAGTGGCTGCAAGTGTGAGCACAGGGACTTTGCCTTAGTAACCCCTCTGAAGACATGCCTTGATTGTCTTGTAGAGCCAGCACTCATAGTCCAAGCCTCATTCTAAATTTGGTGCGTGCCACCTTAGATGAGTAATTTCACTTCTTTGAACCTTGGAGTCTCTATTTATCAAATAAATATTATACTCTTATAGGACTAATCATGATGATATAATAATACGATGTCTTGGATTTGCTTCAAAATAATACAAGAAAAGGGTTTGACTTTTGGTCAGTATACAGACGAGTCATGACTGACCATGGGGTGACAATTGTTGAAGCTGAGTTAGGTACCCAGAGGTTCATTATAATATTCCATCTATTTTAATCTGCAATATCTTTGAAATTTTTTATAATTAAAACTTTTTTTGAAAAGACAAAAATCAGGCCAGGCACGATGGCTCATGCCTGTAATCCCAGCACTTTGGGAGACTGAGGTGGGCAGATCACCTGAGGTCAAGAGGTCGAGACCAGCCCGGACAACATGGTGAAACCCAGTCTCTACTAAAAATACAAAAATTAGCCAAGCATAGTGGCAGGGGCCTGTAATCCCAGCTACTCAAGAGGCTGAAGCAGGAGAATTGCTTGAACCCAGAAGGCAGAAGTTGGAGTGAGCTGAGATAGCGCTATTGCACTCCACCCTGGGCGATAAAGCGAGACTCCATCTCAAAAAAAAAAAAAAAAAAGGGCAAAATCAACAAAAAATGTCTATCTGTAAGAAGAAACAGTATACCTCAAAGGATTAAGGAGTTGATGGATGAGATAGATTTTGCTCTTAGCCAAACACTTTGCATTCAGTATGTAGCATTTTGCCTTGTGGAAGATAATTTTCAAGGATGAATGAATGCAGCTAAAATAGTTATTTTTCTGTGTGACCATAACTTGAAATTATTGATGCAAAGAGTCAGACCCTGGTAAGATGTTTGAATAGATTTATTCTGAGCCAAACATGAGTGACTAATGGCCCGTGATGTAGCCCTTAGGAGATCCTGAGAACCTGTGCCCAAGGTGGCTCGGGTACAGCTTGGTTGTATACATTTTAGGGAGACATGAGACATCAATCAATACTTGCAAGATGTACATTGCTTCCATCTGGAAATGCAGGACAATGGAAGCAGAGGGTCTTCCAAGTCATCAATGGATTCAAAGATTTTCTGATTGAAAGAGTTACTCTGGTTGAAAGAGTTATTATCAATACAAAGGAATATCTAGGTTATGATAAGGGGTTGTGGGGACCAAGGTTTTATCATGAAGATGAAGCCTCCCAGGCTTCAGAGAGAATAGATTGTAAATGTCTCTTATCAGACTTAAAGAGTCTGTTCTATCAGTAATTCCGAAAAGGAGGAAGGCAGAATGAGGCATGCCTGGCTTCCCTTACCCATCATGACCTGAAGTAGTTTTGCAGGTTAATTTTGGAATGCCCTTGGCTGAGAGGAGGGGTCCATTCAGATAGTTTGGGGCCATAGACTTTTATTTTTGGTTTACAAACATGTCTATGCATATTTTGTCATTTTTTACTTCTTAGAATCTGCAGAAGAGAAAATGAAACAATTTTGACCTTTTAGTTCATAAAAAACAATCACTGTACTGCAGTCTGTATGAAATGTTTTTTGTGTAGGTGGTGGAAGGTGGATGTGATTATTGTATATTATTTCTCCATCAGATGTCTTCAGGTTTTACATTACGAAGTAGACATTTGGACATTATTTTTTGTATGTTTCCAGATTTTATTTTATTAATAAAATGCTATTTTCACTTGAAAGGCTGCTTTACTTTGGTTTATAAAAGCAAATGTTTTAAATCAACATAAAAGGCAGAAGATATAAACGTGCTCCAAAGAATGTTCAAATTAGGCCATGTACTATTTGCAATTCAAATTTTATTTTTAAATAACATTAATACTATTGAGATTTGGCTAGTAGCTTAGAAATAGGGTTGTATCTTGTGGCTTATACATTAGAATAATTAGGCTTACTTTCAATATCTGCTCACACAATCCAGAAAGTTATATGAATATATTGAATCAAATTTTGTTGTATTTTTAAATGTGATTATCCTTAGGGTAGGTACTAAGTACCAGTCTCAGGGATCTTCAAGCTGGGGAACTCTTAAACCAAGAACACTTGTGAAAACTTCTCCAGTGGGATTGGAGTCACTTAGTTTTAAATGAATAACTCTCTGCTTCATCAATTTCCTGCAGAGTCTCCCTTCCCACCTATCCTTTAACACATATTCCCTCTGCCCTAGTACTAAGAAAAGCCTAGCTCTCTCACACACACATTGCCCAAGGGTGCAAAAACCCCTGAGGTGGTGGAGGCAAGCAAAAAAATTCAAAATATTGGTGTTCTGCTGAGAACTGCATGATTCTAATGATCCGATAAACCCGTTGCTGCCCACAAAAATGAAAGACCTAATAAAGTTGTCCTGTGATGGATCATTGAGAAGAATTTTGGGGGAAAGATCATTAAGTATGGAGGATCAGATGGACGAATTGACAGAAGTAGGCTTCGGAAGATGGGTAATAAAAAACTACACTGAGCTAAAAGAGCATGTTGTAAACCAGTGCAAAGAAGCTAAGAACCTTGATAAAAGGTTAGAGGAATTGCTAACTAGAATAACCAGTTGCGAGAGGAATATAAACGAACTCATGGAGCTGAAAAACACAGCACAAGAACTTCATGAAGCATATACAAGTATCAATAGCTAAATCGACCAAGCAGAAGAAAGGACATCAGAGTTTGAAGACCACCTTGCTGAAATAAGGCAGGCAGACAAGACTAGAGAAATAAGAATGAAAAGGAATGAACAAAGCCTCCAAGAAATACAGGACTTCATAAAAAGACTGAACCTACTACTGGAATACGAGAAGGAGACGGGGAGAATGGAAACAGGCTGAAAAACACACTTCAGGATATTAACCAGGAGAACTTACCCGACCTAGCAAAATAGGCCAACATGAAAATTCAGGAAATACAGAGAACACTATTAAGATACTCCATGAGAAGATCAACCCTGAAACACATAATAATCAGATTCTCCAAAGTCTAAATGAAGGAAAAACTGTTAAGGGCAGCCAGAGAGAAGGGCCAGGTCACCTACAAAGGGAAGCCCATCAGACTAACAGCGGACCTCTCAGCAGAAACTCTACAAGCCAAGAGATTGGGGGCCAATATTCAACATTCATAAGGAAAAGAATTTTTAACCCGGAATTTCATATCCAGCTACACTAAGCTTCATAAGCAAAGGAGAAATAAAATCCTTTACAGACAAGCAAATGCTGAGGGATTCCATTACCACCAGGCCTGCCTTACAACAGCTCCTGAAGGAAATACTAAATATGGAGAGGAAAAACCAGTACCAGCCACTGCAAAAACACACCAAAATATAAAGACCAATGAAACTATGAAGAAACAGAATCAACTCATGTGCAAAATAACCAAATAGCAGCATGATGGTAGGATCAAATTAACATACAACAACACTAACCTTAAATGTAAATGGGCTAAAGGCCACAATTAAAAGACATAGACTGGCAAATTGGGTAAAGAGTCAAGACCTATCAGTGTGCTATATTCAGGAGGCCCATCTCACGTGCAAAGACACACATAGGCGCAAACTAAAGGGATGGAGGAAAATTTACCAAGCAAATGGAAAGCAAAAAAAAAAAAAAACAGGGGTTGCAATCCTAGTCTCTGACAAAACAGACTTTAAATCAACAAAGGTCCAAAAAGGAAAAGAAGGGTATTACATAATGGTAAAGGGAACAATTCAACAAGAAGAGCTAACTATCCTAAATATATATGCACCCAATAAAAGATGGCCCAGATTGATAAAACAAGTTCTTTGAGACCTATAAAGAGACTTAGACTCCCACACAATAATAGTGGGAGACTTTAACACCCCACTCTCAGTATTAGACAGATCTGTGAGACAGAAAATTAAGAAGGATAGCCAGGATTTGAATTCAGCTCTGGATAAAGTGGACCTACTAGATGTCTACAGAACTTTCTACCCCAAATCAACAGAATACACATTCTTCTCAGTGCCACATGGCACTTATGCGAAAATTGATCATATGATTGGAAGTAAAACACTCTTCGGCAAATGCGAAAGAACTGAAATCATAACAAACAGTCTCTCAGACCACAATGCAATCAAATTAGAACTCAGGATTAAGAAACTCACAAAAACTACACAATTACATGGAAATTGAGCAACTGCTCCTGCATGACTCCTGGGTAAACATTACGAAATTAAGGCAGAAATCAAGAAGTTCTTTTAAACCAATGAGAACAGAGAGACAATGTACTGGAATCTCTAGAATGCAGCTAAAGCAGTGCTAAGAGGGAATTTTATAGCACTAAATGCCCATGTCAGAAAGCTTGAAAGATCTCAAATCAACACCCTAATAAAAGAGCTAGAGAGGCAAGAACAAGTGAATCCAAAAGCTAGCAGAAGACAAGAAATAACTAAGAGAAGAATTAAAGGAGATAGAGACATGAAAAACCCTCCAATGAATCAATCAACCCAGGCACGGCTTTTTTTTTAAAAAATTAACAATATAGATAGACCACTAGCTAAACTAATAAAGAAGAAAAGAGAGAACAATCAAATAGACAATAAAAAATGACAATGGGGATATCACCAGTGACCCCACAGAAATACAAACTACTATCAGTGAATACTATAAACATCTTTATGGAAATTAACTGGAAAATCTAGAAGAAATGGATAAATTCCTGGACACATATACCCTCTCAAGATTAACCAGGAAGATGTCGAATCCCTGAATAGGCCAATAACGAGTTCTGAAATTGAAGCAGTAATTAATAGCCTACCAACCAAAGAAAGCCCAGGACCCAGATGGATTTACAGCTGAATTCTACCAGAAATACAAAGAGGAGCTGGTACCATTCCTTCTGAAACTCTTCCAAACAATTAAAAAGGAGGGACTCCTCCTTAACTCATTTTATGAAGCCAGCATCATCCTGATATCAAAACCAAGAAGAGACACAACAAAAAAAGAAAACTTTAGGCCAATATCCCTGATGAACATTGATGAGAAAATCCTCAATAAAATACTGGCAAACCGAATCCAGCACATCAAAAAACTTACCTACCACGAGTAAATCGGCTTCATCCCTGGGATGCAAGGCTGGTTCAACTTAAGCAAATCAATAAACATAATCCATCACATAAACAGAACCAAAGACAAAAACCACATGATTATCTCAATAGATGCAGAAAAGGCCTTTGATAAAATTCAACATCCCTTCATGTTAAAAACTCTCAACAAACTAGGGATTGATGGAACATATCTCAAAATAATAAGAGCTATTTATGACAAACCCACAACTAATATGATACTGAATGGGCAAAAGCTGGAAGCATTCCGTTTGAAAACTGGTACAAACAAGGATGCCCTGTCTCACCACTCCTATTCAACATAATATTGGAAGTTCAGACCAGAGCAATCAGTCAAGAGAAAGAAATAGCATATTCAAATAAGAAGAGAAGAAGTCAAATTATCTCTGTTGCAGACGACGTGATTTTATATTTAGAAAACTCCACCATCTCAGCCCAAAAACTCCTTAAACTGATAAGTGCCAAATCGTGAATGAACTCCCATTCACAATCACTACGAAGAGAATAAAATACATAGGTATACAGCTAACAAAGGATGTGAAGGACCTCTGCAAGGAGAACTACAAACCACTGCTCAAGGACATAAGAGAGGATGCAAACAAATGAAGAAACATTCCATCTTCATGGATAGGAAGAATTAATATCATGAAAATGGCCATACTGCCCAAAGTAATTTATCGATTCAATGCTATTCCCATCAAACTACCATTGACATTCCTCACAGAATTAGAAAAAAAGTATTTTAAATTTCATATGGAATCAAAGAAGACCCCATATAGCCAAGACAATCCTAAGCAAAAAGAACAAAGCTGGAGGTGTCACGCTACCTCACTTCAAACTACACTACAAGGCTACAGTAACCAAAACAGCCTAGTACTGGTACCAAAACAGACATATGGACCAATGGAGCCGAACAGAGACCTCAGAAATCTGCAACCATCTGATCTTCAACAAACCTGACAAAAACAAGCAATGGGGAAAGTATATCCTATTCAGTAAATGGTGCTGGGAAAACCAGCTAACCATATGCAGAAAACTGAAATTGGACCCCTTCCTTACGTCTAATAGAAAAATTAGCTTAAGGTGGATTAAAGATTTAAACATAAAACCCCAAACCATAAAAACCCTAGAAGAAAACCTAGGCAATAGCATTCAGCACATAGGCATGGGCAAAGATTTCATGACAAAAACACCTAAAGCAATTGCAACAAAAGCCAAATTTGACAAATGAGATCTAATTAAACTAAAGAGCTTCGGCACAGCAAAAAAAAAAAAAAAAAAAAAAACCAACTATCATTAGAGTGAACAGGCAACCTACAGGAGATGGGAGAAAATTTTTGCAATCTACCCATTTGACAAAGGGCTAGTATCCAGAATCTACAAAGAACTTAAACAAATTTACAAGAAAAAAAAAACCATCAAAAAGCAGGCAAAGCATATGAACAGACACTTCTCAAAAGAAGACATTTATGCGGCCAAGAAGCACATGAAAAAAAGTTCAACATCACTGATCACCAGAGAAATGCAGATCAAAACCACAATGAGATACCATCTCACACCAGGCAGAATGGCAATTATTAAAATGTCAGGAAACAATAGATGCTAGGGAGGCTGTGGAGAAAGAGGAACACTTTTACACTATTGGTGGGAATGTAAATTAGTTCAATCATTGTGGAACACAGTATGGCAATTCCTCAAGAATCTAGAACCAGAAATACCATTTGACCCAGCAATCCCATTATTGGGTATATACCCAAAGGAATATAAATCATTCTACTATAAAGACATATGCACATGTATGTTTATTGTAGCACTATTTACAATAGCAAAGACATGAAACCAACCCAAATGCCCATCAACAATAGACTGGAGAAAGAAAATGTGATATATTTATATCATGGAATACTATGCAGCCATAAAAAAGAAAGATGTCCTTCGCAGGAACATGGATGAAGCTGGAAGCCATCATCCTCAGCAAACTAACAGGAACAGAAAACCAAATACCTCATGTTCTCACTCATAAGTGGGAGTTGAACAATGAGAACACATGGACATAGAGAGGGGAACAACACACAACAGGGCCTGTTGGGAGCTGGGGGTTGAGGAGAGGGAACTTAGAGGATGAGTCAATAGGTACAGCAAACCACCATAGCACACATGTACCTATGTAACAAACTTACACATTCTGTACACATATCCCATTTTTTTCTTTTAGAATAAATTTTTTAAAAAAGATTTTAAACACAAAAAGATCATTAAGTAATTTTTCACATGGAATTCAGAGAATTCATAATCCTACTACAACAGGCTACACAAACAAGGTTTCTCAGCACTAATATCTATAAAAGCAAAAATCAGGGCTAATATTGATGCTGAACCCTGTCTCCTTCTAGCAATAACTAATCTTCATTAGCAGATACATAAACTAGTCATGAAAAAAGCATATCTCATTAAAAGAGAAATTTTTAATACCTTGTTTTTGTGGAATGGTCACAAAACTTTTTATATATTTTTGCTGTTTTGATTGGTTATATTCAAATAATTATAATAATCCAATCAGGTGATTCATTTTTTACACTTAGAGGCATGTGTTGTCAGGAAATATTTAAATCTTTCTTAAATTTAAACTTATATAATTTCATGGCAGAGAAATATGTAGTAATCAATAAAAAACCTTCAAGCATAAAATTACATTAAGATAAAATTATGTAGGGGAAATGGAATGGAAATAGAAACGCAAGAGGAAAAAGAACCAATGTAGAATTTCTATTACAAATTTCTATTTAAGAGTTTATTCATGTGTTTTTTTTTAATGGTGAGCATCAAATTACTTGTAGTACTTAGATTTTATTGGCTATTCAAAAGAGTAGTGGAAAAGTTATATATTTAAACGTCAATATTCAAACTTGTGGGAAATGACATACTTTGCAGCTACTTAAACTTATGAAAAAATGTCGTTTTCAACCTAAAATAAGGAAGTATTTTATGAAATAAATGAGCAAATGTTTGAAGCCCACTTGCCCACAGCATCTTGGGTGCCATGCTGGATCTTGAAGAAGTACACTGCACTCATAGAATTTATTGTCAAATTTAATTGGTGATGTTTCCTTTGTTCAACAGGATGGTCTGACACCACTGCACTGTGGAGCAAGGAGTGGCCATGAGCAGGTGGTAGAAATGTTGCTTGATCGAGCTGCCCCCATTCTTTCAAAAACCAAGGTAATTTCTTTCCAGGTTTCTGGACATTGGACTGTATTTATTTTGATGGTTATATGATCTAGCCTTTCGAATCACACAGAAAATGACATTTTCAATGTAGCAGTCAGAGTGGTTATGTTCCCCAGATCTTTACAGAACCTCGAAATAAGTTTGGGCTTATTAAGATTTTATGTAGAATGTGCTATACCACAAAGTTGTGTGTGTGTGTGTGGTTTTTGTTTTGTTTCGGGAATGCTTACTGCTTGATTTTACTCTGTGAAATTTTCATAGCTCAGACACAATTGTTTGTCAGGTTAAGAAAGACTAAAAGTTCTACACTCTCTAAAGTTTGGGTGCCGGCTATCTTTAGACCCTCAGCTTACTTCTTCAGAGTTCACAGACTATTAAGGAGGTCAAGGATATCACTTAGCTGATAAAGACTGGAAATTTTGGAAAGACAGCACCTTGATTGGGCTTTTGGGAATGTTGACATATCTGAAAGGAACACATGATGATTGCCTGAAAAAAATTAATGGTTGACTCTCTTTTAGACTTTTTTAAATAGTAAAACCATTTGACATAATTTGAAGAAGAGAATATTTGCAAATAAATTTTGAGACATATAAACCACCTCATTGTCACTACTACTTTTATTAATTAAACCAGTGATTGTTTTGGAAATGATACTAAGCTTTACCAAGAGCTTTAATCTGTAAACATTATCAAACAACAAAAGCACATATTATTTCTGTCTTCACTCTGGTCAGTGTTTCCTCAACAACATTAGGAAGACTAGACAGGGTTGAGATGGTCTGGACAATTCCATCACTCATGTAAAATGTAGGGTTTAGACTGGTGAGCGGTTGAGGGTTTTGTCTAACAGAATTAAACAGCCACGATGTTTTCATTGTATATGATGACATCTTGGCCTTTTGAGTGTTTCTTATCTTGACGATTCTATTTGTTCTTTTCCTTTTACATACCCCATATCTATTTTCTTTCCGCCTCCAATACTGTCCCCTAAGCCACATTATCATCTCTCACTGAACCACTGTAGTAGCTTCCTGTTGGTCCCCCGTTTCCCTTTCTGCTCCTTTACAAATCAGTTCCCACTTTGCAGTCAGAGTGGCCATATAAACTGTCATCCAAATCATGTCAGCCTCCTGCTTTAAAACCCTCCCATTAACCCCCATTGTTCTCTTTCAAATTGATTCTCATTTTCTCAAAGCAGTAAGGACCAATGTTAAAAATCAGAGAGTTGCTCATCTTTTTTCTCCTATTCATTTCATTGCTTTGGATTTTTTCTGAGAAATCTTGATTTTTTTCTTCCAACCTTTTAATTTTCAAGAACATCTTCTTGTTCTCTGATAGCTTCTTTTCTTAAAGTATCCTGTTCTTGTTTAATGGGTACATTTTTTTCTGTTACCTTTCTGAGAACATTTGAGATAACTTTTCTTTTAATTTAGTTTTTCTGTTTACCAAATGTCCCTAATTCCTCCGATTTCCTTTTTTTCCCTTTTTTTTTTTATTGTTTTGGCTCTATATTTTATAATGAAGGCTTCCCACAATGGCTGTACCTAATTTTGTCAGGCACAAACATGTGAGTGGCAGCTCTAAAGAGTGTAGGCAGTGCTGATCAGGTGGCAGTGGTTAAGAGGGGCTCTTTAATGTCACAATTAGGCTCCCTTTACCTTAGGCGGTACAGTTTTTTGAGAGACAAATCCACCAACCTTTGCAGTGCACACATGTGCGAATACATTCTGAGTAGGGGAAAGAGGCTGCCAGTCTTGTGCTTTATGCATACTTTAATCATAATAATGATAACTAATATTTACATAGTGATTACTGCTTATCAGGCTCTATGTTCTTTACATGTATTAACTCATTTAATCCTCATTAAATGAGATACTGGTATTACTGTTATTCCCTTTTCATAGATGAGGAAACTGAAACCCAAAGAGATAAAGTAGCTTTCTCAAAATATCCCAGTTAGTGGCAGAACAAGGATTTGAACCCAAGCAGCCTAACTCCAGAGACCACATCCTTAACGCCTCCATTCTCCTTCCTTTTTCTGTGATCACCTATTTTTGGTCCAGATCCTCGTCACTGCCCTCTGTTCTGCCTGGGCCCTTGAGTCTGAATCTCTCTAGTTCACCTTCTCCAGACACTAATTCTGGTGTCCTTCAGGCTAGCAGGAGGCAGTTACCTGACTTTGCTGAGTTGGGAAGGGCCTGGAGACCTGATGGCTCTATACACAGTCTTTGAACTGATCTTACTTGCAGCCCCAAGTCTCACTTCATCTTCTGAGGTACTACGCTTCCACAGCCTCTGCCTTTTTGGGATTTGAGAGGCAAATCAGCTTGTCTTTTTATTCCTAGCAGTGTGCTGGAACCTGATTGTATCGTCTCATGAGCTGGTTGTGTACATCTCTTTCCAATTCCCCATTCAGTAACATCAGATGGACGGCTTGAAATTGATTATTGTGGGGGGATTTACAGCATGGAAATTGGCTAGTGCTACACACTGGGGCTTTTCTTTTTCCGGGAGTTGGGTTCTAAAACATTTGTCAGCACAGTACTGATTCTACTGCTTCAGACCCTTAGGTTTCAGCCTCTGTCTTCAGCTGGATGAATTACCACACTCAAATCCTCTTTTCATATTCCGAAGTTTGGAGACAACCCTCATCTGTTTTTGATTTCTTCCCCATTGTGTATGTGGGAATGGAAAAGGACACACACATGTGTGCCCTTCTAGATTTTACCCTTTAAATCCATTACTGCTTTATGGTGGAGTTTGGGAGAGGAAGGATAAATATATCTATTACACCTGCTGTGTTTGATCAGCAGTCTCCCTCTGCACTGAGGATAGACTTCTGAACAGATTCTGACCACCTCTCTTCCTCATCTCCTCCGGTTTTGCTCCTTCCTCACCATCTTCTAGCTAACCAGCCTTCTTTTACTTCCTAGAATACACCTTTGTTCTCATTTCCTGTTTGCTTGGTTTGAGTTCCCTCAGCTTGTTCCAGATCTCTGTGGTCCCTGTACATTCTTCAACTCAAATGTCTTCCTCATAGACAGGCGTTTTCTCACGATTCACCCCTCCCATCTTCACCACCTCCTGCCAGTGCCATCTGGCCGTGTTTTATTTTCTTTCGAGCTTGTAACACCATCTTGAAATTAGATGCTTGTTTACTTGCTTGCTGTCAGGTTCTCCTCAATAGAATGAAAGCAAGAACTTTTCCTTCTTCAGTGCAATACCCACAAGCACCTACTTTCATGCCCAGAACACAGTAGGGCTTCAGTAAATATTTGTTGAATGACTATTAAGTAAATGAGTACATTCCTAGCCTTAAGGCCATCTGACCAGTTCTTCAAGAATTTCGTCTTACTGAAGAAAGTCCATCACATTGGATCCATATTTTCAGGCACCATATGTAATACCGCCTCTTTCCATAGGGCAGATGATCTTTTCTTTACTGTTTTCTTGTCCTTCTCCAATTATCTTTAAGTTTCCCATCCACACAATGATTGTGTTTTTGCATTGCTAGAGATTTTTTTTATTGACGCTGCCTCCCATTTCTACTCTCCACTATTATTTGTTCTCTCAGACTTTGTGGGATTTTTTTGTTTGTTCGCTTGTTTACTTCATGTTTTCCTCTAAGACTGTGTCAAAACATAAAGCAAAAGAATGTTTTGGCAGGAATAAAGCAGTCCATATGCTCGTGGGTAGCAGTATCTCAAATGGGAAATGTTCCTACCTTTTCCTGCACCTTAATTTCTATGGTTTAAAATATTTGAGGGAAATTTTTTAGGCAGAAATATCCTGATGGACTGACAGTGTACGAGATCTTTAAATTGACCTAGATATTTGCTGAGCTCTTTCTGTATATGCAAAGCTCTCTTCTGGGCAATGAAAAAATAATAACCATGTACCTCTTGCCTTCACGGAACACAAATAGTTGAAATATATGTCAGAGAGTGGATAATGCCATTAGAATGGTTAACAAGGAGCTTATACTACTTTTTCTTATCTTGAACTCCTTCTTTATGTCATCCATTGATAAATTCGGAGCAAATAACTCAGCTCAGAGGATTCAGAAACCTCTGGTTCCTTGGTGCATATTTGATCTGTCATTGTCAAAATTCGTTGATGACAATTTTTTTAGAAACTGAATTTGCTGTCAAATTGCTTTTCCCCAAAATATGTTAAATTATGTTACAATAATTGATAGAGCCTCTCTTGATAATTGAATTCTCTAGGAATTTCCCAGGCTCCCCCACTTCGCCATCATAGTTAAAAGAAAGGACTGACATCTTCATAGCTTGTTTTAACTTCATTAGGAAACATATTGAGTGCCGGTGTCATTCTAGGTTTTATTTACCTTTGACCCTATTTATTTATTCTCTCTGCTCTTTAAATGAATTTTCAACTCGTTCCTACTGCACATGATTAACTGTGTTATTGAACCCAATTGATTTAAACTAACAAGGCAAGCATTAGTTAATGGCTTTGTCAATGCCTTGCCTTTCCTCATCATAGACACATGGGGGCACCAGATTGATAGAAAAGGGAAAAGTTTTCCTTTCTTTGATGTGAGATGAAATGCATTACATTCAGACCTTTGGGTATTAGTAATCTCTAAGGACAAAATTAATACCAGTCCAATGAATACCACTGTTCTTACCTTCATTTTTTCTTTTAGTCTTAAATATTAAGAATTCCTATTCGGCCAAGTTACAGTGGCTCATACCTATAATCTCAGTGCTTTGGGAAGCTGAGGCAGGAGGATCGCTTCAGGCCAGGAGTTTGAGACCAGCTGAGCAACAGAGTGAAACCCCATCTCTATTTAAAACAAAAAGAAAAGTAAAATTCCTATTCATCTAAGTTATGACCCATGCTGCAATTCTCACTTCTATTAAATTAGGAAAATACATTATCCTTGACAACTTGTTATTGACTGACATAAGCTGTTGGGAGGACCAGTTTTAAAAATAGCTGTAGTTCAAAATAGTTGTCAAAAGCTTTTACAAATAGAAGGCATTTTCATATGAAGAACTGGAGTTTTTATCTGTTTATATTTGCACTTTGTGTTCTGCACATTTGTGTTTAAAAGGTAAAAGAATGAACTCTGATTTCTTTATGTGTTCCAGAATGGATTGTCTCCATTGCACATGGCCACACAAGGGGATCATTTAAACTGCGTCCAGCTTCTCCTCCAGCATAATGTACCCGTGGATGATGTCACCAATGACTACCTGACTGCCCTACACGTGGCTGCCCACTGTGGCCATTACAAAGTTGCCAAGGTTCTCTTGGATAAGAAAGCTAACCCCAATGCCAAAGCCCTGGTGAGTGGCTCAGCCAGCGAGTCCAGCCTCAGTTGTCTTGCTCACAACGTGCTGCCTCTGTATGTGAAGGGAGTGCTTTGAGGAGGTTAAAATAGAAGGTGCTAGTTAAAGTGTACATCTTGTCAATTTTTTCAAATATCCTTCAGGAAAGTCTGCAAAATTTTCTGTTTCTGACATGAGAAAGGCTGATGGAGCCAAACTGTTAATGTTTTTATGGTCACGTAAGTGATTCCCTTATGAACCCAAAGACTGCACAATTATAAAAAGACTAAGGTGGCCAACGTCATCTTATTGTGGATAAACTTATAATTCTGTGAATTAAAAGTTTATTCTGAGATCTGAAAACAAGGCAAAGTTATCAAAAAACTCTATTTTAAACATAAGTGGTCTAGGAATTTGTGAGCTAAAATTTTATATTATCTTAACCTTGTAGGTTAATGAAATATTGCCTGTAATCTTCTGTTTCCTTTTGCCAATCAGAATTTTGGTCCAGTTTATAGGCTTCACTTTAATTTGTTCTTTTAACCTTTAGCCATGCTATACTTTGGTTTTCTCAGCAAGATGGTGCTTGTTGTCTTTGCAAAAATAAACGGTCCCAAATTAGTAAGCTGTCTATTTCAGAATAAGTACCCAAGTTTAGGAAAAAATAAGTCACCCAATTTTAGGGAAAACATGTGAGTTTACTAGCAATTTTGAGGTAAAGGTTGTCATCATCCAACTGACCCGTTTAGGAAGGGTTTTTGCCTCTTTCCAAAGAGTGCGGTCATCCTGTCTGGATAGATCCGTACCACCTCTTGTACTCTGTGGGCTCTAAAATTCAGAGTGGGCAGGAAAGAATGACGAAAGAGAAACTCTCCAGACCCCAGACACCTCCTTGCCACTATAATTCTAAAACCTTTTACCAAAGCAGCATTTCAAGATCTGTCTGTTGACCCACCCAGTCTATCAAATGGGTCTGAATTCTGAGAAGGGAGGAAAGGAAATTAGCAGTCATGACTCATTTTTCCATACAAGAAAAAAAATAAGTCCTAAAACAGGGCGTGGGCTCCCACTCTCATTTTCCTCTGACTCTGAAGATTTCACAACATATGGAGGTTGTAGCCAGTCATCCTGGGATGGACTGTGGCCAAATGGTCTGAGAAGCCTCTGTGAAAGCACCTGCAGTGACTTTGACCTAAGATTTTACAGTGGACTCTGGTATTTTATAGTTCTCCACTGGCAGCTGAAATACATGCCGCAGTCTCAATCGGCAGGCAGGACAACTTGGGACATAATTTATTAAAAAACAGATTATTTTATTAGATTAAATAGTAAACCAAATGATTCAAATAATGGGTTATTTACATTTCTGCATCCTTGGAGTAAACACCTACTTGAAGCATAAAGCTAGAGAAGAAATCAAAACATTTTAGAGCTGGTCTTGTAGTTGTCCTAAAACACAGCAAAGAGAACAGAGTAAACCTTTGTGAAGTGGAGCTGTGAGGACAAATGTTGGGGCCAGGCGTTTTCAGTCTGTATTTGAAATGAGGTAGAGGAGGGACATATTATTATTATTTATTATTTTGAAACAGAGTTTCGCTATTGTTGCCCAGGCTGGAGTGCAATGGTACAATCTCGGCTCACTGCAACCTCCGCCTCCTGGGTTCAAGCGATTCTCCTGCCTCAGCCTCCTAAGTAGCTGGGATTACAGGTGTGTGTCACTATGCCCGGCTAATTTTTGTATTTTTAGTAGAGTTGGGGTTTCACCATTTTGGCCAGGCTGGTCTCGAACTCCTGACCTCAGGTGATCCACCCACCTCAGCCTCCCAAAGTGCTGGGATTACACATGTGAGCCACCACACCCAGCCTGGGACATATTATTTGGAAGAGTGAATTCCAAAATAAAATAATGAAATGAATGATCATTTTTACCTCAGCTAACCGGGAGACTGTAACAAAAATTCACTTCCTGTTCACAATCATCAGGGTACCTTGGGTTCCCAGGGCAGCTAGACTACTTCCAGAATAGAATCTACATGCTGCTTAACCCTAGCACTTTCTGTTCATTTCAATTTACCACATATCATTTTAGCAAAACTATTTACTGCACATGGTGAAACTGGATTTTGATGGAATGTAGTCAAGCAGGTATATGTATTTGTCCCTTGCAGAATGGCTTTACCCCTCTTCATATTGCCTGCAAGAAGAATCGAATTAAAGTAATGGAACTCCTTCTGAAACACGGTGCATCCATCCAAGCTGTAACCGAGGTGAGAAGAGTTAAGATTTCTGGGAGTCCTGAGATACCGAGAGTATAGCCTTAGCAGCCAGAGCCCCAGGGCCATCTCCAGGGACCAGCTAGTTTGTTTGCATATCATGGCCATAGACTGCATTCTGAACTCTTTAGGAAGAGGGCTGCCAGTCCCTGGGAGAAGCAGACAAACATGTTGGTGGGTGAGTTGGATGCAAATGTATCACCGTGTCAAGAAAGGTAACCTAAAACACATGCTTAAGGGGAAGGGCACCTTCACAGAAAGCATAGTTTATATCAAATCCTATACTATAGTACTTCTCTAATGGGTGCAGTTTTGTCCCCCAAGGGGCATTTAGTCACGTCTGGAGGTACTTTTAGTTGTCACAAGTGGATAGTACTACTGGTCTCTAGTAGGTCAAGGCCAAGGGTGCTACTAAACAGTTTACAGTATACAGGACAGTCTCCTGCAACAAAAAATCATCTGATTCAAAATGTCAAATGCGCAGAGGTTGAGAAACCCTGCACAAGACGACCTTGGTGCTTTTGTCAAGTAAGGATTACTCTGTCTCAAAACTCAAAATCAATGAAACAGCTGCTGAGGTTAGTAAAGTATTAGATCTAAGTTTCTCTCATAGGAACCAACTCAGAACTCAGAGAAATGATCCATCAGAATCAGGGCTGCGCCTTCTACAAAGCAAACCAAGCCTGACACCTACCCTTTCAGACTTGTCCCAGACCCCCAACCTCCACCTCACTACCTCCTAGCACTCTGATCTCTGTTAATTCTAATTCTAACCCTTGGCACTTCCATAGACTAGACACTCTCTTGTTTGCCTCTGTATGTCTCTGCCTCTGTGTGTCACACCCCCTTGGCCAGGCAAATCCTGCGCATCCTTTAGAACCAGATCTGGGCCACCTTCTTCAGGAAACCTCCCCTCACTCCCCAGCCTGGACTACATGTTCCTTCTAGGAACCATCAGCTCATCCTGTGCATATTTCCATCAAAGCCCTTATCCAGCTCTCTGATTTATGACTCAGTGACACTCCCAAGACCCCCAGAGGCTGAAAGCTCCTTGGAGGCAGGGCTGAGTCTGACTGGTCTTCATATACCCACAGTGTCTGGCCCATACACAGATCATTCAGTAAAGTTTTATTGAATGCCTGATGCTTAACTATAGGATTTGAAGCAAACATGAACATTAAAGTCTAGTCTAGTGATTGTTGGCTTGGCTTCAGTTTCTTGCCTGCAAATGGAATATTTGCCTAGATTTACACTTAGAATTTTTAAAATATTAAATGGTTGACAATATGAATACTGATTTGCCATATTGTCAGGCTTATGGCTTCATATTAGGCAACCGGTTATTTGTAAGTATAAAATAGAAAGTTTACTTTCAGCGCATAGGAACCCTCTTAGAGATCAGAATAGGCTCTAAAATAAAAGGAAATTCTTGGCTGATGTTTGAGTAAATGTCCAGAGATGTCAACCAGTAATCCAGCTCTCGGTTCCCTAAGAGCTTTAAAAGGCAGTTCAGACCAAGATTTTGCCTTGCACGAGCTCTAACTACTCCCCCTGCTGATGGAAAAAGGTGCCAAGACTATAACAAAATTCTCATTTTCCTAATTGTCCTCCGTTCTTCTCACTTTTTGAAGTCTGGACAGCCGGAATTATTCCTTTTCTGTCTTTTACCTCACTTTGATTGTATAGAATTCCTTTCATATATTTTTGACATTTCTCAAATTTCGGCTGAGATTAATTATCCCCTTCTGTCCCTTTTTAAAAAAACAGGTAAATTATACATACTCTTTAAAATATTAATGACTTGAGAGTTTTATCTTTCTTATTCACTCTAAATCTCACAATCATGGACATATTCAATATAAAATATCCTGGAATCAATAAATTCTGCTTTATGCTGAAGAGTATTCTGGGGTCTATGTACATTTATGTATATGTATGTGTGCATAGGATCTGAAGCAATTCAAGTCTAGTCTAGTGACCATTGTAATATTTGCTTTATTTATATTGCCTTAATTTACAATACCCATAAAGTTAAAAAATTAACTGTTCGAAACTATTAATGCTGATTTGTTCATTTACTGAAGAAACAGCTTTGTGTTAGCTACCCTGCTCTTTTATATGGGACATACATGGGAATCCTCTTTAAAGCCCAGAATAGGATCTGAAATAAAAGTTGACTTTTTACTAATATGTATGAAATCACAGCTGTCCTCCTTCTACACACACACATATGGATAAGGAAGGTTTATTAGTAAAGGGGAAAAACAACCTTCAAGTTATTTATCAATTTTTTCAAAGATCTACATTAAAAGTATGAAATAAATTCTCTTTCTTTTCTAATACGTATGACATAAGTTTCATAGTAACAGAGTTTGCTTTAGGAAAATGAAGATTATATGTTTATATATTTACCATCTAGAATCTGTAACATAATGGTGAATGTCCTGATGTCTTCTAATCTGATCATTAAACTGATTTAGATGGATGGATGGATGGATGGATGGCAGGCAGGCAGGCTCACAGACAAACCTTTTTTATGCTAAGCTAACAAACCATCATTTTCTTCTTTTCCCCTTAGTCGGGCCTTACCCCAATCCATGTTGCTGCCTTCATGGGGCATGTAAATATTGTATCACAACTAATGCATCATGGAGCCTCACCAAACACCACCAATGTGGTAAGTATTCTTTGAACAAAGGAGGTCCATTGTGAGTATTTAATAAACTGGCAAAGGTGGTTTTTATCTACTTTTTTATTTTTTATTTTTTTAAGAGTTGGAGTATTGCTCTGTCTCCCAGACTGGAATACAGTGGTGCAATCATAGCTCGCTGCAGCCTTCAATCCTGGACTCAAGTGCTCCTCCCACCTCAGCCTCCCAACTAACTGGGACTACAGGAATGTGCCATCATGCCCAGCTAATTTTTAAATGTTTTGTAGAGACGGGGGCCTCACTATTTTGCCCAGGCTGGTCTTGAACTCCTGGCTTCAAGCAATCCTCCTGCATTGGCCTCCTAAATTGTTGGGCTTATAGGCATGAGCCACCATGCCTGGCCTTACTGTTATTATAATTAATTAATATGTAATGAATATGACTACTTAAAAGAAGAAAATTCAAGAATATGTTGGTTTCCTTTAAAGGCAAGATCTACTCAGTCTCTAGTTGGCCACAAATTGTTAGGACTTTTGAACTATGTTCATTAACCTTACGGGTACGTTACTACTGGATACTATGTTTTAAAAAATAAAGTGTGGCCGGGCACGGTGGCTCACGCTTGTAATCCCAGCACTTTGGGAGGCTGAGGCAGGCCGGTCACATGAGGTTGGGAGTTTGAGACCAGCCTGACCAACATGAAGAATCCCCCGTCTCTACTAAAAAATACAAAATTAGCCAGGCGTGGTGGCGCATGCCTGTAATCCTAGCAACTTGGGAGGCTGAGGCAGGAGAATTGCTTGAACCTGGGAGGCGGAGGTTGCAGTGAGCTGAGATTGAGCCATTGCACTCCAGCCTGGGCAATAAGAGTGAAACTCCATCTCAAAAAAAGATAAATAAATAAAAAATAAAGTATGGGGGGTATTTTTCTACAATAAAAACATTAAAAAGTACCGCATGTTGGAGAGGTCGTTTAGACACTATCGTTATTTATACAAAGAAGTGATTTTAGCAGGGCGTGGTGGCTCACGCCTGTAATCCCAGCACTTTGGGAGGCCGAGATGGGTGGATCATTTAAGGTCAGGAATTCAAGACCAGCCTGGCCAACATGGTGAAACCCGTCTCTACTAAAAATACAAAAAAGAATTAGCTGGGTGTGGTGGTGCATGCATGTTAATTCCAGCTACTCAGGAGGCTGAGGCATGAGAATCACTTGAACTTGGGAGGCAGAGGTTGCAGTAAGCCAAGATCATGCCACTGCACTCTAGACTGGGCAACAGAGTGAGACTCCGTCTCAAAAAAAAAAAAGAAGTGATTTCAACTAAATTCAAGGTAGTCTCTCTTTAATGTGCTTCACCATGTTATAGCAAACCCACGGAATTCTGTGTTCATAGATTACTCGATGGTATTCTTTTCCCACACTAAGCATTGCTCTGTAGGAACCACGAGGCTCACTTCAGAGTAGCTATCAGAGTGGTAACTTACCACCCATGATCTGCATGTGGCATTTGACATTGTTTTACAGGATTTCAAATTTGACATCATAATATTAGCACAACAGACCATAAGCATAATGACACTCATTGGACTCATGAGCATTAAAGAAGTAACAATAAAACAAGCACCATCCTGGCACAGAAGGGGCAAGCTAGGAGGCCCTGCACACTTACCCTGAGAGTGGGGCTCCCCAGCAAGAGTGCATCTTCCAGCAGCCCCAAGCAGTACAACCAAAAGATAGAAATAGACCAGCTTCTCAGATGAAATACAGTCTTTCCTGGTACTAATTGCACAGAATGTTTTCATTCGTAAAGGGAACACTGAGTAATATACTAAATGACATCCTCAGCATCTTTCCAGTAAACACAATCCACCAGTTTCCTGTGGAATCTGCCTTCACGTGTCTTTCCATGGAAGTAGGTGGCCTATAAAGCAAAGACCAATTTATAAAGGCAGTTTAAGAGTGAGCATCACCTATGTGAGAGAATATATTTCATTTTTGTTATTTGTCCATTTCAGTGTATCTGTTTCTAATGTCATTTTCATTTTTAATCAAGTAAAGAAGTAATCTGAATTAGAATCTATTTGGTGAAAAAGTAGGGGGAGGGTGGTCCAGGGCAAAGAAAATGCCCCACTGGGAAAAATGCCCAAAGACTAAGATATTGATCTGTTCAGATAAAACAAGAAATGCAAACCAGCTGTTGACAAGCCAAATCCAGCCCTTGGCTATGTTTATGTTGCCCATGTAGTGTTTTGTTTTTAATTCTGAATTTATGGTCAATATTTAAGAATTAGAAAATTTGTATAAAATCCAGACTGCCACTTCTTCTGAAAAGTTGCATGGTGTGGCATGGTAAGACTGGCGTCTTGCACAGTGACAGCAGCGAGCTGCAGATGTGGGAGGTGGGGGGTTGGCTGCCTGCTTCAGCGCAGGTGCGGGCTCTCTCAAGCACTCCACACCTGCCCAGCTGTACTCACTCACCCCACTGCTTGGCTCCTATGAGCACTCGCCTTTCCAGCCCCAAGGGAGGCCACATTGTAGGTTACTGAGCAGCACCCCTGGCACAGTGGGTGACAAGACTCCCTAGGCTTATGCCAAAGTCTTTGCCTCATGGACCAGGTTCCTGTGAAATTCTTATGCATTTGATTTCCTATCTTTTCAATAAGGAAGTGCTTAGGACTATTTTTTATTTTTGAAAAAAGTCCATCATAAGCTTTATGCCAAATAAAATACGCCACTCTTCTTCAGAGCTGCAGCTAATTTACTTTGGCTCATGTTCCCCAGAGAGGAGAAACAGCACTGCACATGGCAGCTCGCTCCGGCCAAGCTGAAGTTGTGCGGTATCTGGTACAAGACGGAGCTCAGGTAGAAGCTAAAGCTAAGGTATGCACAATACTTGAAAAGTGTTTGAAATTGAGGAAAAACTGTTTGATTTTCATAAAACTTTTAAGTATATACATGCCGTCTTTCAAGAATACTTTAAAAATAGTGAACAACCTCCATTGATGAAAGTCCCTACCCTAGTAACATTGTAAAAAATCCCCTCCCTCCAGATTCGTTCATTCTATTATTTAACAAAATGAAATAGGAAGAGATGAGAACTTGTGCCTGAAACTGTCAGCACACGGCTAGTCCCTAACAGATTGGGGACTGAATCTAGACTTGGTCCAAAGTTCTTCACACTCCGTGGAGAAGGGCTTATGCACAAAGCTTCTAGAACAATCACAACCTAGAGGCATAACTGAGCTTTTTCGGTTGACTTATAAGTCAGCTGTCAACAGCCACAAAAGGAAAATGGGGGATTTTTTTTTTTTTTTTTTTCTACACAAGCTGTATGGCCACTTCAGAATTGGCCTCGTATTTCACCTGCAGGAGAAACCCACTTATCTGCTGCTATTGGGATAGATAGTTCGGTCTAGTTATCAGAATGGCCAGTTCGGGTCCAGAATCATAAACCATTTAATTTCAACCTACAATATGTAAATATACATTTGCACAAGTCTGCAGTCTCAAGTTAAGGGGTGGCAGTAGTAGCAGTATGTGAGATTTTTCCTTGGCACCTATTTGTTTCTGCTTTCAATATTCCTCTTCTCCCTCGCAGCATCTCCCTAACTCCTCTTATGCTTCCTACTGGTTAGATAGCCCCTCTTACTTTGACATTGACCCTCATCCTCCTTATTCTTCCAAAATGGTGTTCTCTCTTCTAGCCTCTTTTCTCTACCTTTCCTACTTAAACCATTTACCTGAACCTTATCACAATTCAGTAGAGAATTTCTATTTAGAGGACTACCACAGGGATCTTTGAGCAAATTAAAATGATTTGCCCTCCCACTTGCAGATAAGACCCTAGGGGATCAGGACTTGGTGAGTACTGCCCTTGGGTGAATTGTAGTGAGGTGGCTCTCCGGTTGAGACAGATGCAGCCCTTGCCAGGATGCACAGCCTGGCAAGCAGAGAGCATCAGCCCCTGCTGACCCTTCAGCTGGCAGCCTTTGCACAGGTATACTGCGCAACCCTACACTGCCTTCCTCACACTCTGCTTTTGTCTATGGGAAGGCAGAACCAACAAAATAATTCATTCCATGTGAGTGCATAATAACTGGTGTGGAGGTATTAATATCCCTCCTAGGTATATGAGTTTTACTAGGATACATTCTCTTATCTCCCAAAGAAGGAGCAATTAAAGTTCAAATTTGATTCTCTGTGGCAGGTGTTGGTGGAGAGTAATTTATAGACAGAACTGCATTTCACAGTTTTCTTATTAATGAGTCACTCTCCAAAGGTATTTAATTAGCTTAGAGCTACCATCTCCTCATTTCTGAACATTGAAGAAAAAGACAAATGAGATTTTTTTAGCGTTGACTCAAAAAGTTGATTGTACCTCTTACATCAAGCAGCTAATATTCCCTGAATTTTTCATAAAGGCACTATTGTTTCCTCAGCTCATCAGCCTTACATTTCTACCTTGCTGTTTAGGATGACCAAACCCCACTCCACATTTCAGCCCGACTGGGAAAAGCAGACATAGTACAACAGCTATTGCAGCAAGGGGCATCTCCAAATGCAGCCACAACTTCTGGGTATACCCCACTTCACCTTTCCGCCCGAGAGGGGCATGAGGATGTGGCCGCGTTCCTTTTGGATCATGGAGCATCTTTATCTATAACAACAAAGGTATGAAAGCAAATCTCAGAATCCTGCTCTGTCCCCCCAAATACATCTTCCTTACATTTCCCAGCATAGTAACAGGTCCAGAAGCTGCAAAACAAACAGCATCTATTCTTGCGATCCCACGGTAGTCATTAATATGGCCAGCAAAGCTCTGTGGTGGGAGAGGGTAACTGGTAGTATTTTGTAGGGTGGGGGGGAGTTGCCTTACGTTTCTTAGTACATTATCTTCCAGTGAAAGCTTACTGATATCCAGAGTTAGATTTCTTGTAAATTATTTGATGGCCTTAAATGGTAGTTTAAAAACAGAGCTACAGATTAGCAAAATGCTCAGGCCAAGCACACAAACCACATTATCACAGCACAGTTGGTAGATGCTTTTATAATACTTGCAAAACTGGCAGTGAATTTTTCTTGGGGTTGTTTTTGTTTGTTCTCATTCTTTTTTGTGTCATTATTGTCTTGTCTGATTTATGGTTTGATTTATTTTTATCTCAACTCTGATGCCTTAGAGTAATACCCTAACATAAACAGTTGTTCTGCATGTGCAGAACGCAAAATTTGGAGCTCATTTTTTTTGTGATACTACATAAGCCTTGCAAGTGTGATAGCAAGATGAATTGGCTTGTGGCGCATCTTCCGAAGCTAGTAACTGGTACTGCACTCTTTTATTTGGATGCAGATAAGAAAGACTAATGTGTAATCAATATAGAAGACAATTACAAATAGAAAACTATCAGGATAAATAATGACTATCTCAAATTTCATTTCTTGTGATTCTTTGGGCTCTTCAGTAGAGTTGAGATGCAAGTTCAGGAAGCTCATTTGATGTGAAACAGAATAATGGGTGATAGGGTCTTGAGTATTCAGGCATTTCACCATACCAGCTGCACATTCCTTTTAGTTTGCTGTAGTCTCATGAGGTCGAATGTGCTGATGACCCCCTAATCCCTGACTCATGATTGGGACCCCCACAACTGTGTGCTGATTGGCTGGTTGATACACAGATTCTTGTAGGAGCTGGAAGTGTGAGGGAGCCAGCCACTCAGCTATTAATATCCAAGTGTTGCATATTTGTCCATGTGTCATTATTCAGTTCACCTACAGAATAGGCGTCGTCATTCTAAAACCGTGTCATTATTCCGTTCACCTCTGGTGGCAAAGGTGAGAGAATTTCTGACTCCTCCTCCTGAAGGCTAGAGGACACATAAGGATTGTGTATACACGGAGAAACAGGGAAAGAAGACGAGAAAGTGTCCGGTCTGGTGATGTGAGATTGTGAGAGGTTCAGACTTGCCCTGGATTTTCCCAAGCCCTCCAAACTGAGTCTGGGACCCTGTAACTTATTCTTCCCACAATATGAAACTCTTAAAACAGCCCTAGAATAAGCCTCAGATCCAGCTCTCCAACTTCATCCTGGTGAGATACCTGAAGACTTCCAGAACAAATAGCATGTCATGGCTCAGTCAGCAAAAGGGAGAAAGATTAGGTATCCTCGTATGTTATGCTCACACCCTCTCGATAAGAAGGCTCTTGAACTCTTATCTATGAGTCTTGGACTTTAAATGCAGACCTCGCTGCTCATCATCAATAGAATAATTAATCAGTTCTGGAAAGCAGTGCCCTTATGTCATACCTTTTTGTTTGTTTGTTGTTTGGTTTGGGTTCTGTGTGTGTTTTCCTTATGTCATTTCTATTGTTCATTATTTTTATGTTTCTTTTTTTTCAGAAAGGATTTACTCCTCTTCATGTGGCAGCAAAATATGGAAAGCTTGAAGTCGCCAATCTCCTGCTACAGAAAAGTGCATCTCCAGATGCTGCTGGGAAGGTAAGAGCTCACCAGCCCCCCTGAAGCAGGCCACTTCCACGATTACAAAACACACCCTTGCTAATACTCACTAATAGCCACTCGAATTATAACTAAATATTTAGGTCCCACTAGGATGAAGAACACTTGGGAAATAAAAGGTAAATACTGGGGTCCAAGTACTGTGGAAAGCGGAATGTAAATATGCCCTATGTCGTATCCAATCTAATTTCATTTCCTCAATCTAGGCCTCTGGTATTAAGACACCTTTGACACTGGTTGTTATTTCTGCACGTGTTTTCAGAGCGGGCTAACCCCACTGCATGTAGCTGCACATTACGATAATCAGAAAGTGGCCCTTCTGCTTTTGGACCAAGGAGCCTCACCTCACGCAGCCGCAAAGGTACCTATAATTCCACAGCCTAAGGAGACTGATGGGTAAGGTCTGTCAGTCTCTATCTGCACATCTACTTCTGCTTCACCAGGAGCACCCTCCTAGTTTAGGCACCACTAAAAAAATCACAGAAATAGAAGCACCTTAGGACATCTGTGCCTTCAGTGATTTAGTCTGCTAATATGGTAGATGCTCAGGAAATATTTACTTGTCAGTTGATAGTCTTTGGCAATCCAGGACCTCCTGGAGGAAGGAGAGCTGGAACACTCTTTAGCCAGATGAAAAACATAAGCACAGCCTGAGGGAGTAAGGAAGTTCTGATTTGTCAGAATTATGAAATATGTGTTACATTTTTCTGGCCATCTAGTTGCCTTCGAGTTGTTTATCTGCATTTAGTAAAATAGGTTGAGAGGTTTTACATGTGTGTTTTTATTATTGCTAAGGATGATCGTTATTGTTAGGGCCTTTTTGATCAGTAGACAACTTAGATTTCTGAGAAAAGAGAAACTGAGTGGGTATATAGCTATATTATTATTTTAGTAATCTAATTTGAGGGACAAATCATAAAGAAGAACTTCCTTAAAGACAGGTTAATAGAGTGCTATTGGTTTAATAAGCTTCCTATTGTTGAGCAGGTGGCTATGATCAGAGAACACTGAAATGATGCAAACCACCATTTCAGTGTTGTTCAGTTATTTCGCTAAACACTATTGGTTGGAGGACCCTTGAGTATCCCTTATGCTCCTTATGCTTTTTTTTGTTTTTTGGTTTTTTTTGGAGACGGAGACTCGCTCTGTCTCCCAGGCTGGAGTGCAGTGGCGTGATCTCGGCTCTCTGCAAGCTCCGCCTCCCGGGTTCACGCCATTCTCCTGCCTCCGCCTCCCGAGTAGCTGGGACTACAGGCACCCGCCACCACACCTGGCAGATTTTTTGTATTTTTGGTAGAGACGAGGTTTCACCACAGCCAGGATGGTCTCGATCTCCTGACCTTGTGATCCAACAACCTCTGCCTCCCAAAGTGCTGGGATTATAGGCGTGACACACCGCGCCCGGCCTCCCTTGTGCTTTTTACATCTTTGATTTACTAATCCATGTTGGGGCAGCTGCAGTGCTCCCCTTTAAACCTAATGTTTAGATCACATTTTTGTATACACAGATGAATGAACTGGGGTTGTTCTAGATTAGATACCCTAAGAGATCAAGTTTTAGGTACTGTCTCCATTTAGAGAGTGTGTTATCTTCGACAGATATTTCTTCCTGGAAACTTTCAATCATTTTCTGCCCCATCCTCCCCAGAATTATACCCAGTGAAATCTAAAATTCAAAATCAAACTCCCAAACCTGCTTTTAATCTAAATGTAGCTTTCCCCTCCATAATTTCTGACCCTGACAAACATTCTTTCTATTACAAAACCACAACGTGACTTGATAAAACTTTAACTTAAAAAAAGATACAGCAGCATTATTCATGATAGCCAAGAGGTGGAAACAACGCAAATATTCATCGATGGATGAATGCATATACTCACTGTGCATATACACCCAAGGGAATATTATTTAGTCTTTAAAAGGAAGGAAATTCTGACATATACTACTATAATACATGGAGGAATCTTGAAGACATCGTGCTAAGTAAGCCAGTCACAAAAGGACAAATGTATGATTCTACTTATATGAAGTATATAGAGTAGTCAAATTTATAGAGACAGACAGAGGATGGTGGATGTCAAGGGTAGAGAGAGAGGGGAAGGGGGGTTAATGTTTAATGGATAGAGTCTCAATTAGGAAGACTAAAAGGTTCTGGAGATGGATAATAGTGATGGTTGGAGAACAATGTGAATACACAGTAGTTAATACTACTGACCTGTACACTGGAAAATGCTTTAAATGGGAAATTTTGTTATGTGTATTTTAGCATAATTTTAAGGAGAAAAATTTGTAAGGAATTTAATGGTTGTACATTTTATTTCATTTCATTTTTACCTCTGTGCTTGTGGGCTACTTTTCTTTTTCTTTTTCTTTCTTTTTTTTTTTTTTTTTTTTTTTTTTTTGAGACGGGGTCTCGCTCTGTCACCCAGACTGGAGTGCAGTGGCACGATCTTGGCTCACTGCAACCTCTGCCTCCTGGGTTCAAGCGATTCTCCTGCCTCAGCCTCCCAAGTAGCTGGGATTACAGGCGTGTGCCACCAGGCCCAGCTAATTTTTGTATTTTTAGTAGAGCGGGGGTTTCACCGTGTTGGCAAGGATAGTCTCGAACTCGCGACCTCAAGTGATCCTCCCACCTTTGCCTCCCAAAGTGCTGGGATTACAGGGGTGAGCTACCTTGCCCAGCCCCTTTTCTTATTTATACATACTTTTCTTATGTATAAATAACCTGGAGTCCTTCATAGATAACAAGTAAATAATTAGTAAGTGAACTATTTTTTCCTTGGATGAGAATAATAATTTTGGCACAAAAAGCAGTGTAAAATTGACCAAAGTTATAAAGCAATAAGTGCAGCAAATGACTCCAATCTCTCTTTCTACTCACAAATAATTTTTTTTTTTTTTTTGTCACCCAGGGTGGAGTGCAGTGGCATGATCTCGGCTCACTGCAACCTCCACCTCCCGGGTTGAAGCGATTCTCCTGCCTCAGCCTCCCAAATAGATGAGACTACAGGCATGTACCACCATACCCAGCTAATTTTTGTATTTTTAGTAGAGATGGGGTTTCTCCATGTTGGCCAGCTGGTCTTGAACGCCTGACCTCAGGTGATCCGCCCTCCTTGGCCTCCCGAAATGCTGGGATTACAGGCATGAGCTACTGTGCTAGGCCCACAAATAACTCTTAAACAGGGCAATAGTTGGTATATTCCTAGTTGATTTCTCCTTTATATTTGTCAAACAAGACTTAGTATTCATAGTTCCCTATCTGCAAAACATCCTTTACAAATATTTGAAAAGAAAAGCAGTCCTTTAAATAATTCTTTATAACATTCCATTAGCCTTAGGCATATTTTTATAGTCAATTAAACACAGGCTTTTCTAATGGGACATTGATTCTCATTTCCACACACAATTGCCTCCATAAGAGCCTGGGTAATGCCATCTCTGGCACATGTCCAACAATCCCTGTCTTCAGGGCAGTGGTACTGATCAGGAACTTTTTCTAGACTTTAATCTTAAGCAAAGCCAGTCATATAATTTTAGGTATTGGCTTTATCTGCTAGAAAAAAAAAAAAAAATCCTAGCTACTATGGTTTAAATTGATGAGTCTCCATTTTCTCATGGCACGAACAGTTAGGAGGTAGACAGGGCAGTTGTTGATGTTGATATAGGGTGTCGAGGCAAGTTCCCTGTGACTTTTTAAAAAATCAGTTTGGGGGTACAAATGCAGTTGTGTTACATGGATATGTCGCCTAGTGCTGAAGACAGGGCTTTTAGTGTAACCATCACCCAAAATGTGTACATTGTAC